>NC_139699.1:47723648-48108648 GCF_964188405.1 Protomyctophum parallelum | reverse complement strand
TACCGCGAGGCCACGGGGCCTTGAACGCACGAAAATCGAGCCTCCGAAAATATTTTCGAGACATTTCGACGTTTTTGACCGCGTGCTCAGCCTTTGCAATCGGTGCCCTTGTCACCTTCGTGTAGCTGGCTAGTCCCCGCTCATTTATCACCGGGCCACTAAGCCGTCTCTATTACGGTCGCGAGGCCACGGGGTCCGGAACCCGGCCCACATTCGCTCTTCACATGCAGTGGAAGCGGCCGGGGAGATTTCACAGCGGTAGATTCGTTACTCAATACATTTAGTGAGCGGATAAAATAACATAAAACAAAATAAAAATATTAAATAGAATTAATAAATGATAAAAGCTCCATTCGAATGGCAATTTTACAATTTTAGCTTTCGAATATATATATATTTTTTAATATTCGAATTTCTTTCATATTATGAAATTCGTTCTGACAGCCCTACCTCTAACAGAAACATAGGTTTTTCAGAAGACATTTCTTAAATTTCGACGTCAGGCCTAAATGGGTTAAGCCTCTGTTTCTTGGTAAAACGGACCTGAGTTACAACTGTACTTCTGGACTGCTTTCTTTAACATCTCTTTGTGACGTGTTCCATCGGCTATTTCTGTCCAATGTACCCCCCCCAGAATAGGCATGCTGGGGCAAGTGGTTAACCCATTTTGGGCGGGAACCCCTTTTGGTGTTAGCATTACGTTATGACACACAGCAAAGGTCGTTGGGGATCGGGACTCGAACCCGTGGTGTGCTGTCAGCCTATAGGTGCCCTGCAGACAGCAAGGCTGGGCCTGTTCAGTCCTTTTGAACCACTTTGAATCCTTATTCTATGCTGGAGGGAGTGTGGTGCCCGCCGTCGAGTTATTTGGGTACCAGTTGTCCAGAACCGCTCATCCGACCCAATTATGTCCATATATGGGCATTCCAATATATGGGCCTATACTGATGGAATCAGGGATCTCCATATATGGGCATAAAGGGACAAGGACTGACACCTCCATATCTCGGCACAAAAGAAGCACAGACGGACAGATGGTACAGCAGGTGCTCCAACCATTATGACTCAGACATATTGGTTGGATGGACACATGTGATGCACCTGGGGGTGTCAATGAAGTATACCGTTTAACCCATTTTGACCTGAGCCACAGTCGATGTGTATGGCAGTACTTAGTTTAGACAGATTTTGGTTTAGACTAGTCATTGGTTAGACCAGTTATTAGTCCTACAACTAGAACCTATCTCAAACCCTCACCCTAAACCTAACCTCCCATGGGGCAGCACACCTAAACCTAACCTTAACCCATGTCTAACCAATGACTAGTCTAAACTAAGTATACACCCTTGTGTATGCAGTGCACAGCTAGTGCACTTTAGTATTTAGCATTTTGAGCAAGGCAAAATGCAAAATGCTAAATTCCAGCACCCCAAACAGGTCACCTCATCTTCTCCCCTCTTCCTCATGTGGTCTCTATAGGGTATCCTGGGGCTGAGTCTGTACCAGTGGAAGGGAATGACCTATGAAGACTACACCTATCCCGCCTGGTCCATGGTGATGGGCTGGCTGATGGTCATCTGCTCTGTCATCTGGATCCCCATCATGTTCTTCGTCAAGATGTACCTTGCACCCGGCTCTTTCCGTGAGGTATGCGTCGTGTGGGGTCAAACAAACACGAACAACCATTTGTGTGTGCTTAGTGCTTACAGACAGACAGACAGACAGACAGACAGACAGACAGACAGACAGACACTGCTTATGGCAATAGGATTTATGAGTCGACTATTAGGATTGTGTCACTCACTCTCTCTCACTCTCGCACGCACGCACGCACGCACGCACGCACGCACGCACGCACACACACACGCACACACACACACACACACACACACACACACACACACACACACACACACACACACACACACACACACACACACACACACAGAGAAATCAATAGTCTTATATCCCTGTCTCATTAGGAGGGCCAGGCGTGCTGCTGGCTGAATATTAATTTGGGCATATTGCACTGGCAGTCTAGCGGGTCCTTCCTAAATACTCTGATTAATGAGCATTGATAGCTGGCAGCAGCAACACAGCAGCAGGTCTCTGTGTCTACCTTCACTGATAGCAGGCATCTCTGTGCCTACCTTCACTGATAGCAGTGAAGGCGACTACATTGTCCATGTAGTCGCCTTCACTGACAATGTAGTCGCCTTCACTGCTATCAGTGAAGGCGACTACATTGTCAGTGAAGGCGACTACATGGACAATGTAGTCGACTTCACCGCTATCAGAGAAGGCGACTACATTGTCCATGTAGTCGCCTTCACTGACAATGTAGTCGCCTTCACTGCTATCAGTGAAGGCGACTACATTGTCAGTGAAGGCGACTACATGGACAATGTAGTCGACTTCACCGCTATCAGAGAAGGCGACTACATTGTCCATGTAGTCGCCTTCACTGACAATGTAGTCGCCTTCACTGCTATCAGTGAAGGCGACTACATTGTCCATGTAGTCGCCTTCACTGCTATCAGTGAAGGCGACTACATTGTCCATGTAGTCGCCTTCACTGACAATGTAGTCGCCTTCACTGATAGCAGTGAAGGCGACTACATGGACAATGTAGTCACCACATGCGGGGATATTATTTTATAGCTTATAGATAGTGTTCTGTGCAGGTTTGCTATGAGTCGTGGCTTAACCAGTTAATGCAGTTGTGCACAAACACTTTCAGCAATTACCCAGAAATATTGATCTATGCTCGTTGAGACCCATAAAGTACTATTTATTCATGATGCTAAATTGGCAATTAATTATCTGTCTGCTGACAACAGCCATATTGTTTATAATTAAAAGTGAAAGAATGCAATAAAGTTACTGAAATGAACAGACAATCCATCAAACAAAGCACTGCGAACTAATTGGGGAACGGAGGTGGTAGAGTTTTGGTTAAAAATAAAATGCTGAATGTATTGGCTTTAGCACACACACAAACACACACACATACACACGCCCTCATGCATTCAAGACAAACGTGTTTTGAATAAAAATTATCTCTTTGCAGGCACATCACGTTTTTCAAGGTACACCAAAGTACATCATGTACGACATTTCAGTAATAAGTAAGATGATCATCAACAAATTCAGTTTAATAACTCACTTACCATACCCTACCATATATTCTTCATTGACCGGGGTTCCCCCGGGCTCTAACCTGAGCCCATTCCACACCAAAACACCCTTGCGAAAAACAGACAATTTACCACACATTGTGAGCTTGTAGTTTGGCTATAGAGCAGCGAAGTCTGACGTCACTTTCAGTAGAGGGCGCCAGTACAGTTTCATGTATTTCTTTAGTTGCATTGAAATTCCCATTTTAGATCGCTTCATATAAGAACTGTGTTTGAAAAATAAACCGATCATCTCTGCCTTTCTGTCAGGGGGGTGGCTGTGTGTCGTTAATGATGTCCATTCATATTTGATACAGCCAGTTTCTGGAGAAAATGGAATTAATGTGGCCGCAAAAGCCTTGAAACTACATATGAAGGCAATGTCGCTGCTAATATACGTTACGCCTAGCTGTCAACACATTTCATTCCTGAGATTCCTCGTTGACGTAAGCTCACTAGCTCAGCTGGTGCTGACTCGACTCGTACCAACCACGAAACATTAAATATCAATAAAATAAAAATATAAATAAACGTAATTAACATTCAGTTTCTGTTAGGGCAGATGCAGCCACCCGCCTACCCGGAAATGTAGTCTCTGGGTTGTTTGACTAGTTTCTAACGCTTATTTTGTTACTCTTTGGGTATATTTGTACATATCCACCTTCAGTCAATGCTTCATAAATGCTTCATATATGAGTGAAAAGGCCGGGGTGATCGGTTTATTTTTCAAACGCAGTTATTATATGAAGAGATCTAAAATAAATGCAATACATGAACCTGGGGACTGACGCCCTCTTCCGACAGTGACGTCAGGACTTTGGTGCTCTATTTTCGCAGAATGTTTGCCTAGTATTTTGTGTATGCCCAGAATAGGTATGTTAGGGTTCATATGGTTACGGTGAACATTTGATAAGGTTCTGGTGAGAGTTGATACTAGAGGACAATGGTAGGAAAAAGGTTTGTTTTTAAACAACAACTCACTCTCTAAGCACACATGTGTCTATGCCGCTATAGATGTTGTGCCATCTGTCTGTCATTGCAGCGTCTTAAGCTGGTGTGCTCCCCTCAGCCAGACTGGGGTCCCTTCCTGCTGAAGCACCGTGGAGAGCGCTATAAGAACATGATAGACCCCCTGGGCACCAACTCCCTGGGCCTCAAGCTGCCCCCCAAAGACTACCAACTAGGTACCTACCAGTAGAAGACTACCAACTAGGTACCTACCAGTAGAAGACTACCAACTAGGTACCTTTTAGTAGAAGACTACCAACTAGGTACCTACCAGTAGAAGACTACCAACTAGGTACGACTACGGCTACGACTACTACTACTAACTATATCCTACTACTACTACTACTACTACCAGACCAGACTGACCTGTCCTCCTCTTCCTCCCTTTTACCCCCCCCCCCCCCCCCCACACACACACACACCCTCTCCTGCCTGGTGACCTGGATGAGAGACTAATCTTCCCCTCTGTTCCTGACTGTCCTCCATTCCCTCCAGTGTGGACATACAGACTGCGGAGGTGGAACCACACCCCAAGGTTCTTTTTGTACCCCGTTCGTTACATGACACAGATTATTCCACAACGCTCAACCAGGGCTCTTTGTTCTGTCAGGAAACAAGAAAAATAAAATATATCCACGTGTGTCATTAAATGACACCGACTGCACTTGCAATATTATAGACTCAGTGTAGCCGCTCTCCGCGGAGTTATGTGTGTGTGCGTGAGTATGCGTGTGTATGCCATTGTTATGGGCGTATTTCTTTTCGTGCATAGAGAAAATGAAGCATCCCGGTGGGAAGCAAATGCAGGAAAACTAAATAAGAGAAAAACGGATTGAGGGACTGAAATGGCGTCTCATTTTGGGGGACCTGTGGTGGATCCCGTTTGTATACAAAATCACATAGGCAATACACATAATACCAACTGCCTGGGAGAGGAAAAAAACGAAAACAAAGAAATGCAGTATGCATTATCACGTTTATCACGTTTTGTTCCTGCCCGATGATATATATACAGTATATTTATTCACACTATGCTACTGTGCTGTCTCTCTTGCTTTGTCATAGATACAGTAGATTACACATTACATTGCAAATTGTGCCTCCTGCTCCTCCGACCCCATTGGGTAAACAATACATCCTACTTTTCCTCGCTACATCTTTGCCTGGGATGACTTTGCAGTACAAGTCTATTTCCTTCTCTGAAACCGAGGGGACAATTTGTAACACCCTTGCTACTTCTCTGTTTACGAATTATATTGTATTATAATGGAATGTAAGGCCATTCCTAATGTCCACTAGTGTAGTCTAGCCTTTCATTTTAGCCGCTGGCTTATAACGTGCCATTCGAAGTTAGAAAAAAAACCTTCTTCCAAGTGTCCAAAATGGTCCAATTTCTGTTTCTCTGTGCATATTAATATTGGTGTATTTATTGCTATAGATAGAATATGTGTTGTGATCTTGTCCTGCCATCTGTGGAAGCCATATTGTTCGTCAATATACACAAACTCGGTACGGTACCAGTACAATATTTACACTATTAGGTATATTATCATACAACAGGAGGGAGAGAGATATATATATATATATATATATATATATATATATAGAGAGAGAGAGAGAGAGAGAGGATGTATGTTTTTCGTATGTTTATGTCTGTGCGTATTAGTTACTCCAATGATTCTAGCTGCGTAGGTATAGCTATATCTTGTACAAAAAAGTAAAACGTATAAAAAAAAAGTGCCGATGTAGCAAGGGTGTGCAAGGATGTCACATCCTCCCAATATATATATATATATATATATATATATATACCGGTATGTGTGTGTGTGTGTTTGTACATCTATTTATTAGAAATCTGGTTACAATATGGCCTCTTTCTTCCCTGGAAGTGTACTTGTGTGGTAGAACAGGGGACCACTTTGCCATGTTTTAAATGTCTCCTCTTCTCCCAGTGTGTCCTCATGAAACAGGGTCTCAGGTATACTTGATTCTATTGGCCTCTAACGGCATCCAACCAGGAAGTAAACGCTGTAAAGTCAATTTATCCGAGAGAGTGTACAAGTGTATAACCACATTTGGTTACATTTGTGCACACTCTAAATTAAACAATGGATAAATTAACACCAATGATTTTACCTTGAAGAAGTAGCAGAGGCTGCCCGAATGCTGAGTCATGAACAAAAGAACAACGTGTGAAGTAGTAACGTATCAAAGCCAGTGGACAAAATCAAAGCGGTTTTCTTAATGGCCTTGAAGGTGTGCCTGTTCTCAGCTTTATGCTCACTGGAATTTCTTTGACATATATAGCGTCGTTCGTGCTAGTGTCTGCTCAGAAACGCCTTGTAAAGACTGAGTTTTCCTTCATGCCGGTACACAGTAGATAGAGTCAATCAAAGTATGGTTATGAATCGAGCACACATTTCCCTTTAAGCTGTGCTGGATACACAACGGCAACGGCATGTAAACGGCCAACGGTTGAGGGGATGTTTATAGAGGTCAGAGTCTTCATGCAGCTGTCACTCTGCTACAGACGGATATGGAACATGATTTGTCCGATCCTATAGTTCTGTCCTGCGAGCAATATGAACACCACCCTAATTGCTTTGCATATTATATGCCAAGGCAACCAATCTGCCTTTTTATTAGTGTGCTGCCAACCAATTACCTTCCCAAGTAGCACGTTACATATCCTTTTGGAATGCAATCAGTCTTTTCCACTATTCTCACACAGCTTGATATGCGTTTTCATATTCAACTCAGCGTCTTGATTGGCTCTATTATGCGTTTAACACTGCAGGCGTCTAACGGCTGACTAGCGTGAGTTCTAGTTAAGGGGGCTGGAGGCGGCGTGGATGCAATGAGACATTGCATCACGTAGGGCGCAAACGTTTTTGCCTAAAGGTTTCATTACCATGACATTCAATTAATTCAATACAAATAATAAATTAATAAACCGTTTTTGAGATAACGGAGACAAAATATATAAATAAAATCAGTTAATGACCACAAATGCCCTGTCTTTAGGTAGCTTGCTTTTCGTGCTAGAGTGTCGCTTTTGTTAAGATCCAGTACGTCTCCAAAATCTATTTGTTTGTTTGATAATACAGTAGGCCTATGTCTTAGTGTGTGTTTGTGTGTGTGTGTGTGTGTGTGTGTGTGTGTGTGTGTGTGTGTGTGTGTGTGTGCCTGCGTGCCTGCGTGTATGTTTCTGTGTGTGCCTGTGTATGTGTCAGTCTCTATATTGAATTTAGCCTGCAGTCTGTGTCAATCAGTTGTTTGCGTGGTCTGTGTCAGGGTAAGTGACTGAAAGAAGCAGAACATGTAGGTCATCTTTCCTCTGGGAGAGCTCTTGGCCAGATGTTCTTTCCGATGGTGACTGTATGCTATCCTAGACCCGGCACCTTTATCAACACAGATTCAGCACAAACAATGAGATTTTTAAACACTTGATGATGCAGTTATTTGGCAAATGCTTGCTGGGAGGCAAGGATGATTGTAAGAGCTAGTAAGCTTTTTAGCCTAATGCCTAATGTAGCCATATGCCTCTGACCGTCTTCTTGTGTGTGTTCCACGGCTTCCTGCCGGATACATAAACGTTGTTAGTGTGACATGAAAGAATAGGCCTTTCATGCCCTGAGATAGATTTGAATGTTTTTATTTTTTATTTTCTTAGTGTCTTCTTAGTGCTGTTTGATATTGAGAGTTTTATGTATCTCCATGTATGTTTCCATCTTCTTCACTGGGTTCCTCTTTTTTTGGGCTTTAGGATCTCAGTTTAGAGACGTTTTCCGAAATCACAAAGATTTGACGGTGAAGCGCTTGCATGTGTGATTTGTGTTGCTGTACTTTTGATGTCCATGTATAGTAATTGCCCCGCCCCCTCCTATTTCAATATCGTGTGTCTGTGCATGTTTACTTTTAATTTACACCCAATGAACAAACCGAGGGTTGCTTTTCCTTTCCTTCTCTAAGAAGGAAAAAAAGAAGAAGAAGAAAAAAAAAAAAACCTTTCCATTTGCAATGCCTGCAGGTCAACTTTGGGCAGTATATAGGTAACCAAAGAAAGAAGAGATCTTTATAAAGGGTTATAGTGAGAAAAAAACGTTAACAAAAAAAAGACAAAAAAACAACAAACAAACTAGAATTGTAGGAGAGAAAAAGGGAACTTGCTGTCTGTGTTTAGGAGATGGAGATACTGCCATCCACATCCCATCTAGTGTTCCTTGATGTTTGCCAATATGTTACAAAACATCTTCAGGTAACCATTGGCCTTATAGATGTCCTCGAACAGTAGAATATTGTATGTATTTCAAAATTAACAACACAAGAGTAGCTTATTGTCTGTCTCATATGCTACCAGTATATTCCTAATGTTAATGTATTTTGTGTCATTTTGGCACTTTATTGTGTGACCTATGGATGCATAGGTTAAATTTCTAATTACTTGGGTAATGTCATATATTTCTGTGTGTCCTTTGTGAGGTACTGCTGCCTATGGATATAGATATGTGCCTCCAATCGCTCATCACATCCTTTGATTTGAACATAGAGAGTAGATATATATAATAGATATATATGTTTTCAATTCAATGTGTGATATAAAAAAAATATAGATGTATATACTATATATATATGTGAAATGCATTATTTATTTTGAATGTCATCAATCCTTGAGGCCCTACCTCAGATTTTGTATTTATGTATAGAAATGCAATTGGATTATAGTATCTTTGCCAATAATAATATCGCTATTCTATCATGAAATGTATAACCTATAAATCAATAAATAAATGTAATTGTTTTCATTGTTTTTTTTCCTGTTTCGTTTTTTAGTGCAGTATTCGTATACAGTAGGCACCACTTGGGGACGGTGCACGGCGCTGGTGTCTCAACCAGTCAACCACATGTTGTAACTAAGAGCCCCATTAGTTATTTATCATGTACAAAATAGCAGCACATTTTAAACGTTTCAATGTTTCAATAGCGACATTTAAAACTGTCAAATTAGGATATACTGTACACTACAGTATCAATTGTGATCTTCCTGACCCAAGTGAGAACTTGAAGTGACATAAAAGTGTACAGTAGTGCTATTATTTTTAAGAAGATACATTATCATGGCTTTATTCCTGTTCTGACCAAATAAAGCACAACATGTTTTAATATTATTTAAGAAAGGAACCACAAATCCTCTCTCTTAAGAGTGTCTACAAAATACGTAAATTATAAATGATCCTAAACAGCTTTGCTCTGCTTCCATCCTTCTGTCTGTCTTACACCAGCATAACAAAATCCCTCTTGCTGACATCAAAGCATTTACATATTCTTGGTTATTTATGAGAGAACTGTGATCAAAGGCCAAGAGTTTCTGAAAATACATGCAATACGATTGCTCCTCAAGGCATATTGTTTGTTTGCACATGTCAAGATTTGTCACCAAAGACATCACTTCAATGTCACATGGAAGTGTTTCACCATGTGAAGTGTGTTCACATGGTGAAATTTGCATGCAAGTTAGATTGGAATTGGATGGATGAAAATTGGATGAATGGGATGAGGTCAATGGAGGTGAGGTCAATGGAGGGTATTGCAACTCTAGATTCATCCCATTATAAAAACTGTTGCGGATAAGGCAAACTTAACCCATTTTGGGCGGGAACCCATTTTGGTGTTATGCTTTAGCTATTGAAAAATAGCAGATCTACAAGCTCATAGCTCAGAGCTTGTAGGTCTGCTATTTTAGAAAAATCGAAGAACGACTGACTGTTGCTGCTCCTTCGCCTGGAAAGGAGCCAGCTGAGGTGGTTCGGGCATCTGGTTAGGATGCCTCTCGGGCGCCTCCCTATAGGGAGGTCCTCGACGCACGTCCGAATGGGAGGAGACCCCGGGGCAGACCAAAGCACAGTTGGAGGAAACACATCGACTCACTGGCCTCAACGTCTCGGGATCCCCCAGGAGGAAGTCACAAATGTTGCTCTGGAGAGGGAAGTCTGGAGCACTCTGGTGGAGCTGTTGCCCCCGCGACCCGAATATGGATAAGCGGTTGAAGATGGATGGATGGGGTTGAAGATGGATGGATGGATGGATGGACTGACTGTCAGGATGTAGAAGACATTTTTAGAATCTGATCTCAGGTCAAAATGGGTTAATTGCATCACATAATGTTGAATTTACAGTCCATGAATGATTCCACAAATCTGATATGAACATTAATTTAAAAGTGCTGGCCAATGAAACTAATAATACATTATTTCTTTTGCATTATTTATCTTAAGCCCTTCTTACAAAAGAGATAGCTGAAGGAGTCAAATCAATTTACCTCAATATTGTTTTGGAATAACTAGACCGTGATCAAATGAGATCATTAATGTTGTATTGAGCATGTATAGGCTAGTAGTGGGAGAAATAAACTGTGTTCAAATAATTTCTTTGTTATTTTGAGAAATGTAGCCAGGGGTCCTCTACCCATAAATTACATGAATTCTTCATAAACATAAATGAGGAAAAAGAGGTTGCGCATCAGCAATGGTTTTCAGTGGAGTGCTAATAATCCAGTATACATCAAAACATAGTTATTTAAAAAAATCCAAAAAAGGTAGCACGTCCAAAAATGTAATAAATGGCTGACAAAGTACAGTGTACACACATTTCAAGGAGCGCTTACGTGTTTGGGCTATGCAGCCTTCATCATTCAGAGTATTCACATCAAGTGAATTCAAGTCAACAAAAGGGTCAGAGTTCACCTACTGTATACAGCTGAAATTTCAATTTCCAATCACTTGTATGTAAAAGAAAAAACATGTAAAAATCAAAGATTTGAATAAGCATTTTTAGGCATAATATATATCTCAGTTACACATCCAGGCATTAAAGCCAATCTTAACCCGAAAATAATTTTAAGCTATAGTCATCATTCAGTCCTTTGGGTGCTCAACATAGTATTCACCCCGGCTGGGTCACCCGAGTGAGGGGTATGATGTTCGCGAGATCCGGAACCCCGATGACCTTGGTCGCTGAGGTACATGTATGTATATCGTTCTGAGGTATTCTATAGTATTTATAGTGACTCATAGGAATAGACTATGTGACAACCAGCCAGGTATAGTCTGGTGACCACCGGAGAGACTGGTGACAGCCGGAATGTAGACGGCACCCCGGGAGCAGTATGGGTTAGCAGGGGGCGCACAGTGGGCAGCAGGGGGCGCACACACACAAGCACAACCTGCCTGTGTGAGCCCTACTGGCCATAATGTACAATACACATATAGGCCTGTTAAAAACAACCAAATGTATAATGAGGTACTGATGTCAAATCTTTACCAATTTAGCATCATTGCATGGTCAAATATATACCACATTTAACTTCTTAATTTCAGTGCCGCAGGGCAGAGATTGTGGGCATTTCAAGGTGATATGAAGAAGGTCCACATAGCATATATATTCTATAGTCTGGCAGTAGTCTGCACGCACTGCTGAGCCTAGTGTGTTCAAGCCTTTGATATTGGTTAGGGAACTTTAACTGATGCTAATGTAAATAAACTGTCTGTCTGAGTAGAAAGACTGCAGGGTGGAAGAAAGCAGGCCGCCATGGTCAGAATGTTAAATACAAAACACTTGCATGTAACTGCCTGCCACACTGGCTATACAGAGAAGACAGGGTAACAAGAAGACTCACCCCGGTGCGTGCCCGTCTTTCCTCCCGGAATTTTCCCCAGTGAGGGGGATAACTTTGTAATATGCTATTGGCTGTTTGTATTCTTTTTGGAAAAATATAAAAAGATACTCCTGTGGAAAGGCTATATTATATTACTTATATTGACCCTATAAACAATGTAGTATTATTTAGTGTAAGGTTTTGCCCCCTCAAATGGTACCTTGTCAGATAATCCCCACATATCCTACAACAACTTCTGTGAACAGACTTCACTGTAGCTTTTCATAAATTATATTTGTACTTAGGCTGTTTGCTGTCATGAAAGTTTATAGTTAGAGAAATTCAAAATCCAGCCGTCTGCTGTCCAGCCTCTCCCACCCCTCACTGGGGAAAATTCTGGGAGGAAAACAGAAACGGGGTGAGTCTTCTTGTATTCGAAGACAGAACCGGCTTGTACACATCAAAGCTTATATTTCTCATGGCCCTTATTTCTAGAAATGTCAGAATTGATTTGCAGGTGGGCATGCAGAGCTGACAAGGTTGAACCTCACTCTCAACACAGACTTGCGGGTCTAAATTGTTAAATACCGGGGGTCAAATCAGGGTTTACTTTGTAAAGAGGCCTCATGCTCTTCAGATAAATTAGGTCTGTATTCAGAAACCCACAGGACAATGAAAGGTTTTATCTGTGGTATTGTTCCAAGCACTTAGCCTATAGTTTGCACATGAACAATATAGTGTGGTCTCTCCTTCTTACCACCAACACAATCATTTTCTCTGTATTAACAAAGAACCAATTCATGTTTATTTTAGAAAATGGAGCAAGCCCAAGTTGATTAACCTGTGTATAATGAAAACAGTAAATGACAAACCATGCCCCCCTCATGTATTAGAAGAAAATAGGTTGGGTTTTTCCGATGAATCTATCATGGTTAAAATGGAGTTTTAAGTTATAATGGGTTTGTATAGTAAGGGGGTGGGGCAGCTAAAATATCAAATATCTAAATACTGACTGAAGCAACTTAAAAACGGTCTCAGGTGTTCACATAAGCCTAGGTGATGAAATTACCAAAAGTTTATTTGAAAGTTTAAAAAAAAAATCTGAACTACCCCTTTAAGGAGACATCCTATAGGCCTAGCCCTAGCTAGTAGCCTACACTACACAGTCAAAAACTGTTTACTTCAGCAACACAGCTGCGCTTGACTGGCATCTCATTAAACAGGCTACCTGTGGCCAGTGACCAGTTAAGACAGTTAAAACAAATCAATGCATATATTCGTGGCTCTTACAAAGCACATTTATTATTACCATAGTGGATGGACAATAATCAACCTATTAGCTAAAGCTAAGTGGAGTCACACCATGTTTTGAACGAGGAAACACAAACCAGATTGAGCTCGCCTGAAGTTACCTGAACTGAATACCTCTGCTGGCCACATTGGAGCAAAGGACATCTTGATCCACCTTCAACACACATGGACACATCAACTCTTCACTCCAATAGGCATTCAGAGACTGAGTGATGGTTACACACATAACACATAAGTGTACCAGCTACCAGGTAAGGTTCACTGGTACGTAAATGTATTTCTCAATAATTGCATGAAAACTCAGATGTTTGTGTGGAGCACAAACTACTGGGGGGTAGTAGGTTTATGTACTTGCTATACAGAAATGATGTATATTCCCTTTCAGTGTTTGGTAGACACAGGCCTTTTCTGTGTGACATTCATACTGTAATAGGCCTATATGTTGCCGTATCTTCTTGAGTTAAGTAGTTCTAGTATGAATATATAAAATGTGCAAGGGTAGATGGAATGGAGGTAAGGTCACCAACGTCATTTTCACTATCGTGCTATTCCAGACGGCAGATTCGTCGCACCTATTTGCATCGTGTTTAGACGGAATGCACGTTCATTCTGGTCTGTAAGCAACGCCAAACAACAACTTGCAAAAGTGGATCAATTGTAACACACGCCGGCTCCATTCAATACCATTATAGGTCATATTTACACAGTTGACATATTGGCCAATATTATATGTTCAGTCAGCTGTCTTCATTACAGAGTGTATTCTAAAATTAGTTTAGGGTTGTATAACATTGTACAACTCAATCAATCAAACGTTTGTTTAATCAATGTATTTTCCCATTGAACTGACTCAAACGCCCAAACTGGTACACCCGATACTATTTAATATTTCCCTTATTTCTGATACATTTTCTTATCACATCCATGGTATGAAAACAATGCTAAGGAGTTGCTTCAATGAAATATAATTGCTTTAAGCTGAAAATGATATGTTTAATGGTGTTTTTTAGCGTTGTTACATTTATCACGCATGCCGTTACAATTAATCCAATATGCGCAGCAAATGTAACACTGGAACAGCGTCCACGTTCGGTTTAATAACTCCCGACCTGTTTTATAAAAAAGAAAACTTGAAGTGGTTTATGGTAGCAGACATGTGTAGGTCCGTTGCCTGAAAATATTACATGTGTAGATATACGGATCTCTGAGATCTCTGAGTAATACCCAGGGGGCAAACCACCCTTTTTTTAGGAAACCTGCATTTGCCATGACCTCAAAGGTTGTCCACCAGAAATAGTATCAGGATCACAACCTATATGGACAACCCGGTCAATTTTTTGCTGGAAGTCCAATATGGCCGCCGCAATATTGGCCCCTATTAGTTATAATGGGGGGTGAATAGGGCAAAATTTTAAACCAAAAGCAAAATCCACGAAACTTCTCAGGTTGATCAATGATATAAATATGAACATATTTTGTATTGAAGGTTTCCATGAAATTCAATATGGCCGCCACAATATGGCCGCCACAATATTAGCACCCAGAAAATAGGTTTGGCTCTAACTTCTGAACCAGATGAGCTAGCAACGCAAAATCAGTGTCTATTTCATGTTTTCTGACCATGAGAGACTCAATGGAATACCTATTTTTATTATTGGGTGTGTCTGGACCCTTATTGTGCATATTTACAAGATGGTGGCTACCCGAAATAGTGCTTTACCATGATTTCTACCATGATTGTTGACTGTTTTGAATATCGTCACCTAAACTAATTGCCTAAGTCATTTTTTGCCAAATTGCTTTTTTGGCCTAAATCACCACCTGGTGATGCTGGCCACCTCTGGTAAAATCACCCGAGCCCTAATGTAAAAGGCCTTCCTGTTACACCCTATTAAAACAATGGCCTATGTCAAGAGGGAGACTTAGGCCATATTATTTTGCCTAAGTCATAATAAAATGTGACTTAGGCCATTTTAACACACCTTTCAAAATGGGAGTGAATGGGACTGAATAGAGGTACTGTTACTATGGGACTGATAGAATGGGAGTGAATGGGACTGAATGGGAGTGAAAGGGAGGTACTGTTACTATGGGACTGATACTATGGGAGTGCATGGGAGGTACTGTTACTATGGGAGTGAATGGGAGTGAATGGGAGTGAAAGGGAGGTACTGTTACTATGGGTAACAGTACCCGGCCAGGAGACAACCCACAGAGCCTAGTCCCTCCATGTGCCAGAAGTGTACCTCCCAGCCTTGGCAGAGTAGTTCTGGAGTAGTTCCAACAGATTGTGTGCCCCTGGTTTTTCCCTAGTGGGACTGATTGAGGGTAGCTACTGGGACGTAAGTCGGGACTTGATCACTCCCGGCTGGGTCGCCTAAGTGATGGGTATGATGTTGAGAGATCCGAAACACCGTTGACCTCAGGATACATCACTGAGGATACGTCCCAGGTGCATCCATGCAATGTTTTTTAGTTATAGTTCTTCTATTTATATAGTGACTCATAGGAATAGACTATGTGACAACCAGGTATAGTCTGGTGACACCGGAGAGACGGGTGACAGCCGGAATGTAGACGGCACCCGGGTGAGCAGTATGGGTTAGTGCCCCAGCCTGTGTCCTCTGTGAGGATGAAGTCCAACAACCCTCGGTGAGGCCTTTGGGAGGGCCATGCAAGCAGCAAGCGGAACCGCAGCACCATGACCCTGCGGAACCATTGCCCAATGCCCACCACTCCTGAATAAACTGTCTGGTGCTGGGACTCTGATGCAACGCACAGGTCCTCGCTCTACTCCTGGTGAGAGCAGGAGTGGACCTGGTGAGACGTAGGAGGGGCCCGACCAGGAGACAACCCACAGAGCCTAGTCCCTCCATGTGCCAGAAGTGTACCTCCCAGCCCTGGCAGAGTAGTTCTGGAGTAGTTCCAACGGATTGTGTGCCGCTGGTTTTTCCCTAGTGGGACTGATTGAGGGTATAGCTACTGGGACGTAAGTCGGGACTTGATCAACCCCGGCTGGGTCGCCTGAGTGAGGGGTATGATGTTGAGAGACCCGGAACCCCGTTGACCTCAGGATACATCACTGAGGATACGTCCCAGGTGCATCCATGCAACGTTTTTTAGTTATGGGACTGATACTATGGGAGTGCATGGGACTGAATGGGAGTGAATGGGAGGTACTGTATGGGACTGATACTATGGGACTGAATGGGAGTGAAAGGGAGGTACTGTTAATATATGACTGATACTATGGGAGTGAATGGGAGTTACTGATACTATGGGACTGAATGGGAGTGAAAGGGAGGTACTGTTACTATGGGACTGATACTATGGGAGTGCATGGGAGTGAATGGGAGGTATTGTTACTATGAGACTGATACTATGGGAGTGAATGTAACTGAATGGGAGGTACTGTTACTATGGGACTGACACGATGGGAGTGAATGGGACTGAATGGGAGTGAATGGGGTGTACTGTTATTATGTGACTGAATGGGAGTGAATAAAAGTGAATGGGAGTGAATGGGGGAGTGAATGGGACTGAATCGGAGTGAATGGGAGGTACTGTTACTATGGGACTGTCACTCCCATTCACTCCCATTCAGAGTGAATGGGACTGAATGGGAGTGAGGGAGTGAATGGGAGGTACTGTTACTATGGGACTGTCACTCCCATTCAGTCCCATTCAATCCCATAGTATCAGTCCCATAGTAAAGTAATCTCTAAGATACATTGTTTTGGTCTCTGATTTTATCTGAAATCATTCCTACAACTCTACATAGGATCTGAGGGGAAATGACAATATGCAAGGTCAAAATATATATGTCCCTTCAGTGTCATAAATCTTAGCCAATGGATTAATATTGCTTGTGTTTGCTAAAACAGTCAACAATCATGGTAGAAATCATGGTAAAGCACTATTTCGGGTAGCCACCATCTTGTAAATATGCACAATAAGGGTCCAGACACACCCAATAATGAAAATGGGTATTCCATTGAGTCTCTCATGGTCAGAAAACATGAAATAGACACCAAGTTTGCGTTTCTAGCTCATCTGGTTCAGAAGTTAGAGCCAAACCTATTTTCTGGGTGCCAATATTGTGGTGGCCATATTGTGGCGGCCATATTGAAATTCATGGAAACTTTCAATACAAAAAATTTTCATATTCATATCATTGATCAACCTGAGAAGTTTTGTGGATTTTGGTTTTGGTTTAAAATTTTGCCCTATTCACCCCCCATTATAACTAATAGGGGCCAATATTGCGGCGGCCATATTGGACTTCCAGCAAAAAAATTACCGGGTTGTCCATATAGGTTGTGATACTACGGGGTCATAGATACTATTTCTGGTGGACAACCTTTGAGGTCATGGCAAATGCAGGTCAACCCCCTTTGCCCCCTGGGTATAAAGAAATTAAACGTGCAAAGTGTTACATCCTTGGCGGCTCTCCCCTACTTTTCCTCAAGAATACCTACAGGGTCATTTTCTAATGTTTTTTTTCCATTTCAGGACTAAAACTGTCATATGTCTTCTTTTATATTCCTGAACCGATTATATGACAAAGGTCTCAATGGTTCATAAATAATGTATAATTAATAATAAAAATAATAATTATGAGCTGGTCCAGCTGCCTCCATTCACTGCCATGTATTCATGTAACTTCCGGTGCGAGATTTGGCTCCCATGAAAGTGTCCATGAAAGTGCCCAGTCACGTGACCATGACCTTTCCTTCTCTAAGCTTCCTTGGTTCAGTACTTCCCTGCAATTCATACACTGTTTCCTTTAGCTGAGGATGTTACTCAGCATAAACACTGAAAACTGCTTTAATTTGTTCCACTGAAGAACAGGCATAATGGGACTAATCAGTTCACTTCCACCAAACTTGTCAAATCCATTTTGAAAATTCTATTTTCTTTGTTGTTGTTGTTGCACAGAACAAAATGAGCACTTCTCTCTATACACCATGACTTAGCTAGCTGGTGATATTTATGCAGTTTGTAACTTTTTACCCAAACGAACGTTTGGGATAGGTGGATGAACTTGTTTTGACGGTTGAAGTTGTAGTGCAGAAACAGTAATTCATTTTTCAGATGAGTAAAACACTGCTGAAGCCTGAAGGTATAATACTATTAATATAATTGTGGTTATGCTTCCAGTATGGAGAGCTCCACAGTGATTGTACATGAACGCATGCACGCACGTGTAAGTTTCAGTTTGCGTTGTGGTTCTTTCACTGTCCCAAACTGAAGGATCCACATTGTGTAAAATAAGATATTCTGGACAGGACTTTCATTAGCATTGCAGCTGTTGAACAAGAAGAGTAGAGGTATGTGGACCTGTGTAATGGATAAAACGCAGCATGTATGGAAACCTCTGCACCTCAACTGTTGACTCCTGTCAACAGAACAGACCTGATGGTCTAGTTGAGATATCCATCTTGTTATACACTTGGGTAAAAATAGGCCTTCTAAATCTATATTTTTTTCATTAAGTCTGTTTCATTGCCTTATGAAAATCAGTTTGATCATTATCAGTCCCTGGTTGGAATTTTGCAAACATCTCTGCAAGTGCTCACTGAATGGGCTATCATCCGTATTCTTCCTTGTCCTACAAACGCACAGGATGTATATCTCTATGGATCTCTCTTTTTCAGTTGCCTTCAGTTCATTGTGATTTATCCAAAGATTGAAGAAACGGAAGCAACATTTCTTTGGTCATTAATATGATTTGATCCTGGCTAAATTGAATAAAGATGGATAAATAACACTTCTGTCTAATTGTTGCCAATATGAGCAGCAACAACACATGCTAATTTTTAGATAATCTTTGACATATTATGACATAATGGCATAAGGAATGTGCTCTCAGAACTGCCATTTGCACCCACGCACGCACACAGGCACACACACATTTCAATGGCAGTTGAAAGCACATTACTTTCAGATTTATACAAATTCTGTTTCGATACATCACGTTGCGACATGATGTGAGCTTGTAGATCGCCTATATGTTTTTTATCATATTTTTGACCTAAATTTAACTAAATCAATGGCCAATGAGGTCGCCAGGAGCTTTTTTTCAGGGCCTCAAACCCAGTACAGAGCATTCCAATTTCCCTGAAGGGCCCCTGAGAGGCCCTGCCCAGAATGGACGGACCAACTGTGGCCCACGATGACCTCACTACTGGTTTCTCACGGTTGCTGCTGGCAATGATAAGCCTGCTAGGTTGAATGATTAAAACAATTAAATCAATTATTTCAATTAGTCAAGGGAAAACATACTGCCACCCTCCAGGGTAATTCCAGCAATTATCGTCACAATAATTATTCCAGTGCGTTCGTCTAGACTCTATTGTGTATAACTTGGCCAAACTCTTCCTACATGTGGGTGGGTGGATTGATTGATATTTTATGAATATACGCAAATAAAGACTGTGTCTATGCATATTTGATAAGTGTGTGTGTGTGACTGTGTGTGTGTGTGTCCACAGAAGATATAAGGCCGATCAATAGGTGATCAATAGGAAACTTCAGTGATGGATGAGCTGAGGAACTTATAGCAGGGCAATTGGGAGACTAATTAGCATGGGAGGAGGTCATTACTTTAGTCTTTGCTATAAACGCTCACGCACTCATAACAAGTGTGAACCTTCTTTTTGCAAGTAGAACATGACCTCCAACATTGGAACATTTATTATTAATTATGAATTGAGTGGACTAAAAGCTGTTTCTGAACTGAACCGGTACCCAACCGGTGGAAAAGGGGTCTTAGGTCACATTCATACCAGAGAGCTTTGCTGCGATTAAAACGAATCCTGCTGCGCATTGTCAGAAAGTGCGCTTCGTTTGGCAGGTGTGAAGGCTCATTCGAATCCTAATGCGCAGCAAATAACCGCATTTTACTCCGCCCAAAAACGTGGGTTTCGCTTCGCTTCGAATCGCACTTGACTACGATTCGGTGCAGGTGTGAATGCAATCCGCAGTAAATAAAGGAAATTAAGCAAACATAATGTGGCGGGTGAGGAGCTGAACACAGTTGGAGACGGAGAAGGCATATTTTACGCAGCGCAAAGATGTCCCGTTACTGTGGATAGACGTGGTCGAATAAGGAGACTGAAGCCCTGATCGAAATGAGGACGTGTACATTAATCAATTGCTTAAGAAAACACATAAAACACTGCAGTGTATTATAGCCTACATAATATTCTGTCTGTCTGTCTGTCTGTCTGTCTGTGCGTGCCGTAAACATGGAGTGCTGTCACTGTGTGGGACTGGGGAGTTATATCAGTGCGCTCATGCAGCGCTGGTGCTGCATGCCCAAAAGAACAGTGTGTGGCGGCTGCGTGCGCAGAGAGAGAGAGAGACGGCACGAGAGACGGCACCTTATGAGTGTAATTTTATCACCATAGATTTCACTGTGTAGGCTATAGTTTATGAATGGAACACATTGATAAAGGTCCCCCCTGCTGCGTTTCCAATTGCTGCGAATGACAGTGTGAAGGCAAACCGCAGCCAATTAAATAAGCAAGAACCCCAATTTCCCCACCCTACGGATCCGAGTCTACCGAAGTATTAGGTGAGAATCTGACCTTAGTGTCAACCCCTGCCTTAATTGAGGAAACAATTGGGTGATGGTATATACACCACATATTCAAAATAATAATTGAACACATGCAAGCAATGTGTGCTCTCTCTTGTGTTCATTACACCCTAGTTCAGGGGTAGGCAACCTGCGGCTCTAGAGCCACATGTGGCTCTTTTAGGCCCTCTCCCGTAGCTCCCAGTTGCTACGGCAAATAAGTATGAAAAGGAATAAGAGGTTTTCTTTTTCTTTTCTTTTTCCTTTTTTTTTTTACATTTAATCATTATTATTGAATTTGTAGTAGGCATAGTCATTTTTTCTGGTACAGTATACTTGACATGCTTTGAGAAACAATAAAACAATAAAATGTATTTTTAAAAGACCATAAAGTTTGCTTTATTAAAGCAAACATATTTTGCGGCTCCAGATAGAATTGTAATACGTTTTTGGGCCAAAAATGGCTCTTCTGATAATAAAGGTTGCGTACCCCTGGCCTAGTTCATGTATCTCGAGAAGCGTCTGACCGACCCGAGTTCAAACTCGGCACGCACGTCGCAGACGACCCGATGGAGTGCGGTGCCCGGCGTGAATTCGGTCAGATGGGAGGTACCATGTGGGTACGATGGGTAAGAACAGTATTCCATATCCGGGTGGGGCATGCATTCCCAACTTGCATCATTCTTGACTTCCATCAGGAACAATGCAACTAGACCAATTATAATACTACTTGTTATTTACTTTTATTTTATTGTCTTATATCTACTGTATATCTGTGAAAATGGCTGATCTACAAGCTCACAAGGTGTCACATCGTAACATGCTTGCACATATATCAGCTATTTTCACTAGGCTACTTTTGTATACGCCAATATTGTACAGTTCATGAGACTAAATCTATTGCAACTTTTTCATGACCATTCATTGATATAACATAATGCTCATATTTCTAACATACTGGTACATCTGAACATAATCCTTTGTTTGTCACACCTTAAGGTCCTTCGCTGGGTATAGGAGACAACATCCAATTTCCAATCCCCTCTGGGTTTTACTGCTGAGTGTGTTCTTCCCCGTTATTAGGATCTGGCGGTGGTGGGCAGGAAACAACAGAAAAGGGGAAATCAATGACCATATCCCCATCAGGAGAGTGGTGGATGGAGAGGGGGCCGGGGGACACATTTATATAGGGTACAGATCGTGTACTGTCGGATCAACTAGAATTACAGCCAAGCCTTATATAGAATGTGCACGCTTTTCCTGGATTCCCTCAACATGTTCACAACATCACAGCTATGTGATATTATGTGTGTGATACTGTTAAGTCCTTCAGTTTTGTTTCCCTCATCCCTCAAGCGGAAAGCCAAAGAATTTACACTATTGACACTATCTGAGAATGAGATTATGCTTGGAATCTTCTAGTTTATTGTACTGACAAATGGAAAAGATGGGGCTGAAAAAAGGGATGACACTATACACACTGGCCATGAAAGGGATTTGATCCTAAAGACTACTTTAGGTGACCCTTTTGGCAAGCGTTGGCTTGATAACAAATGTCAAAATAGTAAATGCACAATCCACAATCCACACATGCTTGCGTGAAATGCCTGGCCAAGCCAGAGCACAGCTGCAGAGTCAAGTGGCACTTTTTAGAAATTGAAAATGTCACATTGAGGTCGGTGCTGCCTGTGTCTTAGCTGCATTATTCATTTGAGGCTCCTAATGTTACCAAAGCTTGGGATCTTCATCTCGCACTAATACAAAGTGTGTGCAGAAACTGGAATGTTTGTCCACTTCAGAAGGCAACTTCTGTCTGCTCTTGTAGCCTATCCGACTTGTATGGCTCCTTTGATTTGTGCCTGCATATCATCACGCTTAAATGTCTTACTGTTTCCACACAGCCGAAACTAGAGTAACGAATGATTCAGAGCTGTGAACCAGTGACAAAAGGCTTCTAGCAACAGAAGAAAGACCAGATAAATGGCTTGTTCCAATGCAGTAGCAGAGGCTTCTCGTTCTAACTTATCCCTCCTGGCCTATGTGGCCCTAATGGAGGCAAACTGTAAATGTCAATGAATGGCAAATTGAAATCCTCCCCCCCCCCCCCCGTTTTTTTTAGCAAGTGATTGTGTTGTTGGCACACTAGATGCAGCAGTCAGCTATGTACTGATCCCTCTGGAATTACTAATTGATGGACTACCGCTTTCATTAAGATGCTTTTTAGAGTTTGTTTACACAACTCTGACATTTAGTCACATCGGCAACTGAAACATTAGCAGGCTCACACAAAGAGAAAAGTAAGGCAGACCCATTTATCAACACGTAGCACCTTAGCTTACTTGTGAAAATCTGCACCGAAGGCTCTGTACAGTATGTTCTCCTTGACAACCTGATTTCACTACAAATGTGTTACTAAAGATAATGTGCTGTGCCTTTCTTTATGATATTGTATGAATCATAGAAGGTAGACCGTACGTTTACTGTACTTTACAATTATTGTTTTAACTGCAGCACCCCCACTACGGTATAGCCTACGCAGGGCAACACGCCAACAACAAGATGTGCCAAAATGTGCCAAGCCGACCCTCATAATAAAAAAAAATATCTGTGGCTCTGCCGCAACATACCAAAGCCTACACGGGTTGTGTAGTCGACTCGACGCGCTGTGATTGGCCAGTCGCTGTGATTGACAGCCTAACCTTAACCCTACTAACTTTAACCTCAGTAAAACTATACCTAAACCTAACCCTAACCTTATCCTCAAGAAAACTATACCTAAACCTAACCCTAACCTTATCCTCAAGAAAACTATACCTAAACCTAACCCTAACCCTCAGTAAACTCAACGTGCCCGGGGCCGTGGTTATAAACACAACCCGTGTAGGAATTAGTATGTAGTGGCTCTGCAGCGTAATAACGTAGGCCCATGTGTGCTTCCTCATAAACGGCAAAGTAGCCGATCTGCATGAGAATGCAGCACAAATAATACGCGAGTAGGGCAATCACATCGTCAGCGGGGCCCCTGTTTAACTGTCCTTAAGCCGAAGTCATACCCGAACCAAACTAACGTTGTCTAACCTTACATTAACAGAAAATTAAATAAAGTTAAATTAAATCTGAATTATTTTACCATATGCTCTGCTATGTTTGGTGCTTGATAATTAATACCAACTGTTACAGTACATTCAAGATGGCTAGAATAGCGGTGAAACGGACGCCAACAAAGTACCTTTCTGAATTGCATACACGTACAGTATACACAAAAGCAAAGAGGACCCGGGGGAGTACTTAATCTCAGACTGTTGTTCAGCATCAGGAACGAGAGGATGTAGCCTACGATTCACTT
Organism: Protomyctophum parallelum; assembly: GCF_964188405.1. Lineage (NCBI taxonomy): Eukaryota > Metazoa > Chordata > Actinopteri > Myctophiformes > Myctophidae > Protomyctophum > Protomyctophum parallelum. The sequence goes on along the minus strand of NC_139699.1, from coordinate 48,084,571 downwards.
GTGTTTTATTCTAATTATACAAGCTGCCATGTTGTAAAAGGGAAAGCCGTTTAATCAACTTCACATTGTGTACAAGATTAAACTGTGCAAGGAACTGTACAGGGAACCACACTTGCCTCCACCCCAGGAAGAGAGGGTGCAGTGCTGCCACCGCAAATTAATTTTACTCATAAATGTATAGCCAACTCCTAGGGGCCACAAAAAACCATCCATTTCCATCCCGGGCATGTTCACTAGATTATTCTGTCAGATGAAGTAATTACTAATCACCACAAACAGCATCATCTTGATATTATGTGTACATGATCATGGGAGTCACACTGTCTCTTGTGATCACAGTGTGGACAATCCCCCCCCCCCCCCCCCTGAATCCCATTGTGGGATGTTATTATTTTATTCATGACCTGGTGGTAGCCTATCAGTCCTGGGCGGAGGAACTCAAATCAATTTTCTGTGCTGGAGGGTCATCAGGTGTCGTGGTGTGGCCAGTTGTCATATTTTCAAATGATCTGTTCCACAATCCTCCTTCATTTTCCTTCACTTATTATCGATGATTGCATAATGTAATCTATATGCTGAGTAACCTGAATGTATGAGTCACTCTAGTTTCTGCTGCTCGGCACGGTAGGCCTGTGAACCGGGGGTGTGTCATTATTTCTAACTGTAACAATAGTGGAATAATGCCTTTGCAGTTTTGAGTTGTTTTGTAGAAAAGGAATATTTCTTCTTTTTGGGTCAAAACAAGCTAGATTTGCGCCTCATTTCTCAAAACGATAACGATCCTTACAAAAAGTATGTTTTGGGTGGATTAAATTACAATCGTGGGATTAAAAACATTTTTACTTCCTGATTCTTTATTTCCGGCCAAACTGGCTTTCAATCTAAAGGTGCTCGCGGTTGAAAATGCACTTGTGGCAGTGAGAACCTGCCAGATGGTGCTGTGGCACCGAATGAGTTTTAACCTAGAGTTTTAACCTAGTATTTATTTAAAGACGTTTACGCCGCGGACAAAGCCAACTCTTGTTGTGACAAATCATGACAATAAACACAATGTTTTGGGACAAACAAAGAATTTGAAAGTAGAAAAAAAAAACGGCAGGTTACAACACTTTTTTTGTTGTTTTTCTTCTTGGTAATTATTTGTTTGGTCCAAAATATTGTGTTTGTTGTCATGATTTGTCACGACTCGAGTTGGCTTCGTACAACGCTTAAAAGGTCTTTAAATAAATACTTTTTGAAATGTTTATGGGAAAAATGCATTGGGATTCATTTCCTGGGCCTGGCGTCGTCATGAAAGGGGGCGCTCTATAGGAGTGCGTTATTTCACTTAAAGGGACACTTCACCTTCACTTTTTGCAAAACAATATATGTTAATGACGTTTAGAAGATTTAGAACACTTTCCTGGAGGTCTTTATGCGTGTAATATGTGGTTTTAGATATTTTAGATTTTAGCAGTGAGCCCAGTGTCTCTGATGTCATTGACACTGGGCTCACTTCCCTCCTGGACTACAATTCCCATAATGCTTTGGTGCACTGCTCCTCCTTGTGGATAGGGGGAGGGCTGTCTTACTGAGACAACATGTAGTCCAGGAAGTAAGTGAGCCCAGTGTCCATTACATCAGAGACACTGGGCTCACTGCTAAAATCTAAAATATCTAAAACCACATATTACATACATAAAGACCCCCAGGAAAGTGTTCTAAATCTTGTAATGTCATTAACATATATATTTTTTGGGGAAAAGGGTGAAGTTCCCTTTAATGACCAGCTGAAATGAAAACGCCAATCTTAATTACTTCCCGTCAACCTAAAAACATGATGCGTGAACAACATAGACAGTTTCAACCCATAATATCCCACTGAGCAGCTTTTAGACGGCTAAATTGCTGTCAAAAAAATTGGGTAAAAATAGTCTAGTCTTTTTTTAGCAGTCTAGGCTTAGATTAGACGTTGAAACAAAGTTGTTTCAACGTCTATTTATAGACGGTCTAAAATAGACTGGCTAATCAAGATCTAAATATAGACGTATATATAGATGTTGAAACGACGTTTTTTTCAACGTCTAATCTAAGCCTAGACCACTATAAAACTTTCATTTTTAGGCTATTTTTACCCCATTTTTTTGACGGCCATTTAGACGTCTAATAGACTAAAACAATGCTCAGTGGGATCATGTCACCCGTCAAATTCCATAGCCCACACATTATGTGGGCTATGGGCCCATTATGGAGACACTAGAGGACAGTGCTACTCTCCTGCTGCTTAAAACACCCAAATTACTTTTTTAAACTTATAATTTAAACAATAAAATATAAGTTAATCATTTGCAGGGTGCTTAAGACTAAAATACCACTATGCCACAGAAAATTTGTACGTTACAAAATGTACAAATTTTCTGTTATGGCCCAGGATCGATAACCTGACGCTGCCAGATCCAAGAAGCTTGCTACACAAATTTGTTTCACAGCTTATTGGGATCTGGGATCGCGGAAGCAAATTCAATGACAGGGCTGTTCCTTTTTTTCAACATACTTGGTAGATGATTAAATGGGACCGTCTGTCTATCACCGTGTGGGCGTGCAAACACAACCAATCATATTGACGTGTGATGCGCCATCCTGTGAGAGGGTTATCTAATAGTCCAATAAACAGGCTGTACACTTAACATTATGGATTCACAAGATCTGGCATTTATTGATTGCCCACAATTATCCCAAATTGAATGGTCATGTGATATACATATGAACAGCAAAGACATATATGAAAGCAAATACGACCTGTTACATCACGAATTCGGAAGATCTGGCATTTATTGATTGCCCACAATTATCCCAAATTGAATGGTCATGTGATATATACATATGAACAGCAAAGACATATATGAAAGCAAATACGACCTGTTGCATCACGAATTCGGATTCGATCATATCGGTCCACAGATTTGGGGGCCCCGCGAAGCGCAGGCCAGAGAGGTTGTCTGACCTGGAGAATTCTGACGTGTCACTCTTTTTACCAGCCACTATATAGAAATCTCTCTGTCACTCCGTGACCTTGACTGCGCACAGCTCGGAGGCACACTCTGAAAGTAATGGTAACTGCTTGAAGGGTCAACTTTACCCCACCACGTGTCTATATAGCTTCACATCCGGTTTCGCATATATCCCGCCCTTAGCTCACGCTGATTGGTTCGGTACGGAACAGATTTTTGTCAGCTCAACTCCCTGAGAGATCCCAGATGAGTGCTGTGTTGGGGAACATGGTTACCCAATACCGCCCCCATCTGGCAGCGTCAGGTTACAGGATCGAATCCCAAAGGTTGCACTGAGATGGACTCCAGTAGTGAAAATTAAGAAGTCATGGTTGACCCAAAACCACCATGGCGACGAACCGTGACAGCTAAAGCTAAAGGAGATGAACCTTTAGATCCCGATTGAGGCAGATCGTCAAAGCCTGCAGCTTATGTCTGAACTCAAGACAAAAGGTACAGACTACAGTATGAACAAGCCATCACCCCAGGGGTCCCGGCCAAGAGCTTGAAGTGAAACAAGGTCTCAGATGTCTCAACAGGATGAGCCCACTGGAACACACATTACTTATGAAATAGAATTATGGAATCCCAGCTATCACACCGGCACAAAGGTTTCCACCCCTATACCATTTTCCTGACTGTTGGTATTTTAAAACATGTACACTAAACAAGTCTTCTCAGGATTAACACACATAATTACAGTATAGCCTACCAGTTGAGCCAGGCAGGGGAGAGAGACAAAAATGTGTTTATCGGGGGAGCTCGTGGCAAGGGGTTAATATTCCCGGTATTCTGTATGCAATCCCATATCGTCCATCTAGCCGTTTTACATGTCATTTTCTGGTAAATAATCAGCTATCATTATCACTTCAGTTCTCCACGCTTCCTTGCATTTTTGTATCCTCCTTTACAAGGCCTCCATTATGCTATCCATGCTTGAGATAATGTTGTAGTGATTACGTCCTGGCGGAGGGGAAATGGGATGGTTCTACTGCACTCTGCACCCTTCATTAAGTGCCTCTTGTGCTCCATGTACTTTTAACAAAGTATAGGCTGGTTGGTATCTGACCCCAACATTAACACATTCACCCAGGCCTGTTATGCATAAATAAGCCTTTAGACTCCTTTGACTGGCTTACTCCACTGATTGAGGTTAATTGTGAGTTCGTTGGGAGCGTTGATCATGAGGCATGTCAAATGCTATAGCCAGTGTCTGTGAATGGCACGAGTGTCATACGAAAACTCCGTTCACTTCATGGGGCTTCAGTCCAATGGCGGCTCTTGCTCTTCTACATGTACTTCTATTGAAAATGGGGACAATAAATAGCGATAATTAAGTCCTGGACCGGAAGTAGGCAGAAATGCATTGGACTCAGCCCAGCTGTAATGATCTTAAATCCCTTTATTTTAGATTGTTTTGTAGTAATCGTAAAACATAAACATTACAGAGACTTTAGTTATGGTACAAAACTCCAGCTTGTCCCCCTTTCAGGCTGCATGGACAGCACTCGAGCTCTCTGTTTCTGCCCCCTCAATATCGTATATAATCTTCTATTGGATGGCTCTGGGTTAACACCCCGAATGCGGGACACGGTTTTCTACGTGGTTCCAATCCCCACGGACCGATGCGGGACACAGAGATTTATGTTTAGCACATTTCTTTATTGATTACTTTCAATCGCCTTTCTACCCGCACCCGGACAATAGATCAAGCAGCCCCGATTCATCCCACAACACTCCGGTCACATGATAAAAATTAAAAAAAGCCTCCCCTCCTGGAAACAGGACGGGAGGGGCGCTCTGTGTAGAATAGTCTCCGTAAGCGTAATGGCGGCGCCCATGCTCTGTACCAGCATGGGCGCTCCAGTCAACAGAATCTCCAGTCAACATAATCACACTGCATAATATCCGATCGGCTTGCCTCCACCTCTCCTCCTGATAAATTAACACCAATGATTTTACCTTGAAGAAGTAGCAGAGGCTGCCGAATGCCAAGTCATGAACATATATTTTTTAATTGGAGTGGACAAATTAAGCTTTCTTTTGAGGTATGCAGTGTGCTTCTCGCTATAAGAGAACATTTGCTGTCGGCCTTGGAAAAGGTTGGTCCTCCAATGCTATCAGCATTAGCATCAGAGGTTCCTCTATGGCAGAAATGACCAGCACGCTGTGTGTTAAAGGTGTAGTGAAATGGCTTTTTGGGCATTTTATTTTGAAGTTTCAGCCTCACACGGCAGAATCTTAGTTTCTGAACCAATCAGAGCATCGCATCCCTCCAGGCTATGGGGACGTAGGTAAACCAGGGGGTTATCTCTAACCTATAGCTATACACAACCTATATACATATTTTAGCGTGACGATTAAGTTGAAAACGAGTAATACACTGTCTGGATGTCATCTTGAATGAGTGGTTTGTAATCAAAACCAGCTGTGTTTGGACAGACGTGCAGGCGCAGCAATGGGAACCAAACGGGTGAGCTACATTTTTATTGGCTTTTATTGATGTGTATCTCTACACGTCATCACGCAGCACATTTTCATTTTAAGGAAGTAATTACATTTGAATTTTTATGGACTTTTGATATAAAAACACAAATGAGAATTCTCCCTTTTTTGGCATCCATTGTTAGGTATGATGTTAGGCCATATGATGACCACGGATATGCTCTAAAAGTGTGAAAATCCGTCTTGAACACGATCAGAGCGCAGCACGTCTCCCCCTCTTTCGTCTCTCCCAACACACACACACACACACACACTCAGACGCACACACACACACACACACACACACACACACAAACAGAGCGTCGATTGGCTGCTGTGCTGTCACATGTGCTCCGCGAAAACTGATCTGCACCAGGTTGCAAAATGAACCATGACTTCTCAAACAGCCCCCAAAACATTTTAATTGTGTGAGTACCTGTACTGTACAACTGTCCATATTTTGTCCAAAAATGCTTCCCAATGTCTCTGTGAGCTTGCTGGCTGCAGTGTAGCTTGCTCGTTAGCTGTCACTCGTTTATTAATTTGTTCCACCTGTGTAGGCTACTCTCAGAAGGGCATTGAAGTGAAGTGGGCATAGTGTGTGTGTGTGTGTGTCACTGTGTTAGTCTCTTCTGCTAATGCAGGACTTTCAAATGATTGTAAACACAACATGAACATAGTACTCTTATTATGCATATCGCATTCTCGCCGAGATATATTTCGGAGTAAAAATAAATAAATAATAATAATAACAATAAAATAATAAAAATTAAAAGAAACGAATGGTTCAAGCCTATGAATTAAGATTCGAGTGCCAACCCTAACGAGCGAACATTCGAACCCTGAATGTTTGGGGACAGTCTTAGTGTACAGCAACATTAGAGTGGGCCTGGCAGTACAATAATATGAGTACTATAGTAAGTAATGAATATAATATTTTCAGTATAATGTTACCTCTCTGTGTTTAAAAACAATGTACTTTTAAGAGTGCCTCCAAAAACATAAAAACATTAGTTTTCCTGAAGAAGGTCTGGTGGGAACAAGTTTGTCCTGAGTCCCTTTTTTTTTTTTTTTTTTTTATCTGCATTTTTGCTATTTTGTTTTCTGTCCTGTGTCTGACCTGGCAACTTTGAGCATCTCTTCTTTCTCCCACTATGTCCGTTTGACGAAGCCTCGACAAACAATGACTACACCCTAGTTGTTCCTGTTCAAACTGCCAAGAACCTGGGAGTTGTATAGGACAGTCAGCTGTCCTTCAAGGCAGTGGTTCCCAAGGGTCCGCAACGCCCTGCGCAGCCCTGCCTGACCAGCGGGGTCAGACAGGGCTGTGTCGCCGCCCCAGAACTATTTAACTGTGTCATCGACCACTTGATGTCAAGAGTCTGTGAGCGGGTCCCCAGGGGTGTCACTCGGAAATTACACCCTAAAGCAGAGGTTCCCACCGGTGGACATGTGCCACTGATACGCGAGAAGGGAATCCCAAGTTTTCCTGTTATATCTACAAATCCATTTGAAAACATGACTGAGAAAAAAAGAGGACACACACCAGACCTGAGAACCCTACCGCATTTCAAATGCATGCCTTTCAGCCTTTGTATTGCCTATTCCTCGTCTGGCAGGTACTGTATATGTCTCTTTGCATAACAGTGACATCACTGTCAAATCCTTGAGCACTGTGTGCTCAGCGGGCAGCAGCAGCAGCAGCAGCGGATCATTAAGGGATCAACAGCTGCAGCCTATTTTATCACGTTCACGCTAATAAAACAAAACGCTACACGTTGTCGGTACAGGATTATTATTACGGGCATGCACTGTGCAATGCAAACTAATAGGCCAGTGTGCTCCGGTGCGGTATTTCCGAACGCGCCCTTCATGTCAAAACATTCAAGTATCAGAAGATGACGTTACCCAGCTAAAGTAATTCGTCACTCTGCATGTTTAACTTTTCCACATGTCCAAAGTCAATTCTGAAAAAGACATAACCCTAATCTTTGTATTTTTATTGTAATCTATCATTGTCGATATAATGCCATTTAGGTCAATGATATACAGTATGTTGTGATATAGAACTGCACTCTGTTGAGTGCCTACTTGCTTGTTGCACACTAGTAGGCCATAAATGGTACTGTCGACCACTACAAACTGTCAAATCTCAGCTTCTCTGTGAAGGAACGTTTGAAATGTTGAATTATTAGGCTTAGCTATTTGCTACCTACCTACTTTATTCATGTAAAAAAGTAGTAGGCCTATTATGAAGTATGGTACAAGTTTCTATCTATAAAATAAATACAGTTTTATCGATTTAGAATTATTCTGGATCCCTTTTTAGTTTCTCAAAGAAAAATTAATCTATCTGATGGAAAAAAAAGGTATATAAACTGAAATAAAATATGTTATCACATATACAGTATAATTATTTAATTATTTATTTTAAATTGTCAATTGCTTTAAATTTACTTAATCTTGGACTATAGTGATATTAATACTAAATGCATCTGTGTATATGTAATTTGTAAATTGATTAGCGGTATACTGTGGTTACTTTGCGCCACTTTTGATGCGTATGCACCGTCCCAGCATATGACGTCAGGGTATAACTGGTATAACTAGCTCTCAATGATGACGTAATAAAGATGTGGATTAAAGGACCCAATGCCAGAGTGTAATTGGTTTTCGATGGTGACGTAATGACGATATGTTTTAGTGTCGGGAGGGTTAAGGTAATGCCCCTATGTATACATGTATGTAATCTGACACCACTGCCATATCAAGCACAAGTAGTCATTACGTCATACGCTGGCACGGCGCATACACATCAAACGGCGGCATACGCATCGAAGCACTGGACGAAAACTATTACTTGCGCACTCTGCTTGCGCAAGTAATAACATATCAGCGGGTAGCCTATTTAAGGCCACCCTGCAAATTCCCAGCAAGCCGGTTGGAGACGACCAAGACATGGCCATGGTCCTGCCTATACAGTATATGGGTATATCGGGGTTGTTCATGGTTATGACTCGGACATAACCATGAACAACCCCGATATACCCATATACTGTATAGGCAGGACCATGGCCACGTCACAATGACTCGGACATGACCATGAACAACCCCGATATACCCATATACTGTATAGGCAGGACCATGGCCACGTCACAATGACTCAGACATAACCATGAACAACCCCGATATACCCATATACTGTATAGGCAGGACCATGGCCACGTCACAATGACTCAGACATAACCATGAACAACCCCGATATACCCATATACTGTATAGGCAGGACCATGGCCACGTCACAATGACTCAGACATAACCATGAACAACCCCGATATACCCATATACTGTATAGGCAGGACCATGGCCACGTCACAATGACTCGGACATAACCATGAACAACCCCGATATACCCATATACTGTATAGGCAGGACCATGGCCACGTCACAATGACTCAGACATGACCATGAACAACCCCGATATACCCATATACTGTATAGGCAGGACCATGGCCACGTCACAATGACTCAGACATAACCATGAACAACCCCGATATACCCATATACTGTATAGGCAGGACCATGGCCACGTCACAATGACTCAGACATAACCATGAACAACCCCGATATACCCATATACTGTATAGGCAGGACCATGGCCACGTCACAATGACTCAGACATGACCATGAACAAACCTGATACGCCCATATATAGGCATGTCACTATGACTCAGACATACCATACCATATGAGATCCGGTTGTCCAGAGCCGGTTGGAGACGCATATATGGGATCCCCAGTTGGTCGCATATATGGGACCAACTGACTTCCAACTGACTTCAAAGCCGGAGCGTGCATCGTGCAAGGACTCAAGGGAGTGCGGTGAACCAACCATCAGACAATCTGACTGACATCTGCTGAACATATGCCATAACCACTTATTCTGTTACAATAATGTAACCTAACATCTCATGTCTAACATAACAATAGGGTTGTCTCGATCCGATCATGTGATCGGAAATTGGGGCCGATCACTCATTCATCATTTTCAAATGATCGGAATCGAATCGGGAGCAACGAAACGTGATCGGGACATCCCTAGTATCAATATAGTCCTATCATGATATTAGACCGGATATTGATATTTGGGATATAAACGTGTTCTGTAAAAATATAAATATTGGATCGGGACAAATCGGTATCGGTAGACACTCAAAATCAAATGATCGGAATCGGATTGAGAGCAAAAAACATCCCTAAACATAACCTTCCATATACCTATAACTTCAATATCCTAAATTTTAAAGCGGTTCACCTCACAGCAGAAAAATGTCAGCTATTGTTTCCCCTCACTTTCCTATTTGCATATAAAGAGTCTAAGAGCATGCATATTCCCTACTTATTTGAAACTCCTGTATATGTACAGTAATCCAGTGCAGTTAACAACTGAATCCCGCACATGGACGAATTATGGCTTGTCCCAAGAAGTGTGCACACATGCACTTCCAACAAGCTTTGAACTGAGCAGATTGGACTTTCCATCCAGAGATAATGGCCAAAACATCTTGAAAATGGGCAATATGGGGGGGGGGGGGGGGGTGATTTTGTGCACGGGGCCTATTTTCACTTTTCATCAAATGCGTTCTGCTATTTGCCACGGAGTACTGAGAGTAACTATACCATGCTCTTTTTTTTTATACATTAGCACAGATATGTGGGTCATATTTCCATTAATTAAACATGACTGTGTAATAATTTCCCACTGAAAGAGAGCCATTCCACCACAGAATATGGGCTCACGAGATATGTTTTTGTCACACGAGTTAATTAGAAAATGATGAATGCTTGGCTAGCGTGTCCATACATCTCTGAAAGGTCGTGGCTTCATATTCTGGCTCTACAAAGCTCATCTTAATATATCAGCCATTTTGTAAAGCACTTGAAAGAATTAAAGTGAAAAAAGAAGAAAAGAAGGCCAATCAGCTCAATGTTCACAACTTTTTTTGAGCATCTTTACAATGTGCTGTGGACATTTTAATATGTCAGTTCGGCTTTGAACATTTCTGAAAAGCCGCAGCAACTCAAATACTGTTCAGCCTGGTTCACTGGTCAGGTGCGCTTCCCAGCTATAGCAGCTATACAAGTTAATAACTATGTCTGCAATTTAGTTAGAGGACTTTCAAAGGTCTGCTCTAAACTCCTTGTCGAATCTCTGAGAACAGAATGAAGTTTCTGTGTCACAGGAATCCGCGTGAATATTTCATGTCCCTTCCACCACTCTCCTTTGTCATTCTTCTCCCTCTGAACATCAGAGCCCTGAAATGGAGAAGAGACTTGTGTGACTGGGAGCCCACATAACAGTCCTCCACCATGGAGAGGACGGAGGTCTTCTCTAAATACCTCATTCTTGGGTGTCATGGGGCAGCCCTTGCCCTATAGACTAAAGAGGAACAAACAGGCATACACTACACAGCTGCTTCCATTTAACAGCAAGCCGGTTTGGAGGACTGTGTGACTGGACATTAGTGTTGCATGTTGTTATTTTATTATTTGTATAAACATTAATTATAAAAGGACACAAAGATGGTGCATGGGTTTTAACAGCATTCCTGTTGATTGGGTATTGTGTTTAATGATTGTGTGGCACCTGGCTCTCCTGCAGTACTGGTGATCCTCTTGATTGAGTGGGGGAAGGTACCAAGTGCTATAGAGCAGGAGGGGTGTCTGTCTTATGTGTCAAGAGCTCTTGTGTTATATGTTCTCTTATGTGATTAATGTGGCGCCTGAAATGTGTGCATGTATTTGGAAATAGGTTTAGTAAAACCGTATATAATTGTGTAAGTCAACTCATGGGCCGTAGTTTGCCTTATTTGAGTTAAGTGGTTACCAATAATTACTTCTGTGTCTTGGTATGGTCTCACCCAGTAAAAAAGGGAGGCTGCAGGATGCCGAGGTTCGGTAGTGGCTTGGGCAACAAGCAGGTAACACCCATGGAGAGCTGCTAGGGGTCCCTTTTTGGAAGGGTTTATACTACAGTTACTTAAGTTCTGGGTTTTTGTTTCTTAATTTGCTTTCAAGCTAAATTTCATCTGTCTTTTTGTGAGTTTAGTCTTCAGTGTTTTGTGGTTTGTTAGGCCTTCCACTGTAAATACTGCTGCATCATGGAGAAATAAAACCCTAAATGGTATTGCTGGATTATGTCACTTTTTGGAGCCTTGGCCACTCGGCCAACTTTACACTTAATAAGCGAATAGCTCTTTTTCAGTTCTTGAACATTAAGCTGATGGCTTTAAGCATGGCAGTGTAGAGTAGACCCATTGGCGTATAGACATTCAGAGCAGCTCGTTTGATGTTACTTTACTGCTTTTCTTCTCTTCTCTGAGTTTGAGAGGGGCATATAGTAAGACGGGGTGGATCGTTTCATGATCTAAATCTTACTCCGCATCTGCAGAGTCTTGCCTCCTACTCTGAGAAGTTCCGAGTGGTATTCTGGCGTTAGCGTTCATATATAGCTTGCTAGAGCTAAGTAATTCTGTTCCAGCTTGGAAAACAGTCCTGTTGGTTTTAGGATAGCTAGTTCAGCGTTAGTGGTAGCCCCCCCCCCCCCCCCCCCTGAAGGAGCTCGTCGTATGACTCGTGGGCTGGTGACAAGAACAAGTTCAGTTCACTGATAAGGAATTTATGGTAGCAGTTTGGTAGCAGATTCAGTTGTTGTACGTGTTGTCAGAGTATCCATTGCAGTACCCTATATACGGCCAATAGGCTAAAATATGGAGATCATTGACATTGCCAGGAGCACCGAAGTCCTGACGTAACTCGCTCATCCCTTCGATTCCCCTGGTTCACGGAAGTAATTTCTCTATGGAGAATAACATGCGGGTCATCTTAAAATCGTTTCATCTAAGCAAATGTGGTCCAAAAATAAACAAGCTGTCTCTGCGTTATTGTCGGGGAGGTGTCTCTGTGTCGTTCACGACAGTCACTCACTCACTGATACAGTCTGTTTCTATAGCGAAAATGTAACTAATCAAGCAATCTTTATTTCAGACTACATGGTCCATAACGATCAACAATACAGGGGACTACAACAGAAAAAGAAATCTAAAACCAGCAACAAAAACACAAGGATCTAAAAAACATACAGACAACTAATACAGCAGCAGTAACAATGGCGTTTTCTCTCAGTCAGTTGATTCTTCATATCCATATGAGTGAATGACACGGGATGACACGTTTATTTTTCAAACACAGTTCTTATATGAGGCGATCTAAAACCCCCCTATGGGGATTACAATGCAAATAAAAAGTACATGAACCCGATATTGACGTCAGACTTTGGTGCTCTATATTGTGCACCGGCCACTTATTGATGCAAAGCTCGGCCAATCCATGAAGAGATTGGGTTGAGCCAATCGGGTTGAGCCAAGTTGGTGCATAATATACACTTGACCCAGAAACGTATTGATGGACGTTCCGCTGCTCACGAGAGATTGGACCCCAGCAGACATTCATTAGTATGGTATCAAATTGCCATGAGATACAGTACATTCTGTGGCTGAGGAAATTAGACTCTGTCCCTCAATTTGACTCATGGTTGAGAGAGTGCTATGGTGGGCATTTTACATGTGGAGAAACTGAGCTTTGAACTGTCTTGTAGCCCCGTAACATTCTCTGGAATATATATTGGGGCCCACTGTTGCAGCAACCGACAATTTGAGATTGCAAAAAAAAGAGACTTAAATCAAATAATTTCCCTCAACTGAAGCCCTATAAGCCCAGTTGTTTAGCCTGATTAAAAAATATATAATAAAATAAATGGATAAGCTTAATACTTTGATAAACCAAAAGTGCCTTGCACAGGGCATCGGTGATCATAACACCCGGGACCATGCGTGCTTGCTAGTGATATTATTAGCCTATTAAGACCGTTTAGAAGCACCTTTTTTGGCAAATACAAGCCGCATTCAAAGACATATTTGACGTGTATTTAATGATGGCGGGTTGCGGGCCAGGTCTTGTTGTGAAATTGATGCAGTGGTGTGGGGAGCGCTGGGCAGAGTCAAATTATGAATACATGCTGGACCCACGGCTCATAAAATACCCTGACATACACATTACAATATACAATATGAGCATAATAGTAATAAAATAAGAAATAAACAAACTAAAGAACCTGGGCTTGGGCACACAGGGACCTCTTTGGCTCTAGCCCAGGGTAGTGTCGATGCCATAAAATAATTTCCCAGTTCCCACGAGCAAGTTCCCAGGTGTCTTTTTTTGTCTGTGAATTTTGACTTACATGGGACATACATTTAAAAAAAAATGTTTTTAGCCTTTATTTTATATTTTTTATAGAGGGATAGACGGTAGGCTGACAGGAAATGGGGAGAGAGATGGGGGGCGGTGACATGCAGTAAAGGCTGTCGGGATCGGGAGTCGAACCTGCAGCACACTGCCAGACTGGATCACCAGCCAAGGTGCCTGGACCGCTGAACCCAACACTTATCAACACGTGGTGCGTGCGTGCGTCAAATGATGTATTAAATATTATAGACATGATGCAAATTCAACACATTTTATTTTTAGGCCATCACTTTTCATTTATAGCTGAATTATTAGGTCCCTCTCTGCGTGTTTGCCTGTGTCGGCCGACTCAGCCAAAGTTTCATGTAATGTCTCCATTGTGTAATTTATAATACTGTACTGTATATTGATCACGTGGACGCCACACATAAATTATAATGGCCTAATAATTCTTACAAACTGATAGGAAACAGTGGATGAAATCTGTCCAGGATAGATCGATTTCCCATTCCGACGTAGGACTGTGATATAGGCTATTAATCCAAAAGACGAATCCCCTCAGTATAATCAATAAAGCTCTGGTCCATAATCTATCTCATAGCCGCATGCCAGACTAGTGTGCCCTGCTGGATTCTAGCATCATCCTTTTAGCTCGGTAAAGAAATGTTCAGTAGAAGCGTTTTTTTACAATATCTTTTCGTTGTTGTTTTATTAGCCTATTATTTGGTGGTGGGGTTAAACTTTGCTTCTTATTCTCATTTTCCACCTTTGGAGAACATTTTGAATTGTCGGGCACCGTACCCTCTCCTACGCACCTGTCGCCTGTACTGTAGGTGTGCAAAAGCTTAGCTTTTTATTGAATTGTACTGTCTAACACAACTGTGTTGCCGTCACTTCGAGCCGGCTCTTGCAGCATCTCTGGTGAACATTTTGCAATGTCACTGGACAGAGCTCAAATGGGTCCATTTGGTCCCTCAGGCAGCTGGCAATAGGAACATCACAATCTAGTAGAGAACATAGAACTCCAACTGGACTATAGAGATCTCTAGTGTCATTACTTTTAAACAAGTGTTGCTTGGCAACATTACTTCAGCCTCATTTTCATTACTTGTGATTGGTATTTAATTATTATGGTATCTTCTAGCTTACCACAAATTGTTTGGATGGACTGATGCCTATGGAGATTATAGATCTTATGCCTCGTTCACAGCAGGCTTTCCGGTTGCGTTGATATACCTGGTGGTAATATTTGTGCGAGAGGGGATGTACATAAAACGCAACATATTGTATTTTGAACGAGCCATTAGAGTCATATCCGGCTAATTTCATCAGCCCATATCAAGGTTTATGAGCCAAAGAAACTGCTCCAACAACCGAATAGTGTCCGATAAACAATATTATAGAACATTATTTTATGCAAGTTGAAAGTATTATTACAGCTGCCAAGTGCCAACAGAGTTGTAGGCCTACAGTGGTTATGTTTTTGCCCCATTCAAGTTTTTGTCTCCAAAAGTTCTGGTTTGCATGAAACTTAGGATGAAGGTTTGGTCATGGTCATGATCTGAAAATATGTTGTTCCAGGGACCTCCCAGAAGCAAAGATTTGAGTTAAAAAACGCTCTGAAAGAATACATATTCAAAGATTTGTGCCACATTTTCACGTTTTTTCAAAAAATAGCAGATCTACAAGCTCGTAGCGCAGCACTCGGTGCAGCGCTATGAGCTTGTAGATCTGCGATCTTTCAATAGCTAAAGTATAACATAATGCTTAAAACACCAAAAGGGGTTCCCGCTCAGAATGGGTTAAAAGGCATGTAACTAGACGTTTGATATTGCTTAGGTGGAAATCTCCCACACACTTTGTGGATAAAGGATATACTTAACAAATGTCAAATTGGAAAGAATCAGATGCTTGCCTGGTGGCTCCCTGAAAAAAAAATCAGTAAGATGTGGGACCCTTTTTTAAATTAATGAGCTGAGCCTCCCAGATATTTCGTACTAATTGTCGGACTAATTGTCATTTATAATGCGGTGGCATGTCGGATCATGGCGAATCAACTAATATTAATATAATGTCTACCAGTAGTTTTTTATAATAATATTCTGTTTGTTTGTTTTTACTATTATTATTTTTTGTATTTCCCTTAATTTTTGTTTTGTCTTGTCTTTTTGATTTAATTAGTTTTTTGTGTCTACAGTATTTGTCTTTGTGAAAGTCTTGCTTATTGTTATTAATTGTTGTCATATTGTCTTGATCACTTTCACTGTTTCATGTCCTTTTTGTAAACTAAAAATATTCAATAGAGAGTATGCACATGCATGATTTTCCCATCAGGACACGCCCCTGTCTTGTGTTGCACAATGTGTACAATCAGAAAGGACGACGTGCTGTAATAATTAGGCTTTATTCCAGACTGCGGTGGATCACATTCACATGTATATCGGAAGGCTGACTTCACACAACTCACTGTGTAGCCTACCTGTAGATACTCCCAGCATGCAGTAGCACTAACCAATCACAGTGGCTATATCTAACAGACGCTAGGTGGAGATAGAGCATCAATATAAGCATATTCTGTGAGAATATTACATCCCCCTTCTTTTGAAAAACCTTCAGTAAGTTCTTGTTAGATGCCTCAAAACAAACTGCATGGTGATAATATTCAGAAATACTGTAGACCAAACAGCTTAGTGCAATACTTACAAATACATACTGTAACTAGTGCAAAGAAATATTCAATTTCAGTTATCAGTAGGCAGATTCCTTGAAAACAAAATGTGTAAATACAGAAACATACATTTCAATCTTTTTTTCTTTCTTTTTTTCCCCCAATGTATGCAACAAAATATTCAAATGCAAGAAATCAATAACGTCCAATATCAATCAAAATGGACTCAAGTATAACTCGATGACAAATTACATTTCACTTTTTATTTTATTTTATGTCATGTCATAAAACTCAGTCCTTGTGTGACTTTACCTAGAAGTCCATAACGCTTTTAGGCTTGACCGTACGTCCGTACCTGGTCTGATAAGGGACAGTCACATTAGGAGGTGGGGCGTCACTTGTTGCCTGTGGGGCGTGTGGTGTGGTGTAGTGTTCATCTGAGCTCACCTCATCATCGTGTGTTTCATTTGTGTCTAGAAGGTGGAGTCTGTTTCGTCTGTACTCTCGTCCTTCGGTGGTACGTACGTACATGGTAGGATCAGTGCATATCAGCTGGCTTTATTGACGACTGCTGGTTTCCAGTGGCCACGCTCTTGGAGTCGGATGCTCTGTCCTGGGTGCAGTGAGTGATGTCATCGGGCGCGCTGATCGATCGTAGTACTTATTCTAATGCTGCTGTTGTTGAACTCTCCTGGCGTAGACGTCTCCGTGGCTGACGACGTCTGGTTGAAGCTGTTGGTGGGTGTTGGGTAGGATTGAGCGTAGACGGCGGCTCATTAACAGTTGGGCTGGTGATCTGAAGTTGTCCACGGGTGTGTTACGGTATTCGAGTAGGCTGAGGTAGGGGTCTTTTTTATCTGCTTTGGCCTTTTCCATGAGTGACTTGGCAATGTGCACGGCTTTCTCTGCGAGGCCATTGCTGCGAGGATAGTATGGGCTGCTACTGCTAGTGACATGTGTAAACTCCCATTCTTTGGCAGAAAGCTCAAATTCCTTGCAGTTATACTGGGGACCTCCATCAGAAAATACATTCTGAGGAATGCCATGCCTGGCAAAGGCTGCCTTCAGCTTGTGGATAACAGCGGAGGCCGTTGTGCTGTGTAGCTTGTCTAGCTCGAAGTATCGGCTGTAATAATCCACAGTGACGATGTAGTTGTCATTGTTCCAAGTGAACAGATCCGTAGTCACTGCTTGCCATGGCCTATCTGGGATCTGGTGAATCATCATGGGCTCTTTGGTGTTAGAAGGTCTGTAGGTGAGACAAGTGGGGCACTTCCCAACCATCTCCTCTATCTGCTTGTTCATCCCGGGCCAGAATAAGATGTCACAGGCTCTCAGCTTGCTTCCATGCCCATGTGACTTGCATGTATTCGGGATAACAGTTCTGTGCGCAGTGGGGTAGGGATGATGATTTTCTCCCCCTTGAATATGATGTCATTCATCACAGAAAGTTCACTTCTGTGATTCCAGTATTCTGCTATGCTCTGAGGAAACATTCTTCTTTCCTCAGGCCAGCCTGACTTGATCGTTTCTTTCAGTAGTATGAGCTGTGTGTCTTTCTCAGTCTCTGCTCTGATGTCTGTCAGCTTTGTGTCACTGACAGGTAGGTTGCTATACACTGTTTGCACCTGCATCTCCATACCTTCTCTGAGTCATCCTGGTCAGAAAGTGACTTCCTGGAGAGCGTATCTGCAACAGGAATGTCCTTGCCTGGTCTGTGGATAATGGTGAAATCATACCTCTGCAGCTGGAGAATCATTCTCTGTAGCCTCGGGGGCGCTGCTGCAAGTGGTTTCTTCATAATGGACTCCAGTGGCTTGTGGTCGCTTTCCACAATGGTGTGGCGGCCATAGACATCCAAACAAGATAGCGTATAGCTCCTTCTCAATCTGTGCGTAGTTCACTTCACTGTCACTGAGTGATTTTGATGCATATCCGATGGGCTTTCCTTCTTGTAGCAAGACAGCACCCAGTCCATATTTTGATGCATTGACTTGGAGTCTGAGCTCCTTGCTGGGGTCATAAAATGTGAGAACTGGGCCTGGCTCTCGTGTGATCAGCTCTTTCATTTTCTTGAATGCTGCATCATGCTGTGCGTCCCATAGGAATTCACTTGTGTTCTTCATCAGCTGACGCAGGGGTGCATTGAAATCTGAGAGCATAGGTGCAAATTTTGACATAATTGATCGTGCCAAGAATTGTTTCGAGCTCACCTTTGTCTTTGGGTGGCTCCATGTCTCTCACAGCCCTGACTTTGGCTGGGTCTGGCTTGATTCCATCTTTGGTGATGATGTGCCCAAAATAGCTGACTTCTGTCCCGTTGTCCCGTTGGATCCCCCCCCCATGTTGTTGAAATGTTATTGAAAACTGTCTAAATATATGGTGTAGTAATTATAGTATTTATACCAATTATATGATTTACACGGTTATCAATTATTAATTGATAATCGTGTGTTCACATGTCATAAAACTACTTTTTTCTTTTGCCCTTCTTTTGCCCTTCTTTTGCCCTTCTTTTGCCTGTCTTTTGCCCTTCTTTTGCCTGTCTTTTGCCCTTCTTTTGCCTGTCTTTTGCCCTTCTTTTGCCTGTCTTTTGCCCCTTATTTTGCCTGTCTTTTGCCTGTCTTTTGCCCCTTCTTTTGCCTGTCTTTTGCCCCTTCTTTTGCCTGTCTTTTGCCCTTCTTTTGCCATTCTTTTGCCATTCTTTTGCCTGTCTTTTGCCCCTTCTTTTGCCTGTCTTTTGCCCCTTCTTTTGCCTGTCTTTTGCCTGTCTTTTGCCCCTTCTTTTGCCCTTCTTTTGCCCGTCTTTTGCCTGTCTTTTGCCCTTCTTTTGCCCCTTCTTTTGCCTGTCTTTTGCCCTTCTTTTGCCTGTCTTTTGCCAGTCTTTTGCCTGTCATTTGCCCCTTCTTTTGCCTGTCTTTTGCCCTTCGTTTGCCTGTCTTTTGCCCTTCTTTTGCCTGTCTTTTGCCTGTCTTTTGCCCTTCTTTTGCCTGTCTTTTGCCTGTCTTTTGCCCTTCTTTTGCCCCTTCTTTTGCCTGTCTTTTGCCCTTCTTTTGCCTGTCTTTTGCCCCTTCTTTTGCCTGTCTTTTGCCTGTCTTTTGCCTGTCTTTTGCCCCTTCTTTTGCCTGTCTTTTGCCCCTTCTTTTGCCTGTCTTTTGCCCCTTCTTTTGCCTGTCTTTTGCCCTTCTTTTGCCCCTTCTTTTGCCTGTCTTTTGCCCCTTCTTTTGCCTGTCTTTTGTCCCTTCTTTTGCCTGTCTTTTGCCTGTCTTTTGCCCGTCTTTTGCCCCTTCTTTTGCCCTTCTTTTGCCTGTCTTTTGCCCCTTCTTTTGCCCTTCTTTTGCCTGTCTTTTGCCTGTCTTTTGCCCTTCTTTTGCCCTTCTTTTGCCTGTCTTTTGCCTGTCTTTTGCCCCTTCTTTTGCCCTTCTTTTGCCCTTCTTTTGCCTGTCTTTTGCCCCTTCTTTTGCCCTTCTTTTGCCTCTCTTTTGCCTTTCCTGTCAGTCCCTGAAAGCCCAGTAGCCGAAGGTGAAACTAACTTTAAGGTCCAGAGAACGCCAGAGCCATGTCTGTGGATAGTGAAGCTCGTCCTTTGGAGAATCAGTTGGAGAAGATGAGAGAGATTCGCCTTCGAAAACTCTGCCTCAATATCTGATCTCGGAAACTATGAACATGAACTTATTATATATATTTGGAATGGGCTTCTGCGTGGTCCTGGGCAGGCCTGGTTTCAGCATAGCTGAAAAGAAACGAAAGAGAGGCCGCATCGGTTACAAGCACCGTTTCACAGCCAAGGATGCCAAGGAGTGGTTCTTGGGTCTCAATAATGCCCATGGAATGCCCACAATAATAAATTATTCCAAGAAGACCTAGATGCATGAAGTCGTGTCCCCCCGTTGGATCCCGTTGGATCCCCCCCCCATGTTGTTGAAATGTTATTGAAAACTGTCTAAATAAATGGTGTAGTAATTATAGTATTTATACCAATTATATGATTTACACGGTTATCAATTATTAATTGATAATCGCGTGTTCACATGTCATAAAACTACTTTTTTCTTTTGCCCTTCTTTTGCCCTTCTTTTGCCTGTCTTTTGCCCCTTCTTTTGCCTGTCTTTTGCCCCTTCTTTTGCCTGTCTTTTGCCCCTTCTTTTGCCTGTCTTTTGCCCCTTCTTTTGCCTGTCTTTTGCCCCTTCTTTTGCCTGTCTTTTGCCTGTCTTTTGCCCCTTCTTTTGCCTGTCTTTTGCCCTTCTTTTGCCTGTCTTTTGCCCTTCTTTTGCCTGTCTTTTGCCCCTTCTTTTGCCGTTCTTTTGCCTATCTTTTGCCCGTCTTTTGCCCCTTCTTTTGCCCTTCTTTTGCCTGTCTTTTGCCCTTCTTTTGCCTGTCTTTTGCCTGTCTTTTGCCCTTCTTTTGCCCTTCTTTTGCCTGTCTTTTGCCTGTCTTTTGCCCCTTCTTTTGCCCTTCTTTTGCCCTTCTTTTGCCTGTCTTTTGCCCCTTCTTTTGCCTGTCTTTTGCCCTTCTTTTGCCTGTCTTTTGCCCTTCTTTTGCCTGTATTTTGCCCTTCTTTTGCCTGTCTTTTGCCCTTCTTTTGCCTGTCTTTTGCCCTTCTTTTGCCTGTCTTTTGCCTGTCTTTTGCCCTTCTTTTGCCTGTCTTTTGCCCTTCTTTTGCCTGTCTTTTGCCTGTCTTTTGCCTGTCTTTTGACCTTATTTTGCCTGTCTTTTGCCTGTCTTTTGCCCCTTCTTTTGCCTGTCTTTTGCCTGTCTTTTGCCCTTCTTTTGCCTGTCTTTTGCCCTTCTTTTGCCTGTCTTTTGCCTGTCTTTTGCCTGTCTTTTGCCCTTCTTTTGCCTGTCTTTTGCCTGTCTTTTGCCCTTCTTTTGCCTGTCTTTTGCCTGTCTTTTGCCCCTTCTTTTGCCTGTCTTTTGCCCTTCGTTTGCCTGTCTTTTGCCCTTCTTTTGCCTGTCTTTTGCCTGTCTTTTGCCCTTCTTTTGCCTGTCTTTTGCCTGTCTTTTGCCCTTCTTTTGCATTGCATTTGCATTGGTATAAATACTATAATTACTACACCATTTATTTAGACAGTTTTCAATAACGTTTCAACAACATGGGGGGGGATCCAACGGGATCCAACGGGGGGACACGACTTCATGCATCTAGGTCTTCTTGGAATAATTTATTATTGTGGGCATTCCATGGGCATTATTGAGACCCAAGAACCACTCCTTGGCATCCTTGGCTGTGAAACGGTGCTTGTAACCGATGCGGCCTCTCTTTCGTTTCTTTTCAGCTATGCTGAAACCAGGCCTGCCCAGGACCACGCAGAAGCCCATTCCAAATATATATAATAAGTTCATGTTCATAGTTTCCGAGATCAGATATTGAGGCAGAGTTTTCGAAGGCGAATCTCTCTCATCTTCTCCAACTGATTCTCCAAAGGACGAGCTTCAATGACGACGACGACGACGATGATGACGATGATGACGATGATGATGACGATGATGACGACGATGACGTTGACGATGACGACGACGACGACGATGATGACGATGATGACGACGATGATGACGACGACGACGATGATGATGACGATGATGGCGATGATGATGACGACGACGACGACGACGACGATGACGTCGACGACGACGACGACGACCCTGGGTGGGTTTAGTGTGTTGTCTGGTGCTGGGTGGGTGGGTTTAGTGTGTGGTCTTGTGCTGTGTGGGTTTAGTGTGTGGTCTGGTGCTGGGTGGGTTTAGTGTGTGGTCTGGTGCTGGGTGGGCTTAGTGTGTGGTCTGGTGCTGGGTGGGTTTAGTGTGTGGTCTGGTGCTGGGTGGGTTTAGTGTGTGGTCTGGTGCTGGGTGGGTTTAGTGTGTGGTCTGGTGCTGGGTGGGTTTAGTGTGTGGTCTGGTGCTGGGTGGGTGGGTTTAGTGTGTGGTCTGGTGCTGTCGCTGGGTGGGCTCTGCTCCGGGTGGCAGCCTGGAACGTCCAGACATTTGGTCTAATAAGCAAGGCCAACCTCCTTGAACTCTAATCGGGACAAAGCCGACATCCTGAAGCACATTTGCACATTGCTGACACTAATTGTTAAAAAAGGAAGCAAAGAATATGTTGTACATTGTTTTTTTTGTACATTACTATTGGGGTCCATTTGGTTACCTAACTTAAATTGCTCTGTATTGTGACAGTAATCATTGCTATAGACTCTATAGCAATGATTACTGTCACAATACTCTATGATTACTGTCACAATACTGAACACACACTCTATAGTATAGAGTGTGTGTTCAGTAACAGTGTTAAATAGCTCTATATTGTGACAGTAATCATTGCTATAGAGTGTGTGTTCAGTAACAGTGTTAAATAGCTCTATATTGTGACAGTAATCATTGCTATAGAGTGTGTTCAGTAACAGTGTTAAATAGCTCTATATTGTGACAGTAATCATTGCTATAGAGTGTGTGTTCAGTAACAGTGTTAAATAGCTCTATATTGTGACAGTAATCATTGCTATAGAGTGTGTGTTCCGTAACAGTGTTAAATAGCTCTATATTGTGACAGTAATCATTGCTATATACTATATAGTATAGAGTGTGTGTTCAGTAACAGTGTTAATTAGGACAACACAAAAACTAAGGCACTGGTGTCGTACTTCTGGTTTACCGGAACGGGGTTCAACTCCCTGCAGTGCCCTGCTCAATGTGTTGTATTTACATGGTTCATTGGTCCATGGTCTCAGAGGTCATTGAGCGGCGCGCTATAGTGCGCGACTCAAAAATGATGAAAAACGGCGTGCTTCAAAAATGATGAAAAACAAGGTAAAATTTTTTTTAATTCAAAAAACGATGGGTTATAACCCATGTTTTTTGAAATTTTGAATTTTTTTGAAATCCACAAAAATGATGAAAAACGGCGTGCTATAGTATGCCGTACGGTAGGGGCTATAGACCATGTTCAAAAATGATGAAAAACGAGGTTAACTTTTTTTTTTTTTTTTCAAAAAACGATGGGCTATAACCCATGTTTTTTGAAATTTTGATTTTTTTTTCAAATCCTCAAAAATGATGAAAAACGGTGTGCTATAGTATGCCGTACGGTAGGGGCTATAGCCCATGTTCAAAAATGATGAAAAACAAGGTTAATTTTTTTTTTAATTCAAAAAACGATGGGCTATAACCCATGTTTTTTGAAAATTAGATTTTTTTTTAAATCCTCAAAAATGATGAAAAACGGCGTGTTATAGTATGCCGTACGGTAGGGGCTATAGCCCATGTTCAAAAATGATGAAAAACGAGGTTAACTTTTTTTTTCAAAAATTCAAAAAACGATGGGCTATAACCCATGTTTTTTGAAATTTTGAATTTTTTTCAAATCCTCAAAAATGATGAAAAACGGCGTGCTATAGTATCCCGTACGGTAGGGGCTATAGCCCATGTTCAAAAATGATGAAAAACGAGGTTAATTTTCTTTTCAAAAATTCAAAAAACGATGGGCTATAACCCATGTTTTTTGAAAATTTGATTTTTTTTGAAATCCTCAAAAATGATGAAAAACGGCGTGTTATAGTATGCCATACGGTAGGGGCTATAGCCCATGTTCAAAAATGATGAAAACGAGGTTAACTTTTTTTTTCAAAAATTCAAAAAACGATGGGCTATAACCCATGTTTTTTGAAAATTTGAATTTTTTTGAAATCCTCAAAAATTATGACAAACGGCGTGCTATAGTATGCCGTACGGTAGGGGCTATAGCCCATGTTCAAAAATGATGAAAAACGAGGTTAATTTCTTTTTCAAAAATTCAAAAAACGATGGGCTATAACCCATGTTTTTTGAAATTTTGATTTTTTTTTAAATCCTCAAAGATGATGAAAAACGGCGTGCTATAGTATGCCGTACGGTAGGGGCTATAGCCCATGTTCAAAAATGATGAAAAACTAGGTTAATTTCTTTTTCAAAAATTAAAAAAACGATGGGCTATAACCCATGTTTTTTGAAATTTAGATTTTTTTTGAAATCCTCAAAAATGATGAAAAACGGTGTGCTATAGTATGCCGTACGGTAGGGGCTATAGCCCATGTTCAAAAATGATGAAAAACGAGTTTTTTTTTTTTTTTTTATTAAAAAAACGATGGGCTATAAGCCATGTTTTTTGAAATTTTGAATTTTAAATCCTCAAAGATGATGAAAAACGGCGTGCTATAGTATGCCGTACGGTAGGGGCTATAGCCCATGTTCAAAAATGATGAAAAACTAGGTTAACTTTTTTTTTTCAAAATTTAAAAAAATGATGGGCTATAACCCATGTTTTTTGAAAATTTGAATTTTTTTGAAATCCTCAAAAATGATGAAAAACGGCGTGCTATAGTATGCCGTACGGTAGGGGCTATAGACCATGTTAAAAAATGATGAAAAACGAGGTTAATTTTCTTTTCAAAAATTCAAAAAACGATGGGCTATAACCCATGTTTTTTGAAAATTTGATTTTTTTTTTAATCCTCAAAAATGATGAAAAACGGCGTGTTATAGTATGCCGTACGGTAGGGGCTATAGCCCATGTTCAAAAATGATGAAAACGAGGTTAACTTTTTTTTTCAAAAATTCAAAAAACGATGGGCTATAACCCATGTTTTTTGAAATTTAGATTTTTTTTTAAATCCTCAAAAATGATGAAAAACGGCGTGCTATAGTATGCCGTACGGTAGGGGCTATAGCCCATGTTCAAAAATGATGAAAAACGAGGTTAATTTCTTTTTCAAAAATTCAAAAAACGATGGGCTATAACCCATGTTTTTTGAAATTTTGATTTTTTTTTGAAATCCTCAAAAATGATGAAAAACGGCGTGCTATAGTATGCCGTACGGTAGGGGCTATAGCCCATGTTCAAAAATGATGAAAAACGAGGTTAATTTTTTTAATTAAAAAAACGATGGGCTATAACCCATGTTTTTTGAAATTTTGAATTTTTTTTAAATCCTCAAAGATGATGAAAAACGGCGTGCTATAGTATGCCGTACGGTAGGGGCTATAGCCCATGTTCAAAAATGATGAAAAACGAGGTTAACTTTTTTTTTCAAAAATTCAAAAAACGATGGGCTATAACCCATGTTTTTTGAATTTTTGAATTTTTTTGAAATCCTCAAAAATGATGAAAAACGGCGTGCTATAGTATGCCGTACGGTAGGGGCTATAGCCCATGTTCAAAAATGATGAAAAACTAGGTTAACTTTTTTTTTTCAAAATTTAAAAAAATGATGGGCTATAACCCATGTTTTTTGAAATTTTGAATTTTTTTGAAATCCTCAAAAATGATGAAAAACGGCGTGCTATAGTATGCCGTACGGTAGGGGCTATAGCCCATGTTCAAAAATGATGAAAAACGAGGTTAACTTTTTTTTTCAAAAATTCAAAAAACGATGGGCTATAACCCATGTTTTTTGAAATTTTGAATTTTTTTCAAATCCTCAAAAATGATGAAAAACGGCGTGCTATAGTATGCCGTACGGTAGGGGCTATAGCCCATGTTAAAAAATGATGAAAAACGAGGTTAACCTTTTTTTTTCAAAATTTTAAAAAATGATGGGCTATAACCCATGTTTTTTGAAATTTTGATTTTTTTTGAAATCCTCAAAAATGATGAAAAACGGCGTGCTATAGTACGCCGTACGGTAGGGGCTATAGCCCATGTTCAAAAATGATGAAAAACGAGGTTAATTTTTTTTTATTCAAAAAACGATGGGCTATAACCCATGTTTTTTGAAATTTTGAAATTTTTTGAAATCCTCAAAAATTATGAAAAACGGCGTGCTATAGTATGCCGTACGGTAGGGGCTATAGACCATGTTCAAAAATGATGAAAAACGAGGTTAATTTTTCTTTCAAAAATTCAAAAAACGATGGGCTATAACCCATGTTTTTTGAAATTTTGAATTTTTTTGAAATCCTCAAAAATGATGAAAAACGGCGTGCTATAGTATGCCGTACGGTAGGGGCTATAGCCCATGTTAAAAAATGATGAAAAACGAGGTTAACCTTTTTTTTTTAATTAAAAAAACGATGGGCTATAACCCATGTTTTTTGAAATTTTGATTTTTTTTTAAATCCTCAAAGATGATGAAAAACGGCGTGCTATAGTATGCCGTACGGTAGGGGCTATAGCCCATGTTCAAAAATGATGAAAAACGAGGTGAATTTTTTTTTCAAAAATTCAAAAAACGATGGGCTATAACCCATGTTTTTTGAAATTTTGATTTTTTTTTAAAATCCTCAAAAATGATGACAAACGGCGTGCTATAGTATGCCGTACGGTAGGGGCTATAGCCCATGTTCAAAAATGATGAAAAACGAGGTTAATTTATTTTTCAAAAATTCAAAAAACGATGGGCTATAACCCATGTTTTTTGAAATTTTGAATTTTTTTGAAATCCTCAAAAATGATGAAAAACGGCGTGTTATAGTATGCCGTACGGTAGGGGCTATAGCCCATGTTCAAAAATGATGAAAACGAGGTTAACTTTTTTTTTCAAAAATTCAAAAAACGATGGGCTATAACCCATGTTTTTTGAAATTTTGAATTTTTTTGAAATCCTCAAAAATGATGACAAACGGCGTGCTATAGTATGCCGTACGGTAGGGGCTATAGCCCATGTTCAAAAATGATGAAAAACTAGGTTAATTTCTTTTTCAAAAATTCAAAAAACGATGGGCTATAACCCATGTTTTTTGAAATTTTGATTTTTTTTTAAATCCTCAAAGATGATGAAAAACGGCGTGCTATAGTATGCCGTACGGTAGGGGCTATAGCCCATGTTCAAAAATGATGAAAAACTAGGTTAATTTCTTTTTCAAAAATTCAAAAAACGATGGGCTATAACCCATGTTTTTTGAAATTTAGATTTTTTTTGAAATCCTCAAAAATGATGAAAAACGGTGTGCTATAGTATGCCGTACGGTAGGGGCTATAGCCCATGTTCAAAAAGTGATGAAAAACGATTTTTTTTTTTTTTTTTTTAATTAAAAAAACGATGGGCTATAACCCATGTTTTTTGAAATTTTGAATTTTTTTTAAATCCTCAAAGATGATGAAAAACGGCGTGCTATAGTATGCCGTACGGTAGGGGCTATAGCCCATGTTCAAAAATGATGAAAAACTAGGTTAACTTTTTTTTTTCAAAATTTAAAAAAATGATGGGCTATAACCCATGTTTTTTGAAAATTTGAATTTTTTTGAAATCCTCAAAAATGATGAAAAACGGCGTGCTATAGTATGCCGTACGGTAGGGGCTATAGACCATGTTCAAAAATGATGAAAAACGAGGTTAATTTTCTTTTCAAAAATTCAAAAAACGATGGGCTATAACCCATGTTTTTTGAAAATTTGATTTTTTTTTAAATCCTCAAAAATGATGAAAAACGGCGTGTTATAGTATGCCGTACGGTAGGGGCTATAGCCCATGTTCAAAAATGATGAAAACGAGGTTAACTTTTTTTTTCAAAAATTAAAAAAACCATGGGCTATAACCCATGTTTTTTGAAATTTTGAATTTTTTTTAAATCCTCAAAGATGATGAAAAACGGCGTGCTATAGTATGCCGTACGGTAGGGGCTATAGCCCATGTTCAAAAATGATGAAAAACTAGGTTAACTTTTTTTTTTCAAAATTTAAAAAAATGATGGGCTATAACCCATGTTTTTTGAAAATTTGAATTTTTTTGAAATCCTCAAAAATGATGAAAAACGGCGTGCTATAGTATGCCGTACGGTAGGGGCTATAGACCATGTTCAAAAATGATGAAAAACGAGGTTAATTTTCTTTTCAAAAATTCAAAAAACGATGGGCTATAACCCATGTTTTTTGAAAATTTGATTTTTTTTTAAATCCTCAAAAATGATGAAAAACGGCGTGTTATAGTATGCCGTACGGTAGGGGCTATAGCCCATGTTCAAAAATGATGAAAACGAGGTTAACTTTTTTTTTCAAAAATTCAAAAAACGATGGGCTATAACCCATGTTTTTTGAAATTTAGATTTTTTTTTAAATCCTCAAAAATGATGAAAAACGGCGTGCTATAGTATGCCGTACGGTAGGGGCTATAGCCCATGTTCAAAAATGATGAAAAACGAGGTAATTTTTTTTTTTTAATTAAAAAAACGATGGGCTATAACCCATGTTTTTGAAATTTTGAATTTTTTTTAAATCCTCAAAGATGATGAAAAACGGCGTGCTATAGTATGCCGTACGGTAGGGGCTATAGCCCATGTTCAAAAATGATGAAAAACGAGGTTAATTTTTTTTTCAAAAATTCAAAAAACGATGGGCTATAACCCATGTTTTTTGAAATTTAGAATTTTTTTGAAATCCTCAAAAATGATGAAAAACTGCGTGCTATAGTATGCCGTACGGTAGGGGCTATAGCCCATGTTCAAAAATGATGAAAAACGAGGTTAACTTTTTTTTTTCAAAATTTAAAAAAATGATGGGCTATAACCCATGTTTTTTGAAATTTTGAATTTTTTTGAAATCCTCAAAAATGATGAAAAACTGCGTGCTATAGTATGCCGTACGGTAGGGGCTATAGACCATGTTCAAAAATGATGAAAAACGAGGTTAATTTTCTTTTCAAAAATTCAAAAAAGTTTGGGCTATAACCCATGTTTTTTGAAAATTTGAATTTTTTTGAAATCCTCAAAAATGATGAAAAACGGCGTGTTATAGTATGCTGTACGGTAGGGGCTATAGCCCATGTTCAAAAATGATGAAAACGAGGTTAACTTTTTTTTTCAAAAATTAAAAAAACGATGGGCTATAACCCATGTTTTTTGAAATTTTGAATTTTTTTCAAATCCTCAAAAATGATGAAATACGGCGTGCTATAGTATGCCGTACGGTAGGGGCTATAGCCCATGTTCAAAAATGATGAAAAACAAGGTTAATCTTTTTTTTTAATTCAAAAAACGATGGGCTATAACCCATGTTTTTTTAAATTTTGATTTTTTTTTTTTAATCCTCAAAGATGATGAAAAACGGCGTGCTATAGTATGCCGTACGGTAGGGGCTATAGCCCATGTTCAAAAATGATGAAAAACGAGGTTAACTTTTTTTTCAAAATTTAAAGAAATGATGGGCTATAACCCATGTTTTTTGAAATTTTGAATTTTTTTGAAATCCTCAAAAATGATGAAAAACTGCGTGCTATAGTATGCCGTACGGTAGGGGCTATAGACCATGTTCAAAAATGATGAAAAACGAGGTTAATTTTCTTTTCAAAAATTCAAAAAAGTTTGGGCTATAACCCATGTTTTTTGAAAATTTGAATTTTTTTGAAATCCTCAAAAATGATGAAAAACGGCGTGTTATAGTATGCCGTACGGTAGGGGCTATAGCCCATGTTCAAAAATGATGAAAACGAGGTTAACTTTTTTTTTCAAAAATTCAAAAAACGATGGGCTATAACCCATGTTTTTTGAAATTTTGAATTTTTTTCAAATCCTCAAAAATGATGAAAAACGGCGTGCTATAGTATGCCGTACGGTAGGGGCTATAGCCCATGTTCAAAAATGATGAAAAACGAGGTTAATCTTTTTTTTTAATTCAAAAAACGATGGGCTATAACCCATGTTTTTTTAAATTTTGATTTAGTATGCCGTACGGTAGGGGCTATAGCCCATGTTCAAAAATGATGAAAAACGAGGTTAATTTCTTTTTCAAAAATTCAAAAAACGATGGGCTATAACCCATGTTTTTTGAAATTTAGATTTTTTTTTAAATCCTCAAAAATGATGAAAAACGGCGTGCTATAGTATGCCGTACGGTAGGGGCTATAGCCCATGTTCAAAAATGATGAAAAACGAGGTTTTTTTTTTTTTTTAATTAAAAAAACGATGGGCTATAACCCATGTTTTTTGAAATTTTGAATTTTTTTTAAATCCTCAAAGATGATGAAAAACGGCGTGCTATAGTATGCCGTACGGTAGGGGATATAGCCCATGTTCAAAAATGATGAAAAACGAGGTTAATTTTTTTTTCAAAAATTCAAAAAACGATGGGCTATAACCCATGTTTTTTGAAATTTAGAATTTTTTTGAAATCCTCAAAAATGATGAAAAACTGCGTGCTATAGTATGCCGTACGGTAGGGGCTATAGCCCATGTTCAAAAATGATGAAAAACGAGGTTAACTTTTTTTTTTCAAAATTTAAAAAAATGATGGGCTATAACCCATGTTTTTTGAAATTTTGAATTTTTTTGAAATCCTCAAAAATGATGAAAAACTGCGTGCTATAGTATGCCGTACGGTAGGGGCTATAGACCATGTTCAAAAATGATGAAAAACGAGGTTAATTTTCTTTTCAAAAATTCAAAAAAGTTTGGGCTATAACCCATGTTTTTTGAAAATTTGAATTTTTTTGAAATCCTCAAAAATGATGAAAAACGGCGTGCTATAGTATGCCGTACGGTAGGGGCTATAGCCCATGTTCAAAAATGATGAAAAACGAGGTTAATCTTTTTTTTTAATTCAAAAAACGATGGGCTATAACCCATGTTTTTTAAAATTTTGATTTTTTTTTTTTAATCCTCAAAGATGATGAAAAACGGCGTGCTATAGTATGCCGTACGGTAGGGGCTATAGCCCATGTTCAAAAATGATGAAAAACGAGGTTAATTTCTTTTTCAAAAATTCTAAAAACGATGGGCTATAACCCATGTTTTTTTAAATTTTGATTTTTTTTTTAATCCTCAAAGATGATGAAAAACGGCGTGCTATAGTATGCCGTACGGTAGGGGCTATAGCCCATGTTCAAAAATGATGAAAAACGAGGTTAATTTCTTTTTCAAAAATTCAAAAAACGATGGGCTATAACCCATGTTTTTTGAAATTTTGATTTTTTTTTTAAATCCTCAAAAATGATGAAAAACGGCGTGCTATAGTATGCCGTACGGTAGGGGCTATAGCCCATGTTCAAAAATGATGAAAAACGAGGTTAATTTTTTTAATTAAAAAAACGATGGGCTATAACCCATGTTTTTTGAAATTTTGAATTTTTTTTAAATCCTCAAAGATGATGAAAAACGGCGTGCTATAGTATGCCGTACGGTAGGGGCTATAGCCCATGTTCAAAAATGATGAAAAACGAGGTTAATTTCTTTTTCAAAAATTCAAAAAACGATGGGCTATAACCCATGTTTTTTGAATTTTTTAATTTTTTTGAAATCCTCAAAAATGATGAAAAACGGCGTGCTATAGTATGCCGTACGGTAGGGGCTATAGCCCATGTTCAAAAATGATGAAAAACTAGGTTAACTTTTTTTTTTTTTAATTTAAAAAAATGATGGGCTATAACCCATGTTTTTTGAAATTTTGAATTTTTTTGAAATCCTCAAAAATGATGAAAAACGGCGTGCTATAGTATGCCGTACGGTAGGGGCTATAGACCATGTTCAAAAATGATGAAAAACGAGGTTAACTTGTTTTTTCAAAAATTCAAAAAACGATGGGCTATAACCCATGTTTTTTGAAATTTTGAATTTTTTTGAAATCCTCAAAAATGATGAAAAACGGCGTGCTATAGTATGCCGTACGGTAGGGGCTATAGCCCATGTTCAAAAATGATGAAAAACGAGGTTAACTTTTTTTTTTCAAAATTAAAAAAAATGATGGGCTATAACCCATGTTTTTTGAAATTTTAATTTTTTTTGAAATCCTCAAAAATGATGAAAAACGGCGTGCTATAGTATGCCGTACGGTAGGGGCTATAGCCCATGTTCAAAAATGATGAAAAACGAGGTTAACTTTTTTTTTCAAAAATTAAAAAAACGATGGGCTATAGACCATGTTCAAAAATGATGAAAAACGAGGTTAAT
Organism: Protomyctophum parallelum; assembly: GCF_964188405.1. NCBI lineage: Eukaryota > Metazoa > Chordata > Actinopteri > Myctophiformes > Myctophidae > Protomyctophum > Protomyctophum parallelum. Next base: position 48,052,240 of record NC_139699.1, on the reverse strand, counting down.
TTTCTTTTCAAAAATTCAAAAAAGTTTGGGCTATAACCCATGTTTTTTGAAAATTTGAATTTTTTTGAAATCCTCAAAAATGATGAAAAACGGCGTGTTATAGTATGTCGTACGGTAGGGGCTATAGCCCATGTTCAAAAATGATGAAAACGAGGTTAACTTTTTTTTTCAAAAATTCAAAAAACGATGGGCTATAACCCATGTTTTTTGAAATTTTGAATTTTTTTCAAATCCTCAAAAATGATGAAATACGGCGTGCTATAGTATGCCGTACGGTAGGGGCTATAGCCCATGTTCAAAAATGATGAAAAACGAGGTTAATCTTTTTTTTTTATTCAAAAAACGATGGGCTATAACCCATGTTTTTTAAAATTTTGATTTTTTTTTTTTAATCCTCAAAGATGATGAAAAACGGCGTGCTATAGTATGCCGTACGGTAGGGGCTATAGCCCATGTTCAAAAATGATGAAAAACGAGGTTAATTTCTTTTTCAAAAATTCAAAAAACGATGGGCTATAACCCATGTTTTTTTTAAATTTTGATTTTTTTTTAAATCCTCAAAGATGATGAAAAACGGCGTGCTATAGTATGCCGTACGGTAGGGGCTATAGCCCATGTTCAAAAATGATGAAAAACGAGGTTAATTTCTTTTTCAAAAATTCAAAAAACGATGGGCTATAACCCATGTTTTTTGAAATTTTGATTTTTTTTTTAAATCCTCAAAAATGATGAAAAACGGCGTGCTATAGTATGCCGTACGGTAGGGGCTATAGCCCATGTTCAAAAATGATGAAAAACGAGGTTAATTTTTTTAATTAAAAAAACGATGGGCTATAACCCATGTTTTTTGAAATTTTGATTTTTTTTTAAATCCTCAAAGATGATGAAAAACGGCGTGCTATAGTATGCCGTACGGTAGGGGCTATAGCCCATGTTCAAAAATGATGAAAAACGAGGTTAATTTTTTTTTTTTTAAATTCAAAAAACGATGGGCTATAACCCATGTTTTTTGAATTTTTGAATTTTTTTGAAATCCTCAAAAATGATGAAAAACGGCGTGCTATAGTATGCCGTACGGTAGGGGCTATAGCCCATGTTCAAAAATGATGAAAAACTAGGTTAACTTTTTTTTTTTCAAAATTTAAAAAAATGATGGGCTATAACCCATGTTTTTTGAAATTTTGAATTTTTTTGAAATCCTCAAAAATGATGAAAAACGGCGTGCTATAGTATGCCGTACGGTAGGGGCTATAGACCATGTTCAAAAATGATTAAAAACGAGGTTAACTTTTTTTTTCAAAAATTCAAAAAACGATGGGCTATAACCCATGTTTTTTGAAATTTTGAATTTTTTTGAAATCCTCAAAAATGATGAAAAACGGCGTGCTATAGTATGCCGTACGGTAGGGGCTATAGCCCATGTTAAAAAATGATGAAAAACGAGGTTAACCTTTTTTTTTTAATTAAAAAAACGATGGGCTATAACCCATGTTTTTTGAAATTTTGATTTTTTTTTAAATCCTCAAAGATGATGAAAAACGGCGTGCTATAGTATGCCGTACGGTAGGGGCTATAGCCCATGTTCAAAAATGATGAAAAACGAGGTGAATTTTTTTTTCAAAAATTCAAAAAACGATGGGCTATAACCCATGTTTTTTGAAATTTTGATTTTTTTTTAAAATCCTCAAAAATGATGACAAACGGCGTGCTATAGTATGCCGTACGGTAGGGGCTATAGCCCATGTTCAAAAATGATGAAAAACGAGGTTAATTTATTTTTCAAAAATTCAAAAAACGATGGGCTATAACCCATGTTTTTTGAAATTTTGAATTTTTTTGAAATCCTCAAAAATGATGAAAAACGGCGTGTTATAGTATGCCGTACGGTAGGGGCTATAGCCCATGTTCAAAAATGATGAAAACGAGGTTAACTTTTTTTTTCAAAAATTCAAAAAACGATGGGCTATAACCCATGTTTTTTGAAATTTTGAATTTTTTTGAAATCCTCAAAAATGATGACAAACGGCGTGCTATAGTATGCCGTACGGTAGGGGCTATAGCCCATGTTCAAAAATGATGAAAAACGAGGTTAATTTCTTTTTCAAAAATTCAAAAAACGATGGGCTATAACCCATGTTTTTTGAAATTTTGATTTTTTTTTAAATCCTCAAAGATGATGAAAAACGGCGTGCTATAGTATGCCGTACGGTAGGGGCTATAGCCCATGTTCAAAAATGATGAAAAACTAGGTTAATTTCTTTTTCAAAAATTCAAAAAACGATGGGCTATAACCCATGTTTTTTGAAATTTAGATTTTTTTTGAAATCCTCAAAAATGATGAAAAACGGTGTGCTATAGTATGCCGTACGGTAGGGGCTATAGCCCATGTTCAAAAAGTGATGAAAAACGATTTTTTTTTTTTTTTTTTTAATTAAAAAAACGATGGGCTATAACCCATGTTTTTTGAAATTTTGAATTTTTTTTAAATCCTCAAAGATGATGAAAAACGGCGTGCTATAGTATGCCGTACGGTAGGGGCTATAGCCCATGTTCAAAAATGATGAAAAACTAGGTTAACTTTTTTTTTTCAAAATTTAAAAAAATGATGGGCTATAACCCATGTTTTTTGAAAATTTGAATTTTTTTGAAATCCTCAAAAATGATGAAAAACGGCGTGCTATAGTATGCCGTACGGTAGGGGCTATAGACCATGTTCAAAAATGATGAAAAACGAGGTTAATTTTCTTTTCAAAAATTCAAAAAACGATGGGCTATAACCCATGTTTTTTGAAAATTTGATTTTTTTTTAAATCCTCAAAAATGATGAAAAACGGCGTGTTATAGTATGCCGTACGGTAGGGGCTATAGCCCATGTTCAAAAATGATGAAAAACTAGGTTAACTTTTTTTTTTCAAAATTTAAAAAAATGATGGGCTATAACCCATGTTTTTTGAAAATTTGAATTTTTTTGAAATCCTCAAAAATGATGAAAAACGGCGTGCTATAGTATGCCGTACGGTAGGGGCTATAGACCATGTTCAAAAATGATGAAAAACGAGGTTAATTTTCTTTTCAAAAATTCAAAAAACGATGGGCTATAACCCATGTTTTTTGAAAATTTGATTTTTTTTTAAATCCTCAAAAATGATGAAAAACGGCGTGTTATAGTATGCCGTACGGTAGGGGCTATAGCCCATGTTCAAAAATGATGAAAACGAGGTTAACTTTTTTTTTCAAAAATTCAAAAAACGATGGGCTATAACCCATGTTTTTTGAAATTTAGATTTTTTTTTAAATCCTCAAAAATGATGAAAAACGGCGTGCTATAGTATGCCGTACGGTAGGGGCTATAGCCCATGTTCAAAAATGATGAAAAACGAGGTAATTTTTTTTTTTTAATTAAAAAAACGATGGGCTATAACCCATGTTTTTGAAATTTTGAATTTTTTTTAAATCCTCAAAGATGATGAAAAACGGCGTGCTATAGTATGCCGTACGGTAGGGGCTATAGCCCATGTTCAAAAATGATGAAAAACGAGGTTAATTTTTTTTTCAAAAATTCAAAAAACGATGGGCTATAACCCATGTTTTTTGAAATTTAGAATTTTTTTGAAATCCTCAAAAATGATGAAAAACTGCGTGCTATAGTATGCCGTACGGTAGGGGCTATAGCCCATGTTCAAAAATGATGAAAAACGAGGTTAACTTTTTTTTTTCAAAATTTAAAAAAATGATGGGCTATAACCCATGTTTTTTGAAATTTTGAATTTTTTTGAAATCCTCAAAAATGATGAAAAACTGCGTGCTATAGTATGCCGTACGGTAGGGGCTATAGACCATGTTCAAAAATGATGAAAAACGAGGTTAATTTTCTTTTCAAAAATTCAAAAAAGTTTGGGCTATAACCCATGTTTTTTGAAAATTTGAATTTTTTTGAAATCCTCAAAAATGATGAAAAACGGCGTGTTATAGTATGCTGTACGGTAGGGGCTATAGCCCATGTTCAAAAATGATGAAAACGAGGTTAACTTTTTTTTTCAAAAATTAAAAAAACGATGGGCTATAACCCATGTTTTTTGAAATTTTGAATTTTTTTCAAATCCTCAAAAATGATGAAATACGGCGTGCTATAGTATGCCGTACGGTAGGGGCTATAGCCCATGTTCAAAAATGATGAAAAACAAGGTTAATCTTTTTTTTTAATTCAAAAAACGATGGGCTATAACCCATGTTTTTTTAAATTTTGATTTTTTTTTTTTAATCCTCAAAGATGATGAAAAACGGCGTGCTATAGTATGCCGTACGGTAGGGGCTATAGCCCATGTTCAAAAATGATGAAAAACGAGGTTAACTTTTTTTTCAAAATTTAAAGAAATGATGGGCTATAACCCATGTTTTTTGAAATTTTGAATTTTTTTGAAATCCTCAAAAATGATGAAAAACTGCGTGCTATAGTATGCCGTACGGTAGGGGCTATAGACCATGTTCAAAAATGATGAAAAACGAGGTTAATTTTCTTTTCAAAAATTCAAAAAAGTTTGGGCTATAACCCATGTTTTTTGAAAATTTGAATTTTTTTGAAATCCTCAAAAATGATGAAAAACGGCGTGTTATAGTATGCCGTACGGTAGGGGCTATAGCCCATGTTCAAAAATGATGAAAACGAGGTTAACTTTTTTTTTCAAAAATTCAAAAAACGATGGGCTATAACCCATGTTTTTTGAAATTTTGAATTTTTTTCAAATCCTCAAAAATGATGAAAAACGGCGTGCTATAGTATGCCGTACGGTAGGGGCTATAGCCCATGTTCAAAAATGATGAAAAACGAGGTTAATCTTTTTTTTTTATTCAAAAAACGATGGGCTATAACCCATGTTTTTTTAAATTTTGATTTAGTATGCCGTACGGTAGGGGCTATAGCCCATGTTCAAAAATGATGAAAAACGAGGTTAATTTCTTTTTCAAAAATTCAAAAAACGATGGGCTATAACCCATGTTTTTTGAAATTTAGATTTTTTTTTAAATCCTCAAAAATGATGAAAAACGGCGTGCTATAGTATGCCGTACGGTAGGGGCTATAGCCCATGTTCAAAAATGATGAAAAACGAGGTTTTTTTTTTTTTTTAATTAAAAAAACGATGGGCTATAACCCATGTTTTTTGAAATTTTGAATTTTTTTTAAATCCTCAAAGATGATGAAAAACGGCGTGCTATAGTATGCCGTACGGTAGGGGATATAGCCCATGTTCAAAAATGATGAAAAACGAGGTTAATTTTTTTTTCAAAAATTCAAAAAACGATGGGCTATAACCCATGTTTTTTGAAATTTAGAATTTTTTTGAAATCCTCAAAAATGATGAAAAACTGCGTGCTATAGTATGCCGTACGGTAGGGGCTATAGCCCATGTTCAAAAATGATGAAAAACGAGGTTAACTTTTTTTTTTCAAAATTTAAAAAAATGATGGGCTATAACCCATGTTTTTTGAAATTTTGAATTTTTTTGAAATCCTCAAAAATGATGAAAAACTGCGTGCTATAGTATGCCGTACGGTAGGGGCTATAGACCATGTTCAAAAATGATGAAAAACGAGGTTAATTTTCTTTTCAAAAATTCAAAAAAGTTTGGGCTATAACCCATGTTTTTTGAAAATTTGAATTTTTTTGAAATCCTCAAAAATGATGAAAAACGGCGTGCTATAGTATGCCGTACGGTAGGGGCTATAGCCCATGTTCAAAAATGATGAAAAACGAGGTTAATCTTTTTTTTTAATTAAAAAAACGATGGGCTATAACCCATGTTTTTTAAAATTTTGATTTTTTTTTTTTAATCCTCAAAGATGATGAAAAACGGCGTGCTATAGTATGCCGTACGGTAGGGGCTATAGCCCATGTTCAAAAATGATGAAAAACGAGGTTAATTTCTTTTTCAAAAATTCTAAAAACGATGGGCTATAACCCATGTTTTTTTAAATTTTGATTTTTTTTTTAATCCTCAAAGATGATGAAAAACGGCGTGCTATAGTATGCCGTACGGTAGGGGCTATAGCCCATGTTCAAAAATGATGAAAAACGAGGTTAATTTCTTTTTCAAAAATTCAAAAAACGATGGGCTATAACCCATGTTTTTTGAAATTTTGATTTTTTTTTTAAATCCTCAAAAATGATGAAAAACGGCGTGCTATAGTATGCCGTACGGTAGGGGCTATAGCCCATGTTCAAAAATGATGAAAAACGAGGTTAATTTTTTTAATTAAAAAAACGATGGGCTATAACCCATGTTTTTTGAAATTTTGAATTTTTTTTAAATCCTCAAAGATGATGAAAAACGGCGTGCTATAGTATGCCGTACGGTAGGGGCTATAGCCCATGTTCAAAAATGATGAAAAACGAGGTTAATTTCTTTTTCAAAAATTCAAAAAACGATGGGCTATAACCCATGTTTTTTGAATTTTTTAATTTTTTTGAAATCCTCAAAAATGATGAAAAACGGCGTGCTATAGTATGCCGTACGGTAGGGGCTATAGCCCATGTTCAAAAATGATGAAAAACTAGGTTAACTTTTTTTTTTTTTTAATTTAAAAAAATGATGGGCTATAACCCATGTTTTTTGAAATTTTGAATTTTTTTGAAATCCTCAAAAATGATGAAAAACGGCGTGCTATAGTATGCCGTACGGTAGGGGCTATAGACCATGTTCAAAAATGATGAAAAACGAGGTTAACTTGTTTTTTCAAAAATTCAAAAAACGATGGGCTATAACCCATGTTTTTTGAAATTTTATTTTTTTTTGAAATCCTCAAAAATGATGAAAAACGGCGTGCTATAGTATGCCGTACGGTAGGGGCTATAGCCCATGTTCAAAAATGATGAAAAACGAGGTTAACTTTTTTTTTCAAAAATTAAAAAAACGATGGGCTATAGACCATGTTCAAAAATGATGAAAAACGAGGTTAATTTTCTTTTCAAAAATTCAAAAAAGTTTGGGCTATAACCCATGTTTTTTGAAAATTTGAATTTTTTTGAAATCCTCAAAAATGATGAAAAACGGCGTGTTATAGTATGTCGTACGGTAGGGGCTATAGCCCATGTTCAAAAATGATGAAAACGAGGTTAACTTTTTTTTTCAAAAATTCAAAAAACGATGGGCTATAACCCATGTTTTTTGAAATTTTGAATTTTTTTCAAATCCTCAAAAATGATGAAATACGGCGTGCTATAGTATGCCGTACGGTAGGGGCTATAGCCCATGTTCAAAAATGATGAAAAACGAGGTTAATCTTTTTTTTTTATTCAAAAAACGATGGGCTATAACCCATGTTTTTTAAAATTTTGATTTTTTTTTTTTAATCCTCAAAGATGATGAAAAACGGCGTGCTATAGTATGCCGTACGGTAGGGGCTATAGCCCATGTTCAAAAATGATGAAAAACGAGGTTAATTTCTTTTTCAAAAATTCAAAAAACGATGGGCTATAACCCATGTTTTTTTTAAATTTTGATTTTTTTTTAAATCCTCAAAGATGATGAAAAACGGCGTGCTATAGTATGCCGTACGGTAGGGGCTATAGCCCATGTTCAAAAATGATGAAAAACGAGGTTAATTTCTTTTTCAAAAATTCAAAAAACGATGGGCTATAACCCATGTTTTTTGAAATTTTGATTTTTTTTTTAAATCCTCAAAAATGATGAAAAACGGCGTGCTATAGTATGCCGTACGGTAGGGGCTATAGCCCATGTTCAAAAATGATGAAAAACGAGGTTAATTTTTTTAATTAAAAAAACGATGGGCTATAACCCATGTTTTTTGAAATTTTGATTTTTTTTTAAATCCTCAAAGATGATGAAAAACGGCGTGCTATAGTATGCCGTACGGTAGGGGCTATAGCCCATGTTCAAAAATGATGAAAAACGAGGTTAATTTTTTTTTTTTTAAATTCAAAAAACGATGGGCTATAACCCATGTTTTTTGAATTTTTGAATTTTTTTGAAATCCTCAAAAATGATGAAAAACGGCGTGCTATAGTATGCCGTACGGTAGGGGCTATAGCCCATGTTCAAAAATGATGAAAAACTAGGTTAACTTTTTTTTTTTCAAAATTTAAAAAAATGATGGGCTATAACCCATGTTTTTTGAAATTTTGAATTTTTTTGAAATCCTCAAAAATGATGAAAAACGGCGTGCTATAGTATGCCGTACGGTAGGGGCTATAGACCATGTTCAAAAATGATTAAAAACGAGGTTAACTTTTTTTTTCAAAAATTCAAAAAACGATGGGCTATAACCCATGTTTTTTGAAATTTTGAATTTTTTTGAAATCCTCAAAAATGATGAAAAACGGCGTGCTATAGTATGCCGTACGGTAGGGGCTATAGCCCATGTTCAAAAATGATGAAAAACGAGGTTAACTTTTTTTTTTCAAAATAAAAAAAAATGATGGGCTATAACCCATGTTTTTTGAAATTTTTAATTTTTTTGAAATCCTCAAAAATGATGAAAAACGGCGTGCTATAGTATGCCGTACGGTAGGGGCTATAGCCCATGTTCAAAAATGATGAAAAACGAGGTTAACTTTTTTTTTCAAAAATTCAAAAAACGATGGGCTATAACCCATGTTTTTTGAAATTTTGATTTTTTTTTAAATCCTCAAAGATGATGAAAAACGGCGTGCTATAGTATGCCGTACGGTAGGGGCTATAGCCCATGTTCAAAAATGATGAAAAACGAGGTTAATTTCTTTTTCAAAAATTAAAAAAACGATGGGCTATAACCCATGTTTTTTGAAATTTCGAATTTTTTTGAAATCCTCAAAAATGATGAAAAACGGCGTGCTATAGTATGCCGTACGGTAGGGGCTATAGCCCATGTTCAAAAATGATGAAAAACGAGGTTATTTTTTTTTTTAATTAAAAAAACGATGGGCTATAACCCATGTTTTTTGAAATTTTGATTTTTTTTTAAATCCTCAAAGATGATGAAAAACGGCGTGCTATAGTATGCCGTACGGTAGGGGCTATAGCCCATGTTCAAAAATGATGAAAAACGAGGTTAACTTTTTTTTTTCAAAATTTAAAAAAATGATGGGCTATAACCCATGTTTTTTGAAATTTTAAATTTTTTTGAAATCCTCAAAAATGATGAAAAACGGCGTGCTATAGTATGCCGTACGGTAGGGGCTATAGCCCATGTTCAAAAATGATGAAAACGAGGTTAACTTTTTTTTTCAAAAATTCAAAAAACGATGGGCTATAACCCATGTTTTTTGAAATTTTGAATTTTTTTGAAATCCTCAAAAATGATGACAAACGGCGTGCTATAGTATGCCGTACGGTAGGGGCTATAGCCCATGTTAAAAAATGATGAAAAACGAGGTTAACTTTTTTTTTCAAAAATTAAAAAAACGATGGGCTATAGACCATGTTCAAAAATGATGAAAAACGAGGTTAATTTTCTTTTCAAAAATTCAAAAAAGTTTGGGCTATAACCCATGTTTTTTGAAAATTTGAATTTTTTTGAAATCCTCAAAAATGATGAAAAACGGCGTGTTATAGTATGTCGTACGGTAGGGGCTATAGCCCATGTTCAAAAATGATGAAAACGAGGTTAACTTTTTTTTTCAAAAATTCAAAAAACGATGGGCTATAACCCATGTTTTTTGAAATTTTGAATTTTTTTCAAATCCTCAAAAATGATGAAATACGGCGTGCTATAGTATGCCGTACGGTAGGGGCTATAGCCCATGTTCAAAAATGATGAAAAACGAGGTTAATCTTTTTTTTTTATTCAAAAAACGATGGGCTATAACCCATGTTTTTTAAAATTTTGATTTTTTTTTTTTAATCCTCAAAGATGATGAAAAACGGCGTGCTATAGTATGCCGTACGGTAGGGGCTATAGCCCATGTTCAAAAATGATGAAAAACGAGGTTAATTTCTTTTTCAAAAATTCAAAAAACGATGGGCTATAACCCATGTTTTTTTTAAATTTTGATTTTTTTTTAAATCCTCAAAGATGATGAAAAACGGCGTGCTATAGTATGCCGTACGGTAGGGGCTATAGCCCATGTTCAAAAATGATGAAAAACGAGGTTAATTTCTTTTTCAAAAATTCAAAAAACGATGGGCTATAACCCATGTTTTTTGAAATTTTGATTTTTTTTTTAAATCCTCAAAAATGATGAAAAACGGCGTGCTATAGTATGCCGTACGGTAGGGGCTATAGCCCATGTTCAAAAATGATGAAAAACGAGGTTAATTTTTTTAATTAAAAAAACGATGGGCTATAACCCATGTTTTTTGAAATTTTGATTTTTTTTTAAATCCTCAAAGATGATGAAAAACGGCGTGCTATAGTATGCCGTACGGTAGGGGCTATAGCCCATGTTCAAAAATGATGAAAAACGAGGTTAATTTTTTTTTTTTTAAATTCAAAAAACGATGGGCTATAACCCATGTTTTTTGAATTTTTGAATTTTTTTGAAATCCTCAAAAATGATGAAAAACGGCGTGCTATAGTATGCCGTACGGTAGGGGCTATAGCCCATGTTCAAAAATGATGAAAAACTAGGTTAACTTTTTTTTTTTCAAAATTTAAAAAAATGATGGGCTATAACCCATGTTTTTTGAAATTTTGAATTTTTTTGAAATCCTCAAAAATGATGAAAAACGGCGTGCTATAGTATGCCGTACGGTAGGGGCTATAGACCATGTTCAAAAATGATTAAAAACGAGGTTAACTTTTTTTTTCAAAAATTCAAAAAACGATGGGCTATAACCCATGTTTTTTGAAATTTTGAATTTTTTTGAAATCCTCAAAAATGATGAAAAACGGCGTGCTATAGTATGCCGTACGGTAGGGGCTATAGCCCATGTTCAAAAATGATGAAAAACGAGGTTAACTTTTTTTTTTCAAAATAAAAAAAAATGATGGGCTATAACCCATGTTTTTTGAAATTTTTAATTTTTTTGAAATCCTCAAAAATGATGAAAAACGGCGTGCTATAGTATGCCGTACGGTAGGGGCTATAGCCCATGTTCAAAAATGATGAAAAACGAGGTTAACTTTTTTTTTCAAAAATTCAAAAAACGATGGGCTATAACCCATGTTTTTTGAAATTTTGATTTTTTTTTAAATCCTCAAAGATGATGAAAAACGGCGTGCTATAGTATGCCGTACGGTAGGGGCTATAGCCCATGTTCAAAAATGATGAAAAACGAGGTTAATTTCTTTTTCAAAAATTAAAAAAACGATGGGCTATAACCCATGTTTTTTGAAATTTCGAATTTTTTTGAAATCCTCAAAAATGATGAAAAACGGCGTGCTATAGTATGCCGTACGGTAGGGGCTATAGCCCATGTTCAAAAATGATGAAAAACGAGGTTATTTTTTTTTTTAATTAAAAAAACGATGGGCTATAACCCATGTTTTTTGAAATTTTGATTTTTTTTTAAATCCTCAAAGATGATGAAAAACGGCGTGCTATAGTATGCCGTACGGTAGGGGCTATAGCCCATGTTCAAAAATGATGAAAAACGAGGTTAACTTTTTTTTTTCAAAATTTAAAAAAATGATGGGCTATAACCCATGTTTTTTGAAATTTTAAATTTTTTTGAAATCCTCAAAAATGATGAAAAACGGCGTGCTATAGTATGCCGTACGGTAGGGGCTATAGCCCATGTTCAAAAATGATGAAAAACGAGGTTCACTTTTTTTTTCAAAAATTCAAAAAACGATGGGCTATAACCCATGTTTTTTGAAATTTTGATTTTTTTTAAAATCCTCAAAGATGATGAAAAACGGCGTGCTATAGTATGCCGTACGGTAGGGGCTATAGCCCATGTTCAAAAATGATGAAAAACGAGGTTAATTTCTTTTTCAAAAATTAAAAAAACGATGGGCTATAACCCATGTTTTTTGAAATTTCGAATTTTTTTGAAATCCTCAAAAATGATGAAAAACGGCGTGCTATAGTATGCTGTACGGTAGGGGCTATAGCCCATGTTCAAAAATGATGAAAAACGAGGTTATTTTTTTTTTTTATTAAAAAAACGATGGGCTATAACATATGTTTTTTGAAATTTTGATTTTTTTTTAAATCCTCAAAGATGATGAAAAACGGCGTGCTATAGTATGCCGTACGGTAGGGGCTATAGCCCATGTTCAAAAATGATGAAAAACGAGGTTAATTTTTTTTTCAAAAATTCAAAAAACGATGGGCTATAACCCATGTTTTTTGAAATTTTGAATTTTTTTGAAATCCTCAAAAATGATGAAAAACGGCGTGCTATAGTATGCCGTACGGTAGGGGCTATAGCCCATGTTCAAAAATGATGAAAAACGAGGTTAATTTCTTTTTCAAAAATTCAAAAAACGATGGGCTATAACCCATGTTTTTTGAAATTTAGATTTTTTTTGAAATCCTCAAAAATGATGAAAAACGGCGTGCTATAGTATGCCGTACGGTAGGGGCTATAGCCCATGTTCAAAAATGATGAAAAACTAGGTTAACTTTTTTTTTTCAAAATTAAAAAAAATGATGGGCTATAACCCATGTTTTTTGAAATTTTGAAATTTTTTGAAATCCTCAAAAATGATGAAAAACGGCGTGCTATAGTATGCCGTACGGTAGGGGCTATAGACCATGTTCAAAAATGATGAAAAACGAGGTTAATTTTCTTTTCAAAAATTCAAAAAACGATGGGCTATAACCCATGTTTTTTGAAAATTTGATTTTTTTTTAAATCCTCAAAAATGATGAAAAACGGCGTGTTATAGTATGCCGTACGGTAGGGGCTATAGCCCATGTTCAAAAATGATGAAAACGAGGTTAACTTTTTTTTTCAAAAATTCAAAAAACGATGGGCTATAACCCATGTTTTTTGAAATTTAGATTTTTTTTTAAATCCTCAAAAATGATGAAAAACGGCGTGCTATAGTATGCCGTACGGTAGGGGCTATAGCCCATGTTCAAAAATGATGAAAAACGAGGTTAATTTTTTTTTTTGATTAAAAAAACGATGGGCTATAACCCATGTTTTTTGAAATTTTGAATTTTTTTTAAATCCTCAAAGATGATGAAAAACGGCGTGCTATAGTATGCCGTACGGTAGGGGCTATAGCCCATGTTCAAAAATGATGAAAAACGAGGTTAATTTTCTTTTCAAAAATTCAAAAAACGATGGGCTATAACCCATGTTTTTAGAAAATTTGAATTTTTTTGAAATCCTCAAAAATGATGAAAAACGGCGTGTTATAGTATGCCGTACGGTAGGGGCTATAGCCCATGTTCAAAAATGATGAAAACGAGGTTAACTTTTTTTTTCAAAAATTAAAAAAACGATGGGCTATAACCCATGTTTTTTGAAATTTTGAAATTTTTTCAAATCCTCAAAAATGATGAAATACGGCGTGCTATAGTATGCCGTACGGTAGGGGCTATAGCCCATGTTCAAAAATGATGAAAAACGAGGTTCATTTTTTTTTTATTCAAAAAACGATGGGCTATAACCCATGTTTTTTTAATTTTGATTTTTTTTTTAAATCCTCAAAGATGATGAAAAACGGCGTGCTATAGTATGCCGTACGGTAGGGGCTATAGCCCATGTTCAAAAATGATGAAAAACGAGGTTAACTTTTTTTTTCAAAAATTCAAAAAACGATGGGCTATAACCCATGTTTTTTGAAATTTTGATTTTTTTTTAAATCCTCAAAGATGATGAAAAACGGCGTGCTATAGTATGCCGTACGGTAGGGGCTATAGCCCATGTTCAAAAATGATGAAAAACGAGGTTAATTTCTTTTTCAAAAATTAAAAAACGATGGGCTATAACCCATGTTTTTTGAAATTTTGAATTTTTTTGAAATCCTCAAAAATGATGAAAAACGGCGTGCTATAGTATGCCGTACGGTAGGGGCTATAGCCCATGTTCAAAAATGATGAAAAACGAGGTTATTTTTTTTTTTAATTAAAAAAACGATGGGCTATAACCCATGTTTTTTTAAATTTTGATTTTTTTTTAAATCCTCAAAGATGATGAAAAACGGCGTGCTATAGTATGCCGTACGGTAGGGGCTATAGCCCATGTTCAAAAATGATGAAAAACGAGGTTAATTTTTTTTTAAAAAATTCAAAAAACGATGGGCTATAACCCATGTTTTTTGAAATTTTGAATTTTTTTGAAATCCTCAAAAATGATGAAAAACGGCGTGCTATAGTATGCCGTACGGTAGGGGCTATAGCCCATGTTCAAAAATGATGAAAAACGAGGTTAACTTTTTTTTCAAAAATTCAAAAAACGATGGGCTATAACCCATGTTTTTTGAAATTTTGATTTTTTTTTAAATCCTCAAAGATGATGAAAAATGGCGTGCTATAGTATGCCGTACGGTAGGGGCTATAGCCCATGTTCAAAAATGATGAAAAACGAGGTTAATTCTTTTTTTCAAAAATTCAAAAAACGATAGGCTATAACCCATGTTTTTTGAAATTTTGAATTTTTTTGAAATCCTCAAAAATGATGAAAAACGGCGTGCTATATATAGTATGCCGTACGGTAGGGGCTATAGCCCATGTTCAAAAATGATGAAAAACGAGGTTAACTTTTTTTTTTCAAAATTTAAAAAAATGATGGGCTATAACCCATGTTTTTTGAAATTTTGAATTTTTTTGAAATCCTCAAAAATGATGAAAAACGGCGTGTTATAGTATGCCGTACGGTAGGGGCTATAGCCCATGTTCAAAAATGATGAAAACGAGGTTAACTTTTTTTTTCAAAAATTCAAAAAACGATGGGCTATAACCCATGTTTTTTGAAATTTTGAATTTTTTTGAAATCCTCAAAAATGATGAAAAACGGCGTGCTATACTATGCCGTACGGTAGGGGCTATAGCCCATGTTCAAAAATGATGAAAAACGAGGTTAACTTTTTTTTTCAAAAATTCAAAAAACGATGGGCTATAACCCATGTTTTTTGAAATTTTGATTTTTTTTTTAAATCCTCAAAGATGATGAAAAACGGCGTGCTATAGTATGCCGTACGGTAGGGGCTATAGCCCATGTTCAAAAATGATGAAAAACGAGGTTAATTCTTTTTTTCAAAAATTCAAAAAACGATAGGCTATAACCCATGTTTTTTGAAATTTTGAATTTTTTTGAAATCCTCAAAAATGATGAAAAACGGCGTGCTATATATAGTATGCCGTACGGTAGGGGCTATAGCCCATGTTCAAAAATGATGAAAAACGAGGTTAACTTTTTTTTTTCAAAATTTAAAAAAATGATGGGCTATAACCCATGTTTTTTGAAATTTTGAATTTTTTTGAAATCCTCAAAAATGATGAAAAACGGCGTGCTATAGTATGCCGTACGGTAGGGGCTATAGCCCATGTTCAAAAATGATGAAAAACGAGGTTAACTTTTTTTTTCAAAAATTCAAAAAACGATGGGCTATAACCCATGTTTTTTGAAATTTTGATTTTTTTTTAAATCCTCAAAGATGATGAAAAACGGCGTGCTATAGTATGCCGTACGGTAGGGGCTATAGCCCATGTTCAAAAATGATGAAAAACGAGGTTAATTTCTTTTTCAAAAATTCAAAAAACGATGGGCTATAACCCATGTTTTTTGAAATTTTGATTTTTTTTTAAATCCTCAAAGATGATGAAAAACGGCGTGCTATAGTATGCCGTACGGTAGGGGCTATAGCCCATGTTCAAAAATGATGAAAAACGAGGTTAATTTCTTTTTCAAAAATTCAAAAAACGATGGGCTATAACCCATGTTTTTTGAAATTTAGAATTTTTTTGAAATCCTCAAAAATGATGAAAAACGGTGTGCTATAGTATGCCGTACGGTAGGGGCTATAGCCCATGTTCAAAAATGATGAAAAACTAGGTTAACTTTTTTTTTCAAAATTTAAAAAAATGATGGGCTATAACCCATGTTTTTTTAATTTTTTAATTTTTTTGAAATCCTCAAAAATGATGAAAAACGGCGTGCTATAGTATGCCGTACGGTAGGGGCTATAGACCATGTTCAAAAATGATGAAAAACGAGGTTAACTTTTTTTTTCAAAAATTCAAAAAACGATGGGCTATAACCCATGTTTTTTGAAATTTTGAATTTTTTTGAAATCCTCAAAAATGATGAAAAACGGCGTGCTATAGTATGCCGTACGGTAGGGGCTATAGCCCATGTTCAAAAATGATGAAAAACGAGGTTAACTTTTTTTTTTCAAAATTTAAAAAAATGATGGGCTATAACCCATGTTTTTTGAAATTTTGAATTTTTTTGAAATCCTCAAAAATGATGAAAAACGGCGTGCTATAGTATGCCGTACGGTAGGGGCTATAGCCCATGTTCAAAAATGATGAAAAACGAGGTTAACTTTTTTTTTCAAAAATTCAAAAAACGATGGGCTATAACCCATGTTTTTTGAAATTTAGATTTTTTTTTAAATCCTCAAAGATGATGAAAAACGGCGTGCTATAGTATGCCGTACGGTAGGGGCTATAGCCCATGTTCAAAAATGATGAAAAACGAGGTTAATTTCTTTTTCAAAAATTAAAAAACGATGGGCTATAACCCATGTTTTTTGAAATTTTGAATTTTTTTGAAATCCTCAAAAATGATGAAAAACGGTGTGCTATAGTATGCCGTACGGTAGGGGCTATAGCCCATGTTCAAAAATGATGAAAAACTAGGTTAACTTTTTTTTTTCAAAATTTAAAAAAATGATGGGCTATAACCCATGTTTTTTTAATTTTTTAATTTTTTTGAAATCCTCAAAAATGATGAAAAACGGCGTGCTATAGTATGCCGTACGGTAGGGGCTATAGACCATGTTCAAAAATGATGAAAAACGAGGTTAACTTTTTTTTTCAAAAATTCAAAAAACGATGGGCTATAACCCATGTTTTTTGAAATTTTGAATTTTTTTGAAATCCTCAAAAATGATGAAAAACGGCGTGCTATAGTATGCCGTACGGTAGGGGCTATAGCCCATGTTCAAAAATGATGAAAAACGAGGTTAACTTTTTTTTTTCAAAATTTAAAAAAATGATGGGCTATAACCCATGTTTTTTGAAATTTTGAATTTTTTTGAAATCCTCAAAAATGATGAAAAACGGCGTGCTATAGTATGCCGTACGGTAGGGGCTATAGCCCATGTTCAAAAATGATGAAAAACGAGGTTAACTTTTTTTTTCAAAAATTCAAAAAACGATGGGCTATAACCCATGTTTTTTGAAATTTAGATTTTTTTTTAAATCCTCAAAGATGATGAAAAACGGCGTGCTATAGTATGCCGTACGGTAGGGGCTATAGCCCATGTTCAAAAATGATGAAAAACGAGGTTAATTTCTTTTTCAAAAATTAAAAAACGATGGGCTATAACCCATGTTTTTTGAAATTTTGAATTTTTTTGAAATCCTCAAAAATGATGAAAAACGGCGTGCTATAGTATGCCGTACGGTAGGGGCTATAGCCCATGTTCAAAAATGATGAAAAACGAGGTTATTTTTTTTTTTAATTAAAAAAACGATGGGCTATAACCCATGTTTTTTTAAATTTTGATTTTTTTTTAAATCCTCAAAGATGATGAAAAACGGCGTGCTATAGTATGCCGTACGGTAAGGGCTATAGCCCATGTTCAAAAATGATGAAAAACGAGGTTAATTTTTTTTTCAAAAATTCAAAAAACGATGGGCTATAACCCATGTTTTTTGAAATTTTGAATTTTTTTGAAATCCTCAAAAATGATGAAAAACGGCGTGCTATAGTATGCCGTACGGTAGGGGCTATAGCCCATGTTCAAAAATGATGAAAAACGAGGTTAACTTTTTTTTTCAAAAATTCAAAAAACGATGGGCTATAACCCATGTTTTTTGAAATTTTGATTTTTTTTTAAATCCTCAAAGATGATGAAAAACGGCGTGCTATAGTATGCCGTACGGTAGGGGCTATAGCCCATGTTCAAAAATGATGAAAAACGAGGTTAATTCTTTTTTTCAAAAATTCAAAAAACGATAGGCTATAACCCATGTTTTTTGAAATTTTGAATTTTTTTGAAATCCTCAAAAATGATGAAAAACGGCGTGCTATATATAGTATGCCGTACGGTAGGGGCTATAGCCCATGTTCAAAAATGATGAAAAACGAGGTTAACTTTTTTTTTTCAAAATTTAAAAAAATGATGGGCTATAACCCATGTTTTTTGAAATTTTGAATTTTTTTGAAATCCTCAAAAATGATGAAAAACGGCGTGTTATAGTATGCCGTACGGTAGGGGCTATAGCCCATGTTCAAAAATGATGAAAACGAGGTTAACTTTTTTTTTCAAAAATTCAAAAAACGATGGGCTATAACCCATGTTTTTTGAAATTTTGAATTTTTTTGAAATCCTCAAAAATGATGAAAAACGGCGTGCTATAGTATGCCGTACGGTAGGGGCTATAGCCCATGTTCAAAAATGATGAAAAACGAGGTTAACTTTTTTTTTCAAAAATTAAAAAAACGATGGGCTATAACCCATGTTTTTTGAAATTTTGAATTTTTTTGAAATCCTCAAAAATGATGAAAAACGGCGTGCTATAGTATGCCGTACGGTAGGGGCTATAGCCCATGTTCAAAAATGATGAAAAACGAGGTTAATTTCTTTTTCAAAAATTAAAAAACGATGGGCTATAACCCATGTTTTTTGAAATTTTGAATTTTTTTGAAATCCTCAAAAATGATGAAAAACGGCGTGCTATAGTATGCCGTACGGTAGGGGCTATAGCCCATGTTCAAAAATGATGAAAAACGAGGTTATTTTTTTTTTTAATTAAAAAAACGATGGGCTATAACCCATGTTTTTTTAAATTTTGATTTTTTTTTTAATCCTCAAAGATGATGAAAAACGGCGTGCTATAGTATGCCGTACGGTAAGGGCTATAGCCCATGTTCAAAAATGATGAAAAACGAGGTTAATTTTTTTTTCAAAAATTCAAAAAACGATGGGCTATAACCCATGTTTTTTGAAATTTTGAATTTTTTTGAAATCCTCAAAAATGATGAAAAACGGCGTGCTATAGTATGCCGTACGGTAGGGGCTATAGCCCATGTTCAAAAATGATGAAAAACGAGGTTAACTTTTTTTTTCAAAAATTCAAAAAACGATGGGCTATAACCCATGTTTTTTGAAATTTTGATTTTTTTTTAAATCCTCAAAGATGATGAAAAACGGCGTGCTATAGTATGCCGTACGGTAGGGGCTATAGCCCATGTTCAAAAATGATGAAAAACGAGGTTAATTCTTTTTTTCAAAAATTCAAAAAACGATAGGCTATAACCCATGTTTTTTGAAATTTTGAATTTTTTTGAAATCCTCAAAAATGATGAAAAACGGCGTGCTATATATAGTATGCCGTACGGTAGGGGCTATAGCCCATGTTCAAAAATGATGAAAAACGAGGTTAACTTTTTTTTTTCAAAATTTAAAAAAATGATGGGCTATAACCCATGTTTTTTGAAATTTTGAATTTTTTTGAAATCCTCAAAAATGATGAAAAACGGCGTGTTATAGTATGCCGTACGGTAGGGGCTATAGCCCATGTTCAAAAATGATGAAAACGAGGTTAACTTTTTTTTTCAAAAATTCAAAAAACGATGGGCTATAACCCATGTTTTTTGAAATTTTGAATTTTTTTGAAATCCTCAAAAATGATGAAAAACGGCGTGCTATAGTATGCCGTACGGTAGGGGCTATAGCCCATGTTCAAAAATGATGAAAAACGAGGTTAACTTTTTTTTTCAAAAATTCAAAAAACGATGGGCTATAACCCATGTTTTTTGAAATTTTGATTTTTTTTTAAATCCTCAAAGATGATGAAAAACGGCGTGCTATAGTATGCCGTACGGTAGGGGCTATAGCCCATGTTCAAAAATAATGAAAAACGAGGTTAATTCTTTTTTTCAAAAATTCAAAAAACGATAGGCTATAACCCATGTTTTTTGAAATTTTGAATTTTTTTGAAATCCTCAAAAATGATGAAAAACGGCGTGCTATATATAGTATGCCGTACGGTAGGGGCTATAGCCCATGTTCAAAAATGATGAAAAACGAGGTTAACTTTTTTTTTTCAAAATTTAAAAAAATGATGGGCTATAACCCATGTTTTTTGAAATTTTGAATTTTTTTGAAATCCTCAAAAATGATGAAAAACGGCGTGTTATAGTATGCCGTACGGTAGGGGCTATAGCCCATGTTCAAAAATGATGAAAACGAGGTTAACTTTTTTTTTCAAAAATTCAAAAAACGATGGGCTATAACCCATGTTTTTTGAAATTTTGAATTTTTTTCAAATCCTCAAAAATGATGAAATACGGCGTGCTATAGTATGCCGTACGGTAGGGGCTATAGCCCATGTTCAAAAATGATGAAAAACGAGGTTAATCTTTTTTTTTAATTCAAAAAACGATGGGCTATAACCCATGTTTTTTTAAATTTTGATTTTTTTTTTTTAATCCTCAAAGATGATGAAAAACGGCGTGCTATAGTATGCCGTACGGTAGGGGCTATAGCCCATGTTCAAAAATGATGAAAAACGAGGTTAATTTCTTTTTCAAAAATTCAAAAAACGATGGGCTATAACCCATGTTTTTTTAAATTTTGATTTTTTTTTAAATCCTCAAAGATGATGAAAAACGGCGTGCTATAGTATGCCGTACGGTAGGGGCTATAGCCCATGTTCAAAAATGATGAAAAACGAGGTTAATTTCTTTTTCAAAAATTCAAAAAACGATGGGCTATAACCCATGTTTTTTGAAATTTTGATTTTTTTTGAAATCCTCAAAAATGATGAAAAACGGCGTGCTATAGTATGCCGTACGGTAGGGGCTATAGCCCATGTTCAAAAATGATGAAAAACGAGGTTAATTTTTTTAATTAAAAAAACGATGGGCTATAACCCATGTTTTTTGAAATTTTGAATTTTTTTTAAATCCTCAAAGATGATGAAAAATGGCGTGCTATAGTATGCCGTACGGTAGGGGCTATAGCCCATGTTCAAAAATGATGAAAAACGAGGTTAATTTTTTTTTCAAAAGTTCAAAAAACGATGGGCTATAACCCATGTTTTTTGAATTTTTTAATTTTTTTGAAATCCTCAAAAATGATGAAAAACGGCGTGCTATAGTATGCCGTACGGTAGGGGCTATAGCCCATGTTCAAAAATGATGAAAAACTAGGTTAACTTTTTTTTTTCAAAATTTAAAAAAATGATGGGCTATAACCCATGTTTTTTGAAATTTTGAATTTTTTTGAAATCCTCAAAAATGATGAAAAACGGCGTGCTATAGTATGCGGTACGGTAGGGGCTATAGACCATGTTCCAAAATGATGAAAAACGAGGTTAACTTTTTTTTTCAAAAATTCAAAAAACGATGGGCTATAACCCATGTTTTTTGAAATTTTGAATTTTTTTGAAATCCTCAAAAATGATGAAAAACGGCGTGCTATAGTATGCCGTACGGTAGGGGCTATAGCCCATGTTAAAAAATGATGAAAAACGAGGTTAACCTTTTTTTTTTAATTCAAAAAACGATGGGCTATAACCCATGTTTTTTGAAATTTAGATTTTTTTTTAAATCCTCAAAGATGATGAAAAACGGCGTGCTATAGTATGCCGTACGGTAGGGGCTATAGCCCATGTTCAAAAATGATGAAAAACGAGGTGAATTTTTTTTTCAAAAATTCAAAAAACGATGGGCTATAACCCATGTTTTTTGAAATTTTGAATTTTTTTGAAATCCTCAAAAATGATGACAAACGGCGTGCTATAGTATGCCGTACGGTAGGGGCTATAGCCCATGTTCAAAAATGATGAAAAACGAGGTTAATTTATTTTTCAAAAATTCAAAAAACGATGGGCTATAACCCATGTTTTTTGAAAATTTGAATTTTTTTGAAATCCTCAAAAATGATGAAAAACGGCGTGTTATAGTATGCCGTACGGTAGGGGCTATAGCCCATGTTCAAAAATGATGAAAACGAGGTTAACTTTTTTTTTCAAAAATTCAAAAAACGATGGGCTATAAGCCTATAACCCATGTTTTTTGAAATTTTGAATTTTTTTCAAATCCTCAAAAATGATGAAAAACGGCGTGCTATAGTATGCCGTACGGTAGGGGCTATAGCCCATGTTAAAAAATGATGAAAAACGAGGTTAACCTTTTTTTTTCAAAATTAAAAAAAATGATGGGCTATAACCCATGTTTTTTGAAATTTAGATTTTTTTTGAAATCCTCAAAAATGATGAAAAACGGCGTGCTATAGTACGCCGTACGGTAGGGGCTATAGCCCATGTTCAAAAATGATGAAAAACGAGGTGATTTTTTTTTTCAAAAATTCAAAAAACGATGGGCTATAACCCATGTTTTTTGAAATTTTGAATTTTTTTGAAATCCTCAAAAATGATGAAAAACGGCGTGCTATAGTATGCCGTACGGTAGGGGCTATAGCCCATGTTCAAAAATGATGAAAAACGAGGTTAATTTCTTTTTCAAAATTCAAAAAACGATGGGCTATAACCCATGTTTTTTTAAATTTTGATTTTTTTTTAAATCCTCAAAGATGATGAAAAACGGCGTGCTATAGTATGCCGTACGGTAGGGGCTATAGCCCATGTTCAAAAATGATGAAAAACGAGGTTAATTTCTTTTTCAAAAATAAAAAAAACGATGGGCTATAACCCATGTTTTTTGAAATTTTGAAAATTTTTGAAATCCTCAAAAATGATGAAAAACGGCGTGTTATAGTATGCCGTACGGTAGGGGCTATAGCCCATGTTCAAAAATTATGAAAAACGAGGTTAACTTTTTTTTTCAAAAATTCAAAAAACGATGGGCTATAACCCATGTTTTTTGAAATTTTGAATTTTTTTCAAATCCTCAAAAATGATGAAAAACGGCGTGCTATAGTATGCCGTACGGTAGGGGCTATAGCCCATGTTAAAAAATGATGAAAAACGAGGTTAACCTTTTTTTTTTAATTCAAAAAACGATGGGCTATAACCCATGTTTTTTGAAATTTTGATTTTTTTTTAAATCCTCAAAGATGATGAAAAACGGCGTGCTATAGTATGCCGTACGGTAGGGGCTATAGCCCATGTTCAAAAATGATGAAAAACGAGGTTAATTTTTTTTTATTCAAAAAACGATGGGCTATAACCCATGTTTTTTGAAATTTTGAAATTTTTTGAAATCCTCAAAAATTATGAAAAACGGCGTGCTATAGTATGCCGTACGGTAGGGGCTATAGCCCATGTTCAAAAATGATGAAAAACGAGGTTAATTTATTTTTCAAAAATTCAAAAAACGATGGGCTATAACCCATGTTTTTTGAAATTTTGAATTTTTTTGAAATCCTCAAAAATGATGAAAAACGGCGTGCTATAGTATGCCGTACGGTAGGGGCTATAGCCCATGTTAAAAAATGATGAAAAACGAGGTTAACCTTTTTTTTTTAATTCAAAAAACGATGGGCTATAACCCATGTTTTTTGAAATTTTGATTTTTTTTTAAATCCTCAAAGATGATGAAAAACGGCGTGCTATAGTATGCCGTACGGTAGGGGCTATAGCCCATGTTCAAAAATGATGAAAAACGAGGTGAATTTTTTTTTCAAAAATTCAAAAAACGATGGGCTATAACCCATGTTTTTTGAAATTTTGATTTTTTTTTGAAATCCTCAAAAATGATGACAAACGGCGTGCTATAGTATGCCGTACGGTAGGGGCTATAGCCCATGTTCAAAAATGATGAAAAACGAGGTTAATTTATTTTTCAAAAATTCAAAAAACGATGGGCTATAACACATGTTTTTTGAAATTTTGAATTTTTTTGAAATCCTCAAAAATGATGAAAAACGGCGTGCTATAGTATGCCGTACGGTAGGGGCTATAGCCCATGTTAAAAAATGATGAAAAACGAGGTTAACCTTTTTTTTTCAAAATTTTAAAAAATGATGGGCTATAACCCATGTTTTTTTAAATTTTGATTTTTTTTGAAATCCTCAAAAATGATGAAAAACGGCGTGCTATAGTACGCCGTACGGTAGGGGCTATAGCCCATGTTCAAAAATGATGAAAAACGAGGTTAATTTTTTTTTTATTCAAAAAACGATGGGCTATAACCCATGTTTTTTGAATTTTTGAAATTTCTTGAAATCCTCAAAAATTATGAAAAACGGCGTGCTATAGTATGCCGTACGGTAGGGGCTATAGACCATGTTCAAAAATGATGAAAAACGAGGTTAATTTTTCTTTCAAAAATTCAAAAAACGATGGGCTATAACCCATGTTTTTTTAAATTTTGAATTTTTTTGAAATCCTCAAAAATGATGAAAAACGGCGTGCTATAGTATGCCGTACGGTAGGGGCTATAGCCCATGTTCAAAAATGATGAAAAACGAGGTTAATTTCTTTTTCAAAAATTCAAAAAACGATGGGCTATAACCCATGTTTTTGAAATTTTCATTTTTTTTTAAATCCTCAAAGATGATGAAAAACGGCGTGCTATAGTATGCCGTACGGTAGGGGCTATAGCCCATGTTCAAAAATGATGAAAAACGAGGTTAATTTCTTTTTCAAAAATAAAAAAAACGATGGGCTATAACCCATGTTTTTTGAAATTTTGAAATTTTTTGAAATCCTCAAAAATGATGAAAAACGGCGTGTTATAGTATGCCGTACGGTAGGGGCTATAGCCCATGTTCAAAAATTATGAAAAACGAGGTTAACTTTTTTTTTCAAAAATTCAAAAAACGATGGGCTATAACCCATGTTTTTTGAAATTTTGAATTTTTTTCAAATCCTCAAAAATGATGAAAAACGGCGTGCTATAGTATGCCGTACGGTAGGGGCTATAGCCCATGTTAAAAAATGATGAAAAACGAGGTTAACCTTTTTTTTTTAATTCAAAAAACGATGGGCTATAACCCATGTTTTTTGAAATTTTGATTTTTTTTTAAATCCTCAAAGATGATGAAAAACGGCGTGCTATAGTATGCCGTACGGTAGGGGCTATAGCCCATGTTCAAAAATGATGAAAAACGAGGTGATTTTTTTTTTCAAAAATTCAAAAAACGATGGGCTATAACCCATGTTTTTTGAAATTTTGATTTTTTTTTGAAATCCTCAAAAATGATGACAAACGGCGTGCTATAGTATGCCGTACGGTAGGGGCTATAGCCCATGTTCAAAAATGATGAAAAACGAGGTTAATTTATTTTTCAAAAATTCAAAAAACGATGGGCTATAACCCATGTTTTTTGAAATTTTGAATTTTTTTGAAATCCTCAAAAATGATGAAAAACGGCGTGCTATAGTATGCCGTACGGTAGGGGCTATAGCCCATGTTAAAAAATGATGAAAAACGAGGTTAACCTTTTTTTTTTAATTCAAAAAACGATGGGCTATAACCCATGTTTTTTTAAATTTTGATTTTTTTTTAAATCCTCAAAGATGATGAAAAACGGCGTGCTATAGTATGCCGTACGGTAGGGGCTATAGCCCATGTTCAAAAATGATGAAAAACGAGGTGAATTTTTTTTTCAAAAATTCAAAAAACGATGGGCTATAACCTATGTTTTTTGAAATTTTGATTTTTTTTTTAAATCCTCAAAAATGATGACAAACGGCGTGCTATAGTATGCCGTACGGTAGGGGCTATAGCCCATGTTCAAAAATGATGAAAAACGAGGTTAATTTATTTTTCAAAAATTCAAAAAACGATGGGCTATAACCCATGTTTTTTGAAATTTTGAATTTTTTTGAAATCCTCAAAAATGATGAAAAACGGCGTGCTATAGTATGCCGTACGGTAGGGGCTATAGCCCATGTTCAAAAATGATGAAAAACGAGGTTAATTTTCTTTTCAAAAACTCAAAAAACGATGGGCTATAACCCATGTTTTTTGAAAATTTGAATTTTTTTGAAATCCTCAAAAATGATGAAAAACGGCGTGTTATAGTATGCCGTACGGTAGGGGCTATAGCCCATGTTCAAAAATGATGAAAACGAGGTTAACTTTTTTTTTCAAAAATTCAAAAAACGATGGGCTATAACCCATGTTTTTTGAAATTTTGAATTTTTTTCAAATCCTCAAAAATGATGAAAAACGGCGTGCTATAGTATGCCGTACGGTAGGGGCTATAGCCCATGTTAAAAAATGATGAAAAACGAGGTTAACCTTTTTTTTTCAAAATTTAAAAAAATGATGGGCTATAACCCATGTTTTTTGAAATTTTGATTTTTTTTGAAATCCTCAAAAATGATGAAAAACGGCGTGCTATAGTACGCCGTACGGTAGGGGCTATAGCCCATGTTCAAAAATGATGAAAAACGAGGTTAATTTTTTTTTATTCAAAAAACGATGGGCTATAACCCATGTTTTTTGAAATTTTGAAATTTTTTGAAATCCTCAAAAATTATGAAAAACGGCGTGCTATAGTATGCCGTACGGTAGGGGCTATAGACCATGTTCAAAAATGATGAAAAACGAGGTTAATTTTTCTTTCAAAAATTCAAAAAACGATGGGCTATAACCCATGTTTTTTGAAATTTTGAATTTTTTTGAAATCCTCAAAAATGATGAAAAACGGCGTGCTATAGTATGCCGTACGGTAGGGGCTATAGCCCATGTTAAAAAATGATGAAAAACGAGGTTAATTTCTTTTTCAAAAATTCAAAAAACGATGGGCTATAACCCATGTTTTTTGAAATTTTCATTTTTTTTTAAATCCTCAAAGATGATGAAAAACGGCGTGCTATAGTATGCCGTACGGTAGGGGCTATAGCCCATGTTCAAAAATGATGAAAAACGAGGTTAATTTCTTTTTCAAAAATAAAAAAAACGATGGGCTATAACCCATGTTTTTTGAAATTTTGAATTTTTTTGAAATCCTCAAAAATGATGAAAAACGGCGTGTTATAGTATGCCGTACGGTAGGGGCTATAGTCCATGTTCAAAAATGATGAAAAACGAGGTTAACTTTTTTTTTCAAAAATTCAAAAAACGATGGGCTATAACCCATGTTTTTTGAAATTTTGAATTTTTTTCAAATCCTCAAAAATGATGAAAAACGGCGTGCTATAGTATGCCGTATGGTAGGGGCTATAGCCCATGTTCAAAAATGATGAAAAACGAGGTGAATTTTTTTTTCAAAAATTCAAAAAACGATGGGCTATAACCCATGTTTTTTGAATTTTTTTTTTTTTTTTTTAATCCTCAAAAATGATGACAAACGGCGTGCTATAGTATGCCGTACGGTAGGGGCTATAGCCCATGTTCAAAAATGATGAAAAACGAGGTTAATTTATTTTTCAAAAATTCAAAAAACGATGGGCTATAACCCATGTTTTTTGAAATTTTGAATTTTTTTGAAATCCTCAAAAATGATGAAAAACGGCGTGCTATAGTATGCCGTACGGTAGGGGCTATAGCCCATGTTCAAAAATGATGAAAAACGAGGTTAATTTTCTTTTCAAAAATTCAAAAAACGATGGGCTATAACCCATGTTTTTTGAAATTTTGATTTTTTTTTGAAATCCTCAAAAATGATGACAAACGGCGTGCTATAGTATGCCGTACGGTAGGGGCTATAGCCCATGTTCAAAAATGATGAAAAACGAGGTTAATTTATTTTTCAAAAATTCAAAAAACGATGGGCTATAACCCATGTTTTTTGAAATTTTGAATTTTTTTGAAATCCTCAAAAATGATGAAAAACGGCGTGCTATAGTATGCCGTACGGTAGGGGCTATAGCCCATGTTAAAAAATGATGAAAAACGAGGTTAACCTTTTTTTTTTCAAAAATTCAAAAAACGATGGGCTATAACCCATGTTTTTTGAAATTTTGATTTTTTTTTGAAATCCTCAAAAATGATGACAAACGGCGTGCTATAGTATGCCGTACGGTAGGGGCTATAGCCCATGTTCAAAAATGATGAAAACGAGGTTAACTTTTTTTTTCAAAAATTCAAAAAACGATGGGCTATAACCCATGTTTTTTGAAATTTTGAATTTTTTTCAAATCCTCAAAAATGATGAAAAACGGCGTGCTATAGTATGCCGTACGGTAGGGGCTATAGCCCATGTTAAAAAATGATGAAAAACGAGGTTAACCTTTTTTTTTCAAAATTTAAAAAAATGATGGGCTATAACCCATGTTTTTTGAAATTTTGATTTTTTTTGAAATCCTCAAAAATGATGAAAAACGGCGTGCTATAGTACGCCGTACGGTAGGGGCTATAGCCCATGTTCAAAAATGATGAAAAACGAGGTAAATTTTTTTTTATTCAAAAAACGATGGGCTATAACCCAT
This sequence comes from Protomyctophum parallelum, assembly GCF_964188405.1. Lineage (NCBI taxonomy): Eukaryota > Metazoa > Chordata > Actinopteri > Myctophiformes > Myctophidae > Protomyctophum > Protomyctophum parallelum. Next base: position 48,023,880 of record NC_139699.1, on the reverse strand, counting down.
GTTTTTTGAAATTTTGAAATTTTTTGAAATCCTCAAAAATTATGAAAAACGGCGTGCTATAGTATGCCGTACGGTAGGGGCTATAGACCATGTTCAAAAATGATGAAAAACGAGGTTAATTTTTCTTTCAAAAATTCAAAAAACGATGGGCTATAACCCATGTTTTTTGAAATTTTGAATTTTTTTGAAATCCTCAAAAATGATGAAAAACGGCGTGCTATAGTATGCCGTACGGTAGGGGCTATAGCCCATGTTAAAAAATGATGAAAAACGAGGTTAATTTCTTTTTCAAAAATTCAAAAAACGATGGGCTATAACCCATGTTTTTTGAAATTTTCATTTTTTTTTAAATCCTCAAAGATGATGAAAAACGGCGTGCTATAGTATGCCGTACGGTAGGGGCTATAGCCCATGTTCAAAAATGATGAAAAACGAGGTTAATTTCTTTTTCAAAAATAAAAAAAACGATGGGCTATAACCCATGTTTTTTGAAATTTTGAATTTTTTTGAAATCCTCAAAAATGATGAAAAACGGCGTGTTATAGTATGCCGTACGGTAGGGGCTATAGTCCATGTTCAAAAATGATGAAAAACGAGGTTAACTTTTTTTTTCAAAAATTCAAAAAACGATGGGCTATAACCCATGTTTTTTGAAATTTTGAATTTTTTTCAAATCCTCAAAAATGATGAAAAACGGCGTGCTATAGTATGCCGTACGGTAGGGGCTATAGCCCATGTTCAAAAATGATGAAAAACGAGGTGAATTTTTTTTTCAAAAATTCAAAAAACGATGGGCTATAACCCATGTTTTTTGAAATTTTGATTTTTTTTTTTAATCCTCAAAAATGATGACAAACGGCGTGCTATAGTATGCCGTACGGTAGGGGCTATAGCCCATGTTCAAAAATGATGAAAAACGAGGTTAATTTATTTTTCAAAAATTCAAAAAACGATGGGCTATAACCCATGTTTTTTGAAATTTTGAATTTTTTTGAAATCCTCAAAAATGATGAAAAACGGCGTGCTATAGTATGCCGTACGGTAGGGGCTATAGCCCATGTTCAAAAATGATGAAAAACGAGGTTAATTTTCTTTTCAAAAATTCAAAAAACGATGGGCTATAACCCATGTTTTTTGAAATTTTGATTTTTTTTTGAAATCCTCAAAAATGATGACAAACGGCGTGCTATAGTATGCCGTACGGTAGGGGCTATAGCCCATGTTCAAAAATGATGAAAAACGAGGTTAATTTATTTTTCAAAAATTCAAAAAACGATGGGCTATAACCCATGTTTTTTGAAATTTTGAATTTTTTTGAAATCCTCAAAAATGATGAAAAACGGCGTGCTATAGTATGCCGTACGGTAGGGGCTATAGCCCATGTTAAAAAATGATGAAAAACGAGGTTAACCTTTTTTTTTTCAAAAATTCAAAAAACAATGGGCTATAACCCATGTTTTTTGAAATTTTGATTTTTTTTTTAAATCCTCAAAAATGATGACAAACGGCGTGCTATAGTATGCCGTACGGTAGGGGCTATAGCCCATGTTCAAAAATGATGAAAAACGAGGTTAATTTATTTTTCAAAAATTCAAAAAACGATGGGCTATAACCCATGTTTTTTGAAATTTTGAATTTTTTTGAAATCCTCAAAAATGATGAAAAACGGCGTGCTATAGTATGCCGTACGGTAGGGGCTATAGCCCATGTTAAAAAATGATGAAAAACGAGGTTAACCTTTTTTTTTTAATTCAAAAAACGATGGGCTATAACCCATGTTTTTTGAAATTTTGATTTTTTTTTAAATCCTCAAAGATGATGAAAAACGGCGTGCTATAGTATGCCGTACGGTAGGGGCTATAGCCCATGTTCAAAAATGATGAAAAACGAGGTGAATTTTTTTTCAAAAATTCAAAAAACGATGGGCTATAACCCATGTTTTTTGAAATTTTGATTTTTTTTTTAAATCCTCAAAAATGATGACAAACGGCGTGCTATAGTATGCCGTACGGTAGGGGCTATAGCCCATGTTCAAAAATGATGAAAAACGAGGTTAATTTATTTTTCAAAAATTCAAAAAACGATGGGCTATAACCCATGTTTTTTGAAATTTTGAATTTTTTTGAAATCCTCAAAAATGATGAAAAACGGCGTGCTATAGTATGCCGTACGGTAGGGGCTATAGCCCATGTTCAAAAATGATGAAAAACGAGGTTAATTTTCTTTTCAAAAATTCAAAAAACGATGGGCTATAACCCATGTTTTTTGAAAATTTGAATTTTTTTGAAATCCTCAAAAATGATGAAAAACGGCGTGTTATAGTATGCCGTACGGTAGGGGCTATAGCCCATGTTCAAAAATGATGAAAACGAGGTTAACTTTTTTTTTCAAAAATTCAAAAAACGATGGGCTATAACCCATGTTTTTTGAAATTTTGAATTTTTTTCAAATCCTCAAAAATGATGAAAAACGGCGTGCTATAGTATGCCGTAAGGTAGGGGCTATAGCCCATGTTAAAAAATGATGAAAAACGAGGTTAACCTTTTTTTTTAATTCAAAAAACGATGGGCTATAACCCATGTTTTTTGAAATTTTGATTTTTTTTTAAATCCTCAAAGATGATGAAAAACGGCGTGCTATAGTATGCCGTACGGTAGGGGCTATAGCCCATGTTCAAAAATGATGAAAAACGAGGTGAATTTTTTTTTCAAAAATTCAAAAAACGATGGGCTATAACCCATGTTTTTTGAAATTTTGATTTTTTTTTGAAATCCTCAAAAATGATGACAAACGGCGTGCTATAGTATGCCGTACGGTAGGGGCTATAGCCCATGTTCAAAAATGATGAAAAACGAGGTTAATTTATTTTTCAAAAATTCAAAAAACGATGGGCTATAACCCATGTTTTTTGAAATTTTGAATTTTTTTGAAATCCTCAAAAATGATGAAAAACGGCGTGCTATAGTATGCCGTACGGTAGGGGCTATAGCCCATGTTCAAAAATGATGAAAAACGAGGTTAATTTTCTTTTCAAAAATTCAAAAAACGATGGGCTATAACCCATGTTTTTTGAAAATTTGAATTTTTTTGAAATCCTCAAAAATGATGAAAAACGGCGTGTTATAGTATGCCGTACGGTAGGGGCTATAGCCCATGTTCAAAAATGATGAAAACGAGGTTAACTTTTATTTTCAAAAATTCAAAAAACGATGGGCTATAACCCATGTTTTTTGAAATTTTGAATTTTTTTCAAATCCTCAAAAATGATGAAAAACGGCGTGCTATAGTATGCCGTACGGTAGGGGCTATAGCCCATGTTAAAAAATGATGAAAAACGAGGTTAACCTTTTTTTTTCAAAATTTAAAAAAATGATGGGCTATAACCCATGTTTTTTGAAATTTTGATTTTTTTTGAAATCCTCAAAAATGATGAAAAACGGCGTGCTATAGTACGCCGTACGGTAGGGGCTATAGCCCATGTTCAAAAATGATGAAAAACGAGGTTAATTTTTTTTTATTAAAAAAACGATGGGCTATAACCCATGTTTTTTGAAATTTTTAAATTTTTTGAAATCCTCAAAAATTATGAAAAACGGCGTGCTATAGTATGCCGTACGGTAGGGGCTATAGACCATGTTCAAAAATGATGAAAAACGAGGTTAACCTTTTTTTTTTTTTTCAAAAAACGATGGGCTATAACCCATGTTTTTTGAAATTTTGATTTTTTTTTAAATCCTCAAAGATGATGAAAAACGGCGTGCTATAGTATGCCGTACGGTAGGGGCTATAGCCCATGTTCAAAAATGATGAAAAACGAGGTGATTTTTTTTTTCAAAAATTCAAAAAACGATGGGCTATAACCCATGTTTTTTGAAATTTTGATTTTTTTTTGAAATCCTCAAAAATGATGACAAACGGCGTGCTATAGTATGCCGTACGGTAGGGGCTATAGCCCATGTTCAAAAATGATGAAAAACGAGGTTAATTTATTTTTCAAAAATTCAAAAAACGATGGGCTATAACCCATGTTTTTTGAAATTTTGAATTTTTTTGAAATCCTCAAAAATGATGAAAAACGGCATGCTATAGTATGCCGTACGGTAGGGGCTATAGCCCATGTTAAAAAATGATGAAAAACGAGGTTAACCTTTTTTTTTTAATTCAAAAAACGATGGGCTATAACCCATGTTTTTTGAAATTTTGATTTTTTTTTTAAATCCTCAAAAATGATGACAAACGGCGTGCTATAGTATGCCGTACGGTAGGGGCTATAGCCCATGTTCAAAAATGATGAAAAACGAGGTTAATTTATTTTTCAAAAATTCAAAAAACGATGGGCTATAACCCATGTTTTTTGAAATTTTGAATTTTTTTGAAATCCTCAAAAATGATGAAAAACGGCGTGCTATAGTATGCCGTACGGTAGGGGCTATAGCCCATGTTCAAAAATGATGAAAAACGAGGTTAATTTTCTTTTCAAAAATTCAAAAAACGATGGGCTATAACCCATGTTTTTTGAAAATTTGAATTTTTTTGAAATCCTCAAAAATGATGAAAAACGGCGTGTTATAGTATGCCGTACGGTAGGGGCTATAGCCCATGTTCAAAAATGATGAAAACGAGGTTAACTTTTTTTTTCAAAAATTCAAAAAACGATGGGCTATAACCCATGTTTTTTGAAATTTTGAATTTTTTTCAAATCCTCAAAAATGATGAAAAACGGCGTGCTATAGTATGCCGTACGGTAGGGGCTATAGCCCATGTTAAAAAATGATGAAAAACGAGGTTAACCTTTTTTTTTCAAAATTTAAAAAAATGATGGGCTATAACCCATGTTTTTTGAAATTTTGATTTTTTTTGAAATCCTCAAAAATGATGAAAAACGGCGTGCTATAGTACGCCGTACGGTAGGGGCTATAGCCCATGTTCAAAAATGATGAAAAACGAGGTTAATTCTTTTTTATTCAAAAAACGATGGGCTATAACCCATGTTTTTTGAAATTTTGAATTTTTTTGAAATCCTCAAAAATGATGAAAAACGGCGTGCTATAGTATGCCGTACGGTAGGGGCTATAGCCCATGTTCAAAAATGATGAAAAACGAGGTTAATTTCTTTTTCAAAAATTCAAAAAACGATGGGCTATAACCCATGTTTTTTGAAATTTTCATTTTTTTTTAAATCCTCAAAGATGATGAAAAACGGCGTGCTATAGTATGCCGTACGGTAGGGGCTATAGCCCATGTTCAAAAATGATGAAAAACGAGGTTAATTTCTTTTTCAAAAATAAAAAAAACGATGGGCTATAACCCATGTTTTTTGAAATTTTGAATTTTTTTGAAATCCTCAAAAATGATGAAAAACGGCGTGCTATAGTATGCCGTACGGTAGGGGCTATAGCCCATGTTAAAAAATGATGAAAAACGAGGTTAACCTTTTTTTTTTAATTCAAAAAACGATGGGCTATAACCCATGTTTTTTGAAATTTTGATTTTTTTTTAAATCCTCAAAGATGATGAAAAACGGCGTGCTATAGTATGCCGTACGGTAGGGGCTATAGCCCATGTTCAAAAATGATGAAAAACGAGGTGAATTTTTTTTCAAAAATTCAAAAAACGATGGGCTATAACCCATGTTTTTTGAAATTTTGATTTTTTTTTTAAATCCTCAAAAATGATGACAAACGGCGTGCTATAGTATGCCGTACGGTAGGGGCTATAGCCCATGTTCAAAAATGATGAAAAACGAGGTTAATTTATTTTTCAAAAATTCAAAAAACGATGGGCTATAACCCATGTTTTTTGAAATTTTGAATTTTTTTGAAATCCTCAAAAATGATGAAAAACGGCGTGCTATAGTATGCCGTACGGTAGGGGCTATAGCCCATGTTCAAAAATGATGAAAAACGAGGTTAATTTTCTTTTCAAAAATTCAAAAAACGATGGGCTATAACCCATGTTTTTTGAAAATTTGAATTTTTTTGAAATCCTCAAAAATGATGAAAAACGGCGTGTTATAGTATGCCGTACGGTAGGGGCTATAGCCCATGTTCAAAAATGATGAAAACGAGGTTAACTTTTTTTTTCAAAAATTCAAAAAACGATGGGCTATAACCCATGTTTTTTGAAATTTTGAATTTTTTTCAAATCCTCAAAAATGATGAAAAACGGCGTGCTATAGTATGCCGTAAGGTAGGGGCTATAGCCCATGTTAAAAAATGATGAAAAACGAGGTTAACCTTTTTTTTTAATTCAAAAAACGATGGGCTATAACCCATGTTTTTTGAAATTTTGATTTTTTTTTAAATCCTCAAAGATGATGAAAAACGGCGTGCTATAGTATGCCGTACGGTAGGGGCTATAGCCCATGTTCAAAAATGATGAAAAACGAGGTGAATTTTTTTTTCAAAAATTCAAAAAACGATGGGCTATAACCCATGTTTTTTGAAATTTTGATTTTTTTTTGAAATCCTCAAAAATGATGACAAACGGCGTGCTATAGTATGCCGTACGGTAGGGGCTATAGCCCATGTTCAAAAATGATGAAAAACGAGGTTAATTTATTTTTCAAAAATTCAAAAAACGATGGGCTATAACCCATGTTTTTTGAAATTTTGAATTTTTTTGAAATCCTCAAAAATGATGAAAAACGGCGTGCTATAGTATGCCGTACGGTAGGGGCTATAGCCCATGTTCAAAAATGATGAAAAACGAGGTTAATTTTCTTTTCAAAAATTCAAAAAACGATGGGCTATAACCCATGTTTTTTGAAAATTTGAATTTTTTTGAAATCCTCAAAAATGATGAAAAACGGCGTGTTATAGTATGCCGTACGGTAGGGGCTATAGCCCATGTTCAAAAATGATGAAAACGAGGTTAACTTTTTTTTTCAAAAATTCAAAAAACGATGGGCTATAACCCATGTTTTTTGAAATTTTGAATTTTTTTCAAATCCTCAAAAATGATGAAAAACGGCGTGCTATAGTATGCCGTACGGTAGGGGCTATAGCCCATGTTAAAAAATGATGAAAAACGAGGTTAACCTTTTTTTTTCAAAATTTAAAAAAATGATGGGCTATAACCCATGTTTTTTGAAATTTTGATTTTTTTTGAAATCCTCAAAAATGATGAAAAACGGCGTGCTATAGTACGCCGTACGGTAGGGGCTATAGCCCATGTTCAAAAATGATGAAAAACGAGGTTAATTTTTTTTTATTAAAAAAACGATGGGCTATAACCCATGTTTTTTGAAATTTTGAAATTTTTTGAAATCCTCAAAAATTATGAAAAACGGCGTGCTATAGTATGCCGTACGGTAGGGGCTATAGCCCATGTTAAAAAATGATGAAAAACGAGGTTAACCTTTTTTTTTAATTCAAAAAACGATGGGCTATAACCCATGTTTTTTGAAATTTTGATTTTTTTTTAAATCCTCAAAGATGATGAAAAACGGCGTGCTATAGTATGCCGTACGGTAGGGGCTATAGCCCATGTTCAAAAATGATGAAAAACGAGGTGAATTTTTTTTTCAAAAATTCAAAAAACGATGGGCTATAACCCATGTTTTTTGAAATTTTGATTTTTTTTTGAAATCCTCAAAAATGATGACAAACGGCGTGCTATAGTATGCCGTACGGTAGGGGCTATAGCCCATGTTCAAAAATGATGAAAAACGAGGTTAATTTATTTTTCAAAAATTCAAAAAACGATGGGCTATAACCCATGTTTTTTGAAATTTTGAATTTTTTTGAAATCCTCAAAAATGATGAAAAACGGCGTGCTATAGTATGCCGTACGGTAGGGGCTATAGCCCATGTTCAAAAATGATGAAAAACGAGGTTAATTTTCTTTTCAAAAATTCAAAAAACGATGGGCTATAACCCATGTTTTTTGAAAATTTGAATTTTTTTGAAATCCTCAAAAATGATGAAAAACGGCGTGTTATAGTATGCCGTACGGTAGGGGCTATAGCCCATGTTCAAAAATGATGAAAACGAGGTTAACTTTTTTTTTCAAAAATTCAAAAAACGATGGGCTATAACCCATGTTTTTTGAAATTTTGAATTTTTTTCAAATCCTCAAAAATGATGAAAAACGGCGTGCTATAGTATGCCGTACGGTAGGGGCTATAGCCCATGTTAAAAAATGATGAAAAACGAGGTTAACCTTTTTTTTTCAAAATTTAAAAAAATGATGGGCTATAACCCATGTTTTTTGAAATTTTGATTTTTTTTGAAATCCTCAAAAATGATGAAAAACGGCGTGCTATAGTACGCCGTACGGTAGGGGCTATAGCCCATGTTCAAAAATGATGAAAAACGAGGTTAATTTTTTTTTATTAAAAAAACGATGGGCTATAACCCATGTTTTTTGAAATTTTGAAATTTTTTGAAATCCTCAAAAATTATGAAAAACGGCGTGCTATAGTATGCCGTACGGTAGGGGCTATAGACCATGTTCAAAAATGATGAAAAACGAGGTTAACCTTTTTTTTTTTTTTCAAAAAACGATGGGCTATAACCCATGTTTTTTGAAATTTTGATTTTTTTTTAAATCCTCAAAGATGATGAAAAACGGCGTGCTATAGTATGCCGTACGGTAGGGGCTATAGCCCATGTTCAAAAATGATGAAAAACGAGGTGATTTTTTTTTTCAAAAATTCAAAAAACGATGGGCTATAACCCATGTTTTTTGAAATTTTGATTTTTTTTTTAAATCCTCAAAAATGATGACAAACGGCGTGCTATAGTATGCCGTACGGTAGGGGCTATAGCCCATGTTCAAAAATGATGAAAAACGAGGTTAATTTATTTTTCAAAAATTCAAAAAACGATGGGCTATAACCCATGTTTTTTGAAATTTTGAATTTTTTTGAAATCCTCAAAAATGATGAAAAACGGCATGCTATAGTATGCCGTACGGTAGGGGCTATAGCCCATGTTAAAAATGATGAAAAACGAGGTTAACCTTTTTTTTTTAATTCAAAAAACGATGGGCTATAACCCATGTTTTTTGAAATTTTGATTTTTTTTTTAAATCCTCAAAAATGATGACAAACGGCGTGCTATAGTATGCCGTACGGTAGGGGCTATAGCCCATGTTCAAAAATGATGAAAAACGAGGTTAATTTATTTTTCAAAAATTCAAAAAACGATGGGCTATAACCCATGTTTTTTGAAATTTTGAATTTTTTTGAAATCCTCAAAAATGATGAAAAACGGCGTGCTATAGTATGCCGTACGGTAGGGGCTATAGCCCATGTTCAAAAATGATGAAAAACGAGGTTAATTTTCTTTTCAAAAATTCAAAAAACGATGGGCTATAACCCATGTTTTTTGAAAATTTGAATTTTTTTGAAATCCTCAAAAATGATGAAAAACGGCGTGTTATAGTATGCCGTACGGTAGGGGCTATAGCCCATGTTCAAAAATGATGAAAACGAGGTTAACTTTTTTTTTCAAAAATTCAAAAAACGATGGGCTATAACCCATGTTTTTTGAAATTTTGAATTTTTTTCAAATCCTCAAAAATGATGAAAAACGGCGTGCTATAGTATGCCGTACGGTAGGGGCTATAGCCCATGTTAAAAAATGATGAAAAACGAGGTTAACCTTTTTTTTTCAAAATTTTAAAAAATGATGGGCTATAACCCATGTTTTTTGAAATTTTGATTTTTTTTGAAATCCTCAAAAATGATGAAAAACGGCGTGCTATAGTACGCCGTACGGTAGGGGCTATAGCCCATGTTCAAAAATGATGAAAAACGAGGTTAATTCTTTTGTATTCAAAAAACGATGGGCTATAACCCATGTTTTTTGAAATTTTGAATTTTTTTGAAATCCTCAAAAATGATGAAAAACGGCGTGCTATAGTATGCCGTACGGTAGGGGCTATAGCCCATGTTCAAAAATGATGAAAAACGAGGTTAATTTCTTTTTCAAAAATTCAAAAAACGATGGGCTATAACCCATGTTTTTTGAAATTTTCATTTTTTTTTAAATCCTCAAAGATGATGAAAAACGGCGTGCTATAGTATGCCGTACGGTAGGGGCTATAGCCCATGTTCAAAAATGATGAAAAACGAGGTTAATTTCTTTTTCAAAAATAAAAAAAACGATGGGCTATAACCCATGTTTTTTTAAATTTTGAATTTTTTTGAAATCCTCAAAAATGATGAAAAACGGCGTGTTATAGTATGCCGTACGGTAGGGGCTATAGCCCATGTTCAAAAATGATGAAAAACGAGGTTAACTTTTTTTTTCAAAAATTCAAAAAACGATGGGCTATAACCCATGTTTTTTGAAATTTTGAATTTTTTTCAAATCCTCAAAAATGATGAAAAACGGCGTGCTATAGTATGCCGTACGGTAGGGGCTATAGCCCATGTTAAAAAATGATGAAAAACGAGGTTAACCTTTTTTTTTTAATTCAAAAAACGATGGGCTATAACCCATGTTTTTTGAAATTTTGATTTTTTTTTAAATCCTCAAAGATGATGAAAAACGGCGTGCTATAGTATGCCGTACGGTAGGGGCTATAGCCCATGTTCAAAAATGATGAAAAACGAGGTGAATTTTTTTTTCAAAAATTCAAAAAACGATGGGCTATAACCCATGTTTTTTGAAATTTTGATTTTTTTTTTAAATCCTCAAAAATGATGACAAACGGCGTGCTATAGTATGCCGTACGGTAGGGGCTATAGCCCATGTTCAAAAATGATGAAAAACGAGGTTAATTTATTTTTCAAAAATTCAAAAAACGATGGGCTATAACCCATGTTTTTTGAAATTTTGAATTTTTTTGAAATCCTCAAAAATGATGAAAAACGGCGTGCTATAGTATGCCGAACGGTAGGGGCTATAGCCCATGTTCAAAAATGATGAAAAACGAGGTTAATTTTCTTTTCAAAAATTCAAAAAACGATGGGCTATAACCCATGTTTTTTGAAATTTTGATTTTTTTTTGAAATCCTCAAAAATGATGACAAACGGCGTGCTATAGTATGCCGTACGGTAGGGGCTATAGCCCATGTTCAAAAATGATGAAAAACGAGGTTAATTTATTTTTCAAAAATTCAAAAAACGATGGGCTATAACCCATGTTTTTTGAAATTTTGAATTTTTTTGAAATCCTCAAAAATGATGAAAAACGGCGTGCTATAGTATGCCGTACGGTAGGGGCTATAGCCCATGTTAAAAAATGATGAAAAACGAGGTTAACCTTTTTTTTTCAAAAATTCAAAAAACGATGGGCTATAACCCATGTTTTTTGAAATTTTGATTTTTTTTTTAAATCCTCAAAAATGATGACAAACGGCGTGCTATAGTATGCCGTACGGTAGGGGCTATAGCCCATGTTCAAAAATGATGAAAAACGAGGTTAATTTATTTTTCAAAAATTCAAAAAACGATGGGCTATAACCCATGTTTTTTGAAATTTTGAATTTTTTTGAAATCCTCAAAAATGATGAAAAACGGCGTGCTATAGTATGCCGTACGGTAGGGGCTATAGCCCATGTTAAAAAATGATGAAAAACGAGGTTAACCTTTTTTTTTTAATTCAAAAAACGATGGGCTATAACCCATGTTTTTTGAAATTTTGAATTTTTTTCAAATCCTCAAAAATGATGAAAAACGGCGTGCTATAGTATGCCGTACGGTAGGGGCTATAGCCCATGTTAAAAAATGATGAAAAACGAGGTTAACCTTTTTTTTTCAAAATTTTAAAAAATGATGGGCTATAACCCATGTTTTTTGAAATTTTGATTTTTTTTGAAATCCTCAAAAATGATGAAAAACGGCGTGCTATAGTACGCCGTACGGTAGGGGCTATAGCCCATGTTCAAAAATGATGAAAAACGAGGTTAATTCTTTTGTATTCAAAAAACGATGGGCTATAACCCATGTTTTTTGAAATTTTGAATTTTTTTGAAATCCTCAAAAATGATGAAAAACGGCGTGCTATAGTATGCCGTACGGTAGGGGCTATAGCCCATGTTCAAAAATGATGAAAAACGAGGTTAATTTCTTTTTCAAAAATTCAAAAAACGATGGGCTATAACCCATGTTTTTTGAAATTTTCATTTTTTTTTAAATCCTCAAAGATGATGAAAAACGGCGTGCTATAGTATGCCGTACGGTAGGGGCTATAGCCCATGTTCAAAAATGATGAAAAACGAGGTTAATTTCTTTTTCAAAAATAAAAAAAACGATGGGCTATAACCCATGTTTTTTTAAATTTTGAATTTTTTTGAAATCCTCAAAAATGATGAAAAACGGCGTGTTATAGTATGCCGTACGGTAGGGGCTATAGCCCATGTTCAAAAATGATGAAAAACGAGGTTAACTTTTTTTTTCAAAAATTCAAAAAACGATGGGCTATAACCCATGTTTTTTGAAATTTTGAATTTTTTTCAAATCCTCAAAAATGATGAAAAACGGCGTGCTATAGTATGCCGTACGGTAGGGGCTATAGCCCATGTTAAAAAATGATGAAAAACGAGGTTAACCTTTTTTTTTTAATTCAAAAAACGATGGGCTATAACCCATGTTTTTTGAAATTTTGATTTTTTTTTAAATCCTCAAAGATGATGAAAAACGGCGTGCTATAGTATGCCGTACGGTAGGGGCTATAGCCCATGTTCAAAAATGATGAAAAACGAGGTGAATTTTTTTTTCAAAAATTCAAAAAACGATGGGCTATAACCCATGTTTTTTGAAATTTTGATTTTTTTTTTAAATCCTCAAAAATGATGACAAACGGCGTGCTATAGTATGCCGTACGGTAGGGGCTATAGCCCATGTTCAAAAATGATGAAAAACGAGGTTAATTTATTTTTCAAAAATTCAAAAAACGATGGGCTATAACCCATGTTTTTTGAAATTTTGAATTTTTTTGAAATCCTCAAAAATGATGAAAAACGGCGTGCTATAGTATGCCGAACGGTAGGGGCTATAGCCCATGTTCAAAAATGATGAAAAACGAGGTTAATTTTCTTTTCAAAAATTCAAAAAACGATGGGCTATAACCCATGTTTTTTGAAATTTTGATTTTTTTTTGAAATCCTCAAAAATGATGACAAACGGCGTGCTATAGTATGCCGTACGGTAGGGGCTATAGCCCATGTTCAAAAATGATGAAAAACGAGGTTAATTTATTTTTCAAAAATTCAAAAAACGATGGGCTATAACCCATGTTTTTTGAAATTTTGAATTTTTTTGAAATCCTCAAAAATGATGAAAAACGGCGTGCTATAGTATGCCGTACGGTAGGGGCTATAGCCCATGTTAAAAAATGATGAAAAACGAGGTTAACCTTTTTTTTTCAAAAATTCAAAAAACGATGGGCTATAACCCATGTTTTTTGAAATTTTGATTTTTTTTTTAAATCCTCAAAAATGATGACAAACGGCGTGCTATAGTATGCCGTACGGTAGGGGCTATAGCCCATGTTCAAAAATGATGAAAAACGAGGTTAATTTATTTTTCAAAAATTCAAAAAACGATGGGCTATAACCCATGTTTTTTGAAATTTTGAATTTTTTTGAAATCCTCAAAAATGATGAAAAACGGCGTGCTATAGTATGCCGTACGGTAGGGGCTATAGCCCATGTTAAAAAATGATGAAAAACGAGGTTAACCTTTTTTTTTTAATTCAAAAAACGATGGGCTATAACCCATGTTTTTTGAAATTTTGATTTTTTTTTAAATCCTCAAAGATGATGAAAAACGGCGTGCTATAGTATGCCGTACGGTAGGGGCTATAGCCCATGTTCAAAAATGATGAAAAACGAGGTGAATTTTTTTTTCAAAAATTCAAAAAACGATGGGCTATAACCCATGTTTTTTGAAATTTTGATTTTTTTTTTAAATCCTCAAAAATGATGACAAACGGCGTGCTATAGTATGCCGTACGGTAGGGGCTATAGCCCATGTTCAAAAATGATGAAAAACGAGGTTAATTTATTTTTCAAAAATTCAAAAAACGATGGGCTATAACCCATGTTTTTTGAAATTTTGAATTTTTTTGAAATCCTCAAAAATGATGAAAAACGGCGTGCTATAGTATGCCGTACGGTAGGGGCTATAGCCCATGTTCAAAAATGATGAAAAACGAGGTTAATTTTCTTTTCAAAAATTCAAAAAACGATGGGCTATAACCCATGTTTTTTGAAAATTTGAATTTTTTTGAAATCCTCAAAAATGATGAAAAACGGCGTGTTATAGTATGCCGTACGGTAGGGGCTATAGCCCATGTTCAAAAATGATGAAAACGAGGTTAACTTTTTTTTTCAAAAATTCAAAAAACGATGGGCTATAACCCATGTTTTTTGAAATTTTGAATTTTTTTCAAATCCTCAAAAATGATGAAAAACGGCGTGCTATAGTATGCCGTACGGTAGGGGCTATAGCCCATGTTAAAAAATGATGAAAAACGAGGTTAACCTTTTTTTTTTAATTCAAAAAACGATGGGCTATAACCCATGTTTTTTGAAATTTTGATTTTTTTTTAAATCCTCAAAGATGATGAAAAACGGCGTGCTATAGTATGCCGTACGGTAGGGGCTATAGCCCATGTTCAAAAATGATGAAAAACGAGGTGAATTTTTTTTTCAAAAATTCAAAAAACGATGGGCTATAACCCATGTTTTTTTAAATTTTGATTTTTTTTTTAAATCCTCAAAAATGATGACAAACGGCGTGCTATAGTATGCCGTACGGTAGGGGCTATAGCCCATGTTAAAAAATGATGAAAAACGAGGTTAATTTATTTTTCAAAAATTCAAAAAACGATGGGCTATAACCCATGTTTTTTGAAATTTTGAATTTTTTTGAAATCCTCAAAAATGATGAAAAACGGCGTGCTATAGTATGCCGTACGGTAGGGGCTATAGCCCATGTTCAAAAATGATGAAAAACGAGGTTAATTTTCTTTTCAAAAATTCAAAAAACGATGGGCTATAACCCATGTTTTTTGAAAATTTGAATTTTTTTGAAATCCTCAAAAATGATGAAAAACGGCGTGTTATAGTATGCCGTACGGTAGGGGCTATAGCCCATGTTCAAAAATGATGAAAACGAGGTTAACTTTTTTTTTCAAAAATTCAAAAAACGATGGGCTATAACCCATGTTTTTTGAAATTTTGAATTTTTTTCAAATCCTCAAAAATGATGAAAAACGGCGTGCTATAGTATGCCGTACGGTAGGGGCTATAGCCCATGTTAAAAAATGATGAAAAACGAGGTTAACCTTTTTTTTTCAAAATTTAAAAAAATGATGGGCTATAACCCATGTTTTTTGAAATTTTGATTTTTTTTGAAATCCTCAAAAATGATGAAAAACGGCGTGCTATAGTACGCCGTACGGTAGGGGCTATAGCCCATGTTCAAAAATGATGAAAAACGAGGTTAATTTTTTTTTATTCAAAAAACGATGGGCTATAACCCATGTTTTTTGAAATTTTGAAATTTTTTGAAATCCTCAAAAATTATGAAAAACGGCGTGCTATAGTATGCCGTACGGTAGGGGCTATAGACCATGTTCAAAAATGATGAAAAACGAGGTTAATTTTTCTTTCAAAAATTCAAAAAACGATGGGCTATAACCCATGTTTTTTGAAATTTTGAATTTTTTTGAAATCCTCAAAAATGATGAAAAACGGCGTGCTATAGTATGCCGTACGGTAGGGGCTATAGCCCATGTTAAAAAATGATGAAAAACGAGGTTAACCTTTTTTTTTTAATTCAAAAAACGATGGGCTATAACCCATGTTTTTTGAAATTTTGATTTTTTTTTAAATCCTCAAAGATGATGAAAAACGGCGTGCTATAGTATGCCGTACGGTAGGGGCTATAGCCCATGTTCAAAAATGATGAAAAACGAGGTGAATTTTTTTTTCAAAAATTCAAAAAACGATGGGCTATAACCCATGTTTTTTGAAATTTTGATTTTTTTTTTAAATCCTCAAAAATGATGACAAACGGCGTGCTATAGTATGCCGTACGGTAGGGGCTATAGCCCATGTTCAAAAATGATGAAAAACGAGGTTAATTTATTTTTCAAAAATTCAAAAAACGATGGGCTATAACCCATGTTTTTTGAAATTTTGAATTTTTTTGAAATCCTCAAAAATGATGAAAAACGGCGTGCTATAGTATGCCGTACGGTAGGGGCTATAGCCCATGTTCAAAAATGATGAAAAACGAGGTTAATTTTCTTTTCAAAAATTCAAAAAACGATGGGCTATAACCCATGTTTTTTGAAAATTTGAATTTTTTTGAAATCCTCAAAAATGATGAAAAACGGCGTGTTATAGTATGCCGTACGGTAGGGGCTATAGCCCATGTTCAAAAATGATGAAAACGAGGTTAACTTTTTTTTTCAAAAATTCAAAAAACGATGGGCTATAACCCATGTTTTTTGAAATTTTGAATTTTTTTCAAATCCTCAAAAATGATGAAAAACGGCGTGCTATAGTATGCCGTACGGTAGGGGCTATAGCCCATGTTAAAAAATGATGAAAAACGAGGTTAACCTTTTTTTTTTAATTCAAAAAACGATGGGCTATAACCCATGTTTTTTGAAATTTTGATTTTTTTTTAAATCCTCAAAGATGATGAAAAACGGCGTGCTATAGTATGCCGTACGGTAGGGGCTATAGCCCATGTTCAAAAATGATGAAAAACGAGGTGAATTTTTTTTTCAAAAATTCAAAAAACGATGGGCTATAACCCATGTTTTTTGAAATTTTGATTTTTTTTTTAAATCCTCAAAAATGATGACAAACGGCGTGCTATAGTATGCCGTACGGTAGGGGCTATAGCCCATGTTCAAAAATGATGAAAAACGAGGTTAATTTATTTTTCAAAAATTCAAAAAACGATGGGCTATAACCCATGTTTTTTGAAATTTTGAATTTTTTTGAAATCCTCAAAAATGATGAAAAACGGCGTGCTATAGTATGCCGTACGGTAGGGGCTATAGCCCATGTTCAAAAATGATGAAAAACGAGGTTAATTTTCTTTTCAAAAATTCAAAAAACGATGGGCTATAACCCATGTTTTTTGAAAATTTGAATTTTTTTGAAATCCTCAAAAATGATGAAAAACGGCGTGTTATAGTATGCCGTACGGTAGGGGCTATAGCCCATGTTCAAAAATGATGAAAACGAGGTTAACTTTTTTTTTCAAAAATTCAAAAAACGATGGGCTATAACCCATGTTTTTTGAAATTTTGAATTTTTTTCAAATCCTCAAAAATGATGAAAAACGGCGTGCTATAGTATGCCGTACGGTAGGGGCTATAGCCCATGTTAAAAAATGATGAAAAACGAGGTTAACCTTTTTTTTTCAAAATTTAAAAAAATGATGGGCTATAACCCATGTTTTTTGAAATTTTGATTTTTTTTGAAATCCTCAAAAATGATGAAAAACGGCGTGCTATAGTACGCCGTACGGTAGGGGCTATAGCCCATGTTCAAAAATGATGAAAAACGAGGTGAATTTTTTTTTATTCAAAAAACGATGGGCTATAACCCATGTTTTTTGAAATTTTGAAATTTTTTGAAATCCTCAAAAATTATGAAAAACGGCGTGCTATAGTATGCCGTACGGTAGGGGCTATAGACCATGTTCAAAAATGATGAAAAACGAGGTTAATTTTTCTTTCAAAAATTCAAAAAACGATGGGCTATAACCCATGTTTTTTGAAATTTTGAATTTTTTTGAAATCCTCAAAAATGATGAAAAACGGCGTGCTATAGTATGCCGTACGGTAGGGGCTATAGCCCATGTTCAAAAATGATGAAAAACGAGGTTAATTTCTTTTTCAAAAATTCAAAAAACGATGGGCTATAACCCATGTTTTTTGAAATTTTCATTTTTTTTTAAATCCTCAAAGATGATGAAAAACGGCGTGCTATAGTATGCCGTACGGTAGGGGCTATAGCCCATGTTCAAAAATGATGAAAAACGAGGTTAATTTCTTTTTCAAAAATAAAAAAAACGATGGGCTATAACCCATGTTTTTTGAAATTTTGAAATTTTTTGAAATCCTCAAAAATGATGAAAAACGGCGTGTTATAGTATGCTGTACGGTAGGGGCTATAGCCCATGTTCAAAAATGATGAAAAACGAGGTTAACTTTTTTTTTCAAAAATTCAAAAAACGATGGGCTATAACCCATGTTTTTTGAAATTTTGAAATTTTTTCAAATCCTCAAAAATGATGAAAAACGGCGTGCTATAGTATGCCGTACGGTAGGGGCTATAGCCCATGTTAAAAAATGATGAAAAACGAGGTTAACCTTTTTTTTTTAATTCAAAAAACGATGGGCTATAACCCATGTTTTTTGAAATTTTGATTTTTTTTTAAATCCTCAAAGATGATGAAAAACGGCGTGCTATAGTATGCCGTACGGTAGGGGCTATAGCCCATGTTCAAAAATGATGAAAAACGAGGTGAATTTTTTTTTCAAAAATTCAAAAAACGATGGGCTATAACCCATGTTTTTTGAAATTTTGATTTTTTTTTGAAATCCTCAAAAATGATGACAAACGGCGTGCTATAGTATGCCGTACGGTAGGGGCTATAGCCCATGTTCAAAAATGATGAAAAACGAGGTTAATTTATTTTTCAAAAATTCAAAAAACGATGGGCTATAACCCATGTTTTTTGAAATTTTGAATTTTTTTGAAATCCTCAAAAATGATGAAAAACGGCGTGCTATAGTATGCCGTACGGTAGGGGCTATAGCCCATGTTCAAAAATGATGAAAAACGAGGTTAATTTTCTTTTCAAAAATTCAAAAAACGATGGGCTATAACCCATGTTTTTTGAAAATTTGAATTTTTTTGAAATCCTCAAAAATGATGAAAAACGGCGTGTTATAGTATGCCGTACGGTAGGGGCTATAGCCCATGTTCAAAAATGATGAAAACGAGGTTAACTTTTTTTTTCAAAAATTCAAAAAACGATGGGCTATAACCCATGTTTTTTGAAATTTTGAATTTTTTTGAAATCCTCAAAAATGATGACAAACGGCGTGCTATAGTATGCCGTACGGTAGGGGCTATAGCCCATGTTCAAAAATGATGAAAAACGAGGTTAATTTCTTTTTCAAAAATTCAAAAAACGATGGGCTATAACCCATGTTTTTGAAATTTTGATTTTTTTTTAAATCCTCAAAGATGATGAAAAACGGCGTGCTATAGTATGCTGTACGGTAGGGGCTATAGCCCATGTTCAAAAATGATGAAAAACGAGGTTAATTTCTTTTTCAAAAATTCAAAAAACGATGGGCTATAACCCATGTTTTTTGAAATTTAGATTTTTTTTGAAATCCTCAAAAATGATGAAAAACGGTGTGCTATAGTATGCCGTACGGTAGGGGCTATAGCCCATGTTCAAAAATGATGAACAACGAGGTATTTTTTTTTTTTTATTAAAAAAACGATGGGCTATAACCCATGTTTTTTGAAATTTTGAATTTTTTTTAAATCCTCAAAGATGATGAAAAACGGCGTGCTATAGTATGCCGTACGGTAGGGGCTATAGCCCATGTTCAAAAATGATGAAAAACGAGGTTAATTTTTTTTTCAAAAATTCAAAAAACGATGGGCTATAACCCATGTTTTTTGAAATTTAGAATTTTTTTGAAATCCTCAAAAATGATGAAAAACTGCGTGCTATAGTATGCCGTACGGTAGGGGCTATAGCCCATGTTCAAAAATGATGAAAAACGAGGTTAACTTTTTTTTTTCAAAATTTAAAAAAATGATGGGCTATAACCCATGTTTTTTGAAATTTTGAATTTTTTTGAAATCCTCAAAAATGATGAAAAACTGCGTGCTATAGTATGCCGTACGGTAGGGGCTATAGACCATGTTCAAAAATGATGAAAAACGAGGTTAATTTTCTTTTCAAAAATTCAAAAAAGTTTGGGCTATAACCCATGTTTTTAGAAAATTAGAATTTTTTTGAAATCCTCAAAAATGATGAAAAACGGCGTGTTATAGTATGCCGTACGGTAGGGGCTATAGCCCATGTTCAAAAATGATGAAAACGAGGTTAACTTTTTTTTCCAAAAATTCAAAAAACGATGGGCTATAACCCATGTTTTTTGAAATTTTGAATTTTTTTCAAATCCTCAAAAATGATGAAATACGGCGTGCTATAGTATGCCGTACGGTAGGGGCTATAGCCCATGTTCAAAAATGATGAAAAACGAGGTTAATCTTTTTTTTTAATTCAAAAAACGATGGGCTATAACCCATGTTTTTTTAAATTTTGATTTTTTTTTTTTAATCCTCAAAGATGATGAAAAACGGCGTGCTATAGTATGCCGTACGGTAGGGGCTATAGCCCATGTTCAAAAATGATGAAAAACAAGGTTAATTTCTTTTTCAAAAATTCAAAAAACGATGGGCTATAACCCATGTTTTTTTAAATTTTGATTTTTTTTTAAATCCTCAAAGATGATGAAAAACGGCGTGCTATAGTATGCCGTACGGTAGGGGCTATAGCCCATGTTCAAAAATGATGAAAAACGAGGTTAATTTCTTTTTCAAAAATTCAAAAAACGATGGGCTATAACCCATGTTTTTTGAAATTTTGATTTTTTTTTAAATCCTCAAAAATGATGAAAAACGGCGTGCTATAGTATGCCGTACGGTAGGGGCTATAGCCCATGTTCAAAAATGATGAAAAACGAGGTTAATTTATTTTTCAAAAATTCAAAAAACGATGGGCTATAACCCATGTTTTTTGAAATTTGGAATTTTTTTGAAATCCTCAAAAATGATGAAAAACGGCGTGCTATAGTATGCCGTACGGTAGGGGCTATAGCCCATGTTCAAAAATGATGAAAAACGAGGTTAATTTTCTTTTCAAAAATTCAAAAAACGATGGGCTATAACCCATGTTTTTTGAAAATTTGAATTTTTTTGAAATCCTCAAAAATGATGAAAAACGGCGTGTTATAGTATGCCGTACGGTAGGGGCTATAGCCCATGTTCAAAAATGATGAAAACGAGGTTAACTTTTTTTTTCAAAAATTCAAAAAACGATGGGCTATAACCCATGTTTTTTGAAATTTTGAATTTTTTTGAAATCCTCAAAAATGATGACAAACGGCGTGCTATAGTATGCCGTACGGTAGGGGCTATAGCCCATGTTCAAAAATGATGAAAAACGAGGTTAATTTTCTTTTCAAAAATTCAAAAAACGATGGGCTATAACCCATGTTTTTTGAAAATTTGAATTTTTTTGAAATCCTCAAAAATGATGAAAAACGGCGTGTTATAGTATGCCGTACGGTAGGGGCTATAGCCCATGTTCAAAAATGATGAAAACGAGGTTAACTTTTTTTTTCAAAAATTCAAAAAACGATGGGCTATAACCCATGTTTTTTGAAATTTTGAATTTTTTTGAAATCCTCAAAAATGATGACAAACGGCGTGCTATAGTATGCCGTACGGTAGGGGCTATAGCCCATGTTCAAAAATGATGAAAAACGAGGTTAATTTCTTTTTCAAAAATAAAAAAAACGATGGGCTATAACCCATGTTTTTTGAAATTTTGAAATTTTTTGAAATCCTCAAAAATGATGAAAAACGGCGTGTTATAGTATGCTGTACGGTAGGGGCTATAGCCCATGTTCAAAAATGATGAAAAACGAGGTTAACTTTTTTTTTCAAAAATTCAAAAAACGATGGGCTATAACCCATGTTTTTTGAAATTTTGAAATTTTTTCAAATCCTCAAAAATGATGAAAAACGGCGTGCTATAGTATGCCGTACGGTAGGGGCTATAGCCCATGTTAAAAAATGATGAAAAACGAGGTTAACCTTTTTTTTTTAATTCAAAAAACGATGGGCTATAACCCATGTTTTTTGAAATTTTGATTTTTTTTTAAATCCTCAAAGATGATGAAAAACGGCGTGCTATAGTATGCCGTACGGTAGGGGCTATAGCCCATGTTCAAAAATGATGAAAAACGAGGTGAATTTTTTTTTCAAAAATTCAAAAAACGATGGGCTATAACCCATGTTTTTTGAAATTTTGATTTTTTTTTGAAATCCTCAAAAATGATGACAAACGGCGTGCTATAGTATGCCGTACGGTAGGGGCTATAGCCCATGTTCAAAAATGATGAAAAACGAGGTTAATTTATTTTTCAAAAATTCAAAAAACGATGGGCTATAACCCATGTTTTTTGAAATTTTGAATTTTTTTGAAATCCTC
Organism: Protomyctophum parallelum; assembly: GCF_964188405.1. NCBI lineage: Eukaryota > Metazoa > Chordata > Actinopteri > Myctophiformes > Myctophidae > Protomyctophum > Protomyctophum parallelum. Next base: position 48,001,642 of record NC_139699.1, on the reverse strand, counting down.
AAAAATGATGAAAAACGGCGTGCTATAGTATGCCGTACGGTAGGGGCTATAGCCCATGTTCAAAAATGATGAAAAACGAGGTTAATTTTCTTTTCAAAAATTCAAAAAACGATGGGCTATAACCCATGTTTTTTGAAAATTTGAATTTTTTTGAAATCCTCAAAAATGATGAAAAACGGCGTGTTATAGTATGCCGTACGGTAGGGGCTATAGCCCATGTTCAAAAATGATGAAAACGAGGTTAACTTTTTTTTTCAAAAATTCAAAAAACGATGGGCTATAACCCATGTTTTTTGAAATTTTGAATTTTTTTGAAATCCTCAAAAATGATGACAAACGGCGTGCTATAGTATGCCGTACGGTAGGGGCTATAGCCCATGTTCAAAAATGATGAAAAACGAGGTTAATTTCTTTTTCAAAAATTCAAAAAACGATGGGCTATAACCCATGTTTTTGAAATTTTGATTTTTTTTTAAATCCTCAAAGATGATGAAAAACGGCGTGCTATAGTATGCTGTACGGTAGGGGCTATAGCCCATGTTCAAAAATGATGAAAAACGAGGTTAATTTCTTTTTCAAAAATTAAAAAAACGATGGGCTATAACCCATGTTTTTTGAAATTTAGATTTTTTTTGAAATCCTCAAAAATGATGAAAAACGGTGTGCTATAGTATGCCGTACGGTAGGGGCTATAGCCCATGTTCAAAAATGATGAACAACGAGGTATTTTTTTTTTTTTATTAAAAAAACGATGGGCTATAACCCATGTTTTTTGAAATTTTGAATTTTTTTTAAATCCTCAAAGATGATGAAAAACGGCGTGCTATAGTATGCCGTACGGTAGGGGCTATAGCCCATGTTCAAAAATGATGAAAAACGAGGTTAATTTTTTTTTCAAAAATTCAAAAAACGATGGGCTATAACCCATGTTTTTTGAAATTTAGAATTTTTTTGAAATCCTCAAAAATGATGAAAAACTGCGTGCTATAGTATGCCGTACGGTAGGGGCTATAGCCCATGTTCAAAAATGATGAAAAACGAGGTTAACTTTTTTTTTTCAAAATTTAAAAAAATGATGGGCTATAACCCATGTTTTTTGAAATTTTGAATTTTTTTGAAATCCTCAAAAATGATGAAAAACTGCGTGCTATAGTATGCCGTACGGTAGGGGCTATAGACCATGTTCAAAAATGATGAAAAACGAGGTTAATTTTCTTTTCAAAAATTCAAAAAAGTTTGGGCTATAACCCATGTTTTTAGAAAATTAGAATTTTTTTGAAATCCTCAAAAATGATGAAAAACGGCGTGTTATAGTATGCCGTACGGTAGGGGCTATAGCCCATGTTCAAAAATGATGAAAACGAGGTTAACTTTTTTTTCCAAAAATTCAAAAAACGATGGGCTATAACCCATGTTTTTTGAAATTTTGAATTTTTTTCAAATCCTCAAAAATGATGAAATACGGCGTGCTATAGTATGCCGTACGGTAGGGGCTATAGCCCATGTTCAAAAATGATGAAAAACGAGGTTAATCTTTTTTTTTAATTCAAAAAACGATGGGCTATAACCCATGTTTTTTTAAATTTTGATTTTTTTTTTTTAATCCTCAAAGATGATGAAAAACGGCGTGCTATAGTATGCCGTACGGTAGGGGCTATAGCCCATGTTCAAAAATGATGAAAAACAAGGTTAATTTCTTTTTCAAAAATTCAAAAAACGATGGGCTATAACCCATGTTTTTTTAAATTTTGATTTTTTTTTAAATCCTCAAAGATGATGAAAAACGGCGTGCTATAGTATGCCGTACGGTAGGGGCTATAGCCCATGTTCAAAAATGATGAAAAACGAGGTTAATTTCTTTTTCAAAAATTCAAAAAACGATGGGCTATAACCCATGTTTTTTGAAATTTTGATTTTTTTTTAAATCCTCAAAAATGATGAAAAACGGCGTGCTATAGTATGCCGTACGGTAGGGGCTATAGCCCATGTTCAAAAATGATGAAAAACGAGGTTAATTTATTTTTCAAAAATTCAAAAAACGATGGGCTATAACCCATGTTTTTTGAAATTTGGAATTTTTTTGAAATCCTCAAAAATGATGAAAAACGGCGTGCTATAGTATGCCGTACGGTAGGGGCTATAGCCCATGTTCAAAAATGATGAAAAACGAGGTTAATTTTCTTTTCAAAAATTCAAAAAACGATGGGCTATAACCCATGTTTTTTGAAAATTTGAATTTTTTTGAAATCCTCAAAAATGATGAAAAACGGCGTGTTATAGTATGCCGTACGGTAGGGGCTATAGCCCATGTTCAAAAATGATGAAAACGAGGTTAACTTTTTTTTTCAAAAATTCAAAAAACGATGGGCTATAACCCATGTTTTTTGAAATTTTGAATTTTTTTGAAATCCTCAAAAATGATGACAAACGGCGTGCTATAGTATGCCGTACGGTAGGGGATATAGCCCATGTTCAAAAATGATGAAAAACGAGGTTAATTTCTTTTTCAAAAATTCAAAAAACGATGGGCTATAACCCATGTTTTTGAAATTTTGATTTTTTTTTAAATCCTCAAAGATGATGAAAAACGGCGTGCTATAGTATGCCGTACGGTAGGGGCTATAGCCCATGTTCAAAAATGATGAAAAACGAGGTTAATTTCTTTTTCAAAAATTCAAAAAACGATGGGCTATAACCCATGTTTTTTGAAATTTAGATTTTTTTTGAAATCCTCAAAAATGATGAAAAACGGTGTGCTATAGTATGCCGTACGGTAGGGGCTATAGCCCATGTTCAAAAATGATGAAAAACGAGGTATTTTTTTTTTTTAATTAAAAAAACGATGGGCTATAACCCATGTTTTTTGAAATTTTGAATTTTTTTTAAATCCTCAAAGATGATGAAAAACGGCGTGCTATAGTATGCCGTACGGTAGGGGCTATAGCCCATGTTCAAAAATGATGAAAAACGAGGTTAATTTTTTTTTCAAAAATTCAAAAAACGATGGGCTATAACCCATGTTTTTTGAAATTTAGAATTTTTTTGAAATCCTCAAAAATGATGAAAAACTGCGTGCTATAGTATGCCGTACGGTAGGGGCTATAGCCCATGTTCAAAAATGATGAAAAACGAGGTTAACTTTTTTTTTTCAAAATTTAAAAAAATGATGGGCTATAACCCATGTTTTTTGAAATTTTGAATTTTTTTGAAATCCTCAAAAATGATGAAAAACTGCGTGCTATAGTATGCCGTACGGTAGGGGCTATAGACCATGTTCAAAAATGATGAAAAACGAGGTTAATTTTCTTTTCAAAAATTCAAAAAAGTTTGGGCTATAACCCATGTTTTTAGAAAATTAGAATTTTTTTGAAATCCTCAAAAATGATGAAAAACGGCGTGTTATAGTATGCCGTACGGTAGGGGCTATAGCCCATGTTCAAAAATGATGAAAACGAGGTTAACTTTTTTTTTCAAAAATTCAAAAAACGATGGGCTATAACTAGGGTTGGGATTCGGAACCGGGTCCATTTCAGACCCGGTTCCGACATTGCGGATCCGGAGCCGGTTCCATCGTTTTTTTATTAACGGTTCCCCAAACGGATCTCATCAGTTGTCATTTAGCTCCGCTGTGTCTGTGCCTGCATGCAAGCAGAGCCTGGGGTGACGTCACCCCACCTACATGAGTGAGTGGGGTCGGGGAGGATACGCCCACTGTTCTGTGCATTCAGCGACCGCTGTGGAGCGAGTGGGACAGTATAAGTATGTCGCCAAAGTGTGGTTAACAGAGAGGGAAATGACTGAGGCTGAGCAGTGAGCATGCAAAGTGCAATAAATGCGAGAGTTGCTAGCAAAGGTTGTTGCAACTTGTACCACGTGAACATAGAGGAAACATCTCAAAATCAATATGCCTACACATCGCGTTTGAGAGCCATGCGGAAAGCCGTGCCTGCTCTCCCCGCAGCTTCACCACAGCCAGCGGGGGACGATCTGATGCAAGGCTGGTTTACTTTCCCCAGGCTAGTAACGTAATGGAAAATAAAAACTACTAACGTGCTTTTAATTTGGCTCTAAATTAATTGCGTGGCTGTTGAGAGCCCAGCGTTTAGGTGCATATACCGCCATAGATTGATTACTTTATAAACAATTTGCAGAAAAAAAGCACAGGAACGTAGCCTACAGTTCAATACAAGGTCTGCTATAATCCAAGAAAGCACTATGGCTTGTTTCCATTAGGGTAAGGGGTCCTTCATATTAAATTAATTTGAACATTAAAGACAACATTTGTCACTACAACAATATCAATATTGTGTACTGTATATTTAATATACAGTACAAATTGCAACAATGATATTGTTGTGGTGCCTAGCTGCTGCTGCTGGTGGTGGTGAAGTTTAAATAATAGTGCCACCTCATAATTGTAAAGTGCATTTTCAATAATTTAATTAATTAATTTGTGTTTATTATGTACTTGGTTAGGTTAGTTATAATATAAGCATAATCTATGTCAGAAAAACGGGGAAAAAAATAATATTAGGATCCGTTAAGGGAACCGTTAGGAACCGGAACCGTTAAGAGGGATCCGGGAAGGATCCGGAACCGTTAAAATCCTAACGAATCCCAACCCTAGCTATAACCCATGTTTTTTGAAATTTTGAATTTTTTTCAAATCCTCAAAAATGATGAAATACGGCGTGCTATAGTATGCCGTACGGTAGGGGCTATAGCCCATGTTCAAAAATGATGAAAAACGAGGTTAATCTTTTTTTTTAATTCAAAAAACGATGGGCTATAACCCATGTTTTTTTAAATTTTGATTTTTTTTTTTTAATCCTCAAAGATGATGAAAAACGGCGTGCTATAGTATGCCGTACGGTAGGGGCTATAGCCCATGTTCAAAAATGATGAAAAACAAGGTTAATTTCTTTTTCAAAAATTCAAAAAACGATGGGCTATAACCCATGTTTTTTTAAATTTTGATTTTTTTTTAAATCCTCAAAGATGATGAAAAACGGCGTGCTATAGTATGCCGTACGGTAGGGGCTATAGCCCATGTTCAAAAATGATGAAAAACGAGGTTAATTTCTTTTTCAAAAATTCAAAAAACGATGGGCTATAACCCATGTTTTTTGAAATTTTGATTTTTTTTTAAATCCTCAAAAATGATGAAAAACGGCGTGCTATAGTATGCCGTACGGTAGGGGCTATAGCCCATGTTCAAAAATGATGAAAAACGAGGTTAATTTTTTTAATTAAAAAAACGATGGGCTATAACCCATGTTTTTTGAAATTTTGAATTTTTTTTAAATCCTCAAAGATGATGAAAAACGGCGTGCTATAGTATGCCGTACGGTAGGGGCTATAGCCCATGTTCAAAAATGATGAAAAACGAGGTTAATTTTTTTTTCAAAAATTCAAAAAACGATGGGCTATAACCCATGTTTTTTGAATTTTTGAATTTTTTTGAAATCCTCAAAAATGATGAAAAACGGCGTGCTATAGTATGCCGTACGGTAGGGGCTATAGCCCATGTTCAAAAATGATGAAAAACTAGGTTAACTTTTTTTTTTCAAAATTTAAAAAAATGATGGGCTATAACCCATGTTTTTTGAAATTTTGAATTTTTTTGAAATCCTCAAAAATGATGAAAAACGGCGTGCTATAGTATGCCGTACGGTAGGGGCTATAGACCATGTTCAAAAATGATGAAAAACGAGGTTAACTTCTTTTTTCAAAAATTCAAAAAACGATGGGCTATAACCCATGTTTTTTGAAATTTTGAATTTTTTTGAAATCCTCAAAAATGATGAAAAACGGCGTGCTATAGTATGCCGTACGGTAGGGGCTATAGCCCATGTTCAAAAATGATGAAAAACGAGGTTAACTTTTTTTTTTCAAAATTTAAAAAAATGATGGGCTATAACCCATGTTTTTTGAAATTTTGAATTTTTTTGAAATCCTCAAAAATGATGAAAAACGGCGTGCTATAGTATGCCGTACGGTAGGGGCTATAGCCCATGTTCAAAAATGATGAAAAACGAGGTTAACTTTTTTTTTCAAAAATTCAAAAAACGATGGGCTATAACCCATGTTTTTTGAAATTTTGATTTTTTTTAAAATCCTCAAAGATGATGAAAAACGGCGTGCTATAGTATGCCGTACGGTAGGGGCTATAGCCCATGTTCAAAAATGATGAAAAACGAGGTTAATTTCTTTTTCAAAAATTAAAAAAACGATGGGCTATAACCCATGTTTTTTGAAATTTTGAATTTTTTTGAAATCCTCAAAAATGATGAAAAACGGCGTGCTATAGTATGCCGTACGGTAGGGGCTATAGCCCATGTTCAAAAATGATGAAAAACGAGGTTATTTTTTTTTTTAATTAAAAAAACGATGGGCTATAACATATGTTTTTTGAAATTTTGATTTTTTTTTAAATCCTCAAAGATGATGAAAAACGGCGTGCTATAGTATGCCGTACGGTAGGGGCTATAGCCCATGTTCAAAAATGATGAAAAACGAGGTTAATTTTTTTTTCAAAAATTCAAAAAACGATGGGCTATAACCCATGTTTTTTGAAATTTTGAATTTTTTTGAAATCCTCAAAAATGATGAAAAACGGCGTGCTATAGTATGCCGTACGGTAGGGGCTATAGCCCATGTTCAAAAATGATGAAAAACGAGGTTAATTTCTTTTTCAAAAATTCAAAAAACGATGGGCTATAACCCATGTTTTTTGAAATTTAGATTTTTTTTGAAATCCTCAAAAATGATGAAAAACGGCGTGCTATAGTATGCCGTACGGTAGGGGCTATAGCCCATGTTCAAAAATGATGAAAAACGAGGTTAATTTTTTTTTTAATTAAAAAAACGATGGGCTATATAACCCATGTTTTTTGAAATTTTGATTTTTTTTTAAATCCTCAAAGATGATGAAAAACGGCGTGCTATATTATGCCGTACGGTAGGGGCTATAGCCCATGTTCAAAAATGATGAAAAACGAGGTTAATTTTTTTTTCAAAAATTCAAAAAACGATGGGCTATAACCCATGTTTTTTGAAATTTTGAATTTTTTTGAAATCCTCAAAAATGATGAAAAACGGCGTGCTATAGTATGCCGTACGGTAGGGGCTATAGCCCATGTTCAAAAATGATGAAAAACTAGGTTAACTTTTTTTTTTCAAAATTAAAAAAAATGATGGGCTATAACCCATGTTTTTTGAAATTTTGAATTTTTTTGAAATCCTCAAAAATGATGAAAAACGGCGTGCTATAGTATGCCGTACGGTAGGGGCTATAGACCATGTTCAAAAATGATGAAAAACGAGGTTAATTTGTTTTTTTATAAAAAAAACGATGGGCTATAACCCATGTTTTTTGAAATTTTGAAATTTTTTTAAATCCTCAAAGATGATGAAAAACGGCGTGCTATAGTATGCCGTACGGTAGGGGCTATAGCCCATGTTCAAAAATGATGAAAAACGAGGTTAATTTTCTTTTCAAAAATTCAAAAAACGATGGGCTATAACCCATGTTTTTTGAAAATTTGAATTTTTTTGAAATCCTCAAAAATGATGAAAAACGGCGTGTTATAGTATGCCGTACGGTAGGGGCTATAGCCCATGTTCAAAAATGATGAAAACGAGGTTAACTTTTTTTTTCAAAAATTCAAAAAACGATGGGCTATAACCCATGTTTTTTGAAATTTTGAATTTTTTTGAAATCCTCAAAAATGATGAAATACGGCGTGCTATAGTATGCCGTACGGTAGGGGCTATAGCCCATGTTCAAAAATGATGAAAAACGAGGTTAATTTTTTTTTTTTCAAAAAACGATGGGCTATAACCCATGTTTTTTTTTATTTTGATTTTTTTTTTTTAATCCTCAAAGATGATGAAAAACGGCGTGCTATAGTATGCCGTACGGTAGGGGCTATAGCCCATGTTCAAAAATGATGAAAAACGAGGTTAATTTCTTTTTCAAAAATTCAAAAAACGATGGGCTATAACCCATGTTTTTTGAATTTTTGAATTTTTTTGAAATCCTCAAAAATGATGAAAAACGGCGTGCTATAGTATGCCGTACGGTAGGGGCTATAGCCCATGTTCAAAAATGATGAAAAACTAGGTTAACTTTTTTTTTTCAAAATTTAAAAAAATGATGGGCTATAACCCATGTTTTTTGAAATTTTGAATTTTTTTGAAATCCTCAAAAATGATGAAAAACGGCGTGCTATAGTATGCCGTACGGTAGGGGCTATAGACCATGTTCAAAAATGATGAAAAACGAGGTTAACTTCTTTTTTCAAAAATTCAAAAAACGATGGGCTATAACCCATGTTTTTTGAAATTTTGAATTTTTTTGAAATCCTCAAAAATGATGAAAAACGGCGTGCTATAGTATGCCGTACGGTAGGGGCTATAGCCCATGTTCAAAAATGATGAAAAACGAGGTTAACTTTTTTTTTTCAAAATTTAAAAAAATGATGGGCTATAACCCATGTTTTTTGAAATTTTGAATTTTTTTGAAATCCTCAAAAATGATGAAAAACGGCGTGCTATAGTATGCCGTACGGTAGGGGCTATAGCCCATGTTCAAAAATGATGAAAAACGAGGTTAACTTTTTTTTTCAAAAATTCAAAAAACGATGGGCTATAACCCATGTTTTTTGAAATTTTGATTTTTTTTAAAATCCTCAAAGATGATGAAAAACGGCGTGCTATAGTATGCCGTACGGTAGGGGCTATAGCCCATGTTCAAAAATGATGAAAAACGAGGTTAATTTCTTTTTCAAAAATTAAAAAAACGATGGGCTATAACCCATGTTTTTTGAAATTTTGAATTTTTTTGAAATCCTCAAAAATGATGAAAAACGGCGTGCTATAGTATGCCGTACGGTAGGGGCTATAGCCCATGTTCAAAAATGATGAAAAACGAGGTTATTTTTTTTTTTAATTAAAAAAACGATGGGCTATAACATATGTTTTTTGAAATTTTGATTTTTTTTTAAATCCTCAAAGATGATGAAAAACGGCGTGCTATAGTATGCCGTACGGTAGGGGCTATAGCCCATGTTCAAAAATGATGAAAAACGAGGTTAATTTTTTTTTCAAAAATTCAAAAAACGATGGGCTATAACCCATGTTTTTTGAAATTTTGAATTTTTTTGAAATCCTCAAAAATGATGAAAAACGGCGTGCTATAGTATGCCGTACGGTAGGGGCTATAGCCCATGTTCAAAAATGATGAAAAACGAGGTTAATTTCTTTTTCAAAAATTCAAAAAACGATGGGCTATAACCCATGTTTTTTGAAATTTAGATTTTTTTTGAAATCCTCAAAAATGATGAAAAACGGCGTGCTATAGTATGCCGTACGGTAGGGGCTATAGCCCATGTTCAAAAATGATGAAAAACGAGGTTAATTTTTTTTTCAAAAATTCAAAAAACGATGGGCTATAACCCATGTTTTTTGAAATTTTGAATTTTTTTGAAATCCTCAAAAATGATGAAAAACGGCGTGCTATAGTATGCCGTACGGTAGGGGCTATAGCCCATGTTCAAAAATGATGAAAAACTAGGTTAACTTTTTTTTTTCAAAATTAAAAAAAATGATGGGCTATAACCCATGTTTTTTGAAATTTTGAATTTTTTTGAAATCCTCAAAAATGATGAAAAACGGCGTGCTATAGTATGCCGTACGGTAGGGGCTATAGACCATGTTCAAAAATGATGAAAAACGAGGTTAATTTGTTTTTTTATAAAAAAAACGATGGGCTATAACCCATGTTTTTTGAAATTTTGAAATTTTTTTAAATCCTCAAAGATGATGAAAAACGGCGTGCTATAGTATGCCGTACGGTAGGGGCTATAGCCCATGTTCAAAAATGATGAAAAACGAGGTTAATTTTCTTTTCAAAAATTCAAAAAACGATGGGCTATAACCCATGTTTTTTGAAAATTTGAATTTTTTTGAAATCCTCAAAAATGATGAAAAACGGCGTGTTATAGTATGCCGTACGGTAGGGGCTATAGCCCATGTTCAAAAATGATGAAAACGAGGTTAACTTTTTTTTTCAAAAATTCAAAAAACGATGGGCTATAACCCATGTTTTTTGAAATTTTGAATTTTTTTGAAATCCTCAAAAATGATGAAATACGGCGTGCTATAGTATGCCGTACGGTAGGGGCTATAGCCCATGTTCAAAAATGATGAAAAACGAGGTTAATTTTTTTTTTTTCAAAAAACGATGGGCTATAACCCATGTTTTTTTTTATTTTGATTTTTTTTTTTTAATCCTCAAAGATGATGAAAAACGGCGTGCTATAGTATGCCGTACGGTAGGGGCTATAGCCCATGTTCAAAAATGATGAAAAACGAGGTTAATTTCTTTTTCAAAAATTCAAAAAACGATGGGCTATAACCCATGTTTTTTTTAATTTTGATTTTTTTTTAAATCCTCAAAGATGATGAAAAACGGCGTGCTATAGTATGCCGTACGGTAGGGGCTATAGCCCATGTTCAAAAATGATGAAAAACGAGGTTAATTTCTTTTTCAAAAATTCAAAAAACGATGGGCTATAACCCATGTTTTTTGAAATTTAGATTTTTTTTGAAATCCTCAAAAATGATGAAAAACGGCGTGCTATAGTATGCCGTACGGTAGGGGCTATAGCCCATGTTCAAAAAAGATGAAAAACGAGGTTAATTTTTTTAATTAAAAAAACGATGGGCTATAACCCATGTTTTTTGAAATTTTGAATTTTTTTTAAATCCTCAAAGATGATGAAAAACGGCGTGCTATAGTATGCCGTACGGTAGGGGCTATAGCCCATGTTCAAAAATGATGAAAAACGAGGTTAATTTTTTTTTCAAAAATTCAAAAAACGATGGGCTATAACCCATGTTTTTTGAATTTTTTAATTTTTTTGAAATCCTCAAAAATGATGAAAAACGGCGTGCTATAGTATGCCGTAGGCCATAGACCATGTTCAAAAATGATGAAAAACGAGGTTAACTTTTTTTTTCAAAAATTCAAAAAACGATGGGCTATAACCCATGTTTTTTGAAATTTTGAATTTTTTTGAAATCCTCAAAAATGATGAAAAACGGCGTGCTATAGTATGCCGTACGGTAGGGGCTATAGCCCATGTTCAAAAATGATGAAAAACGAGGTTAACTTTTTTTTTTCAAAATTAAAAAAAATGATGGGCTATAACCCATGTTTTTTGAAATTTTGAATTTTTTTTAAATCCTCAAAGATGATGAAAAACGGCGTGCTATAGTATGCCGTACGGTAGGGGCTATAGCCCATGTTCAAAAATGATGAAAAACGAGGTTAATTTTTTTTTCAAAAATTCAAAAAACGATGGGCTATAACCCATGTTTTTTGAATTTTTGAATTTTTTTGAAATCCTCAAAAATGATGAAAAACGGCGTGCTATAGTATGCCGTACGGTAGGGGCTATAGCCCATGTTCAAAAATGATGAAAAACTAGGTTAACTTTTTTTTTTCAAAATTTAAAAAAATGATGGGCTATAACCCATGTTTTTTGAAATTTTGAATTTTTTTGAAATCCTCAAAAATGATGAAAAACGGCGTGCTATAGTATGCCGTAGGCCATAGACCATGTTCAAAAATGATGAAAAACGAGGTTAACTTTTTTTTTCAAAAATTCAAAAAACGATGGGCTATAACCCATGTTTTTTGAAATTTTGAATTTTTTTGAAATCCTCAAAAATGATGAAAAACGGCGTGCTATAGTATGCCGTACGGTAGGGGCTATAGCCCATGTTCAAAAATGATGAAAAACGAGGTTAACTTTTTTTTTTCAAAATTAAAAAAAATGATGGGCTATAACCCATGTTTTTTGAATTTTTTTTTTTTTTTGAAATCCTCAAAAATGATGAAAAACGGCGTGCTATAGTATGCCGTACGGTAGGGGCTATAGCCCATGTTCAAAAATGATGAAAAACGAGGTTAACTTTTTTTTTCAAAAATTCAAAAAACGATGGGCTATAACCCATGTTTTTTGAAATTTAGATTTTTTTTTAAATCCTCAAAGATGATGAAAAACGGCGTGCTATAGTATGCCGTACGGTAGGGGCTATAGCCCATGTTCAAAAATGATGAAAAACGAGGTTAATTTCTTTTTCAAAAATTAAAAAAACGATGGGCTATAACCCATGTTTTTTGAAATTTCGAATTTTTTTGAAATCCTCAAAAATGATGAAAAACGGCGTGCTATAGTATGCCGTACGGTAGGGGCTATAACCCATGTTCAAAAATGATGAAAAACGAGGTTAACTTTTTTTTTTCAAAATTTAAAAAAATGATGGGCTATAACCCATGTTTTTTGAAATTTTTAATTTTTTTGAAATCCTCAAAAATGATGAAAAACGGCGTGCTATAGTATGCCGTACGGTAGGGGCTATAGCCCATGTTCAAAAATGATGAAAAACGAGGTTAACTTTTTTTTTCAAAAATTCAAAAAACGATGGGCTATAACCCATGTTTTTTGAAATTTTGATTTTTTTTAAAATCCTCAAAGATGATGAAAAACGGCGTGCTATAGTATGCCGTACGGTAGGGGCTATAGCCCATGTTCAAAAATGATGAAAAACGAGGTTAATTTCTTTTTCAAAAATTAAAAAAACGATGGGCTATAACCCATGTTTTTTGAAATTTTGAATTTTTTTGAAATCCTCAAAAATGATGAAAAACGGCGTGCTATAGTATGCCGTACGGTAGGGGCTATAGCCCATGTTCAAAAATGATGAAAACGAGGTTAACTTTTTTTTTCAAAAATTCAAAAAACGATGGGCTATAACCCATGTTTTTTGAAATTTTGATTTTTTTTTTAATCCTCAAAAATGATGAAAAACGGCGTGCTATAGTATGCCGTACGGTAGGGGCTATAGCCCATGTTCAAAAATGATGAAAAACAAGGTTAATTTGTTTTTTTATAAAAAAAACGATGGGCTATAACCCATGTTTTTTGAAATTTTGAATTTTTTTTAAATCCTCAAAGATGATGAAAAACGGCGTGCTATAGTATGCCGTACGGTAGGGGCTATAGCCCATGTTCAAAAATGATGAAAAACGAGGTTAATTTTCTTTTCAAAAATTCAAAAAACGATGGGCTATAACCCATGTTTTTTGAAAATTTGAATTTTTTTGAAATCCTCAAAAATGATGAAAAACGGCGTGTTATAGTATGCCGTACGGTAGGGGCTATAGCCCATGTTCAAAAATGATGAAAACGAGGTTAACTTTTTTTTTCAAAAATTCAAAAAACGATGGGCTATAACCCATGTTTTTTGAAATTTTGAATTTTTTTGAAATCCTCAAAAATGATGAAATACGGCGTGCTATAGTATGCCGTACGGTAGGGGCTATAGCCCATGTTCAAAAATGATGAAAAACGAGGTTAATTTTTTTTTTTTCAAAAAACGATGGGCTATAACCCATGTTTTTTTTAATTTTGATTTTTTTTTTTTAATCCTCAAAGATGATGAAAAACGGCGTGCTATAGTATGCCGTACGGTAGGGGCTATAGCCCATGTTCAAAAATGATGAAAAACGAGGTTAATTTCTTTTTCAAAAATTCAAAAAACGATGGGCTATAACCCATGTTTTTTTTAATTTTGATTTTTTTTTAAATCCTCAAAGATGATGAAAAACGGCGTGCTATAGTATGCCGTACGGTAGGGGCTATAGCCCATGTTCAAAAATGATGAAAAACGAGGTTAATTTCTTTTTCAAAAATTCAAAAAACGATGGGCTATAACCCATGTTTTTTGAAATTTAGATTTTTTTTGAAATCCTCAAAAATGATGAAAAACGGCGTGCTATAGTATGCCGTACGGTAGGGGCTATAGCCCATGTTCAAAAAAGATGAAAAACGAGGTTAATTTTTTTAATTAAAAAAACGATGGGCTATAACCCATGTTTTTTGAAATTTTGAATTTTTTTTAAATCCTCAAAGATGATGAAAAACGGCGTGCTATAGTATGCCGTACGGTAGGGGCTATAGCCCATGTTCAAAAATGATGAAAAACGAGGTTAATTTTTTTTTCAAAAATTCAAAAAACGATGGGCTATAACCCATGTTTTTTGAATTTTTTAATTTTTTTGAAATCCTCAAAAATGATGAAAAACGGCGTGCTATAGTATGCCGTAGGCCATAGACCATGTTCAAAAATGATGAAAAACGAGGTTAACTTTTTTTTTCAAAAATTCAAAAAACGATGGGCTATAACCCATGTTTTTTGAAATTTTGAATTTTTTTGAAATCCTCAAAAATGATGAAAAACGGCGTGCTATAGTATGCCGTACGGTAGGGGCTATAGCCCATGTTCAAAAATGATGAAAAACGAGGTTAACTTTTTTTTTTCAAAATTAAAAAAAATGATGGGCTATAACCCATGTTTTTTGAAATTTTGAATTTTTTTTAAATCCTCAAAGATGATGAAAAACGGCGTGCTATAGTATGCCGTACGGTAGGGGCTATAGCCCATGTTCAAAAATGATGAAAAACGAGGTTAATTTTTTTTTCAAAAATTCAAAAAACGATGGGCTATAACCCATGTTTTTTGAATTTTTGAATTTTTTTGAAATCCTCAAAAATGATGAAAAACGGCGTGCTATAGTATGCCGTACGGTAGGGGCTATAGCCCATGTTCAAAAATGATGAAAAACTAGGTTAACTTTTTTTTTTCAAAATTTAAAAAAATGATGGCTATAACCCATGTTTTTTGAAATTTGAATTTTTTTGAAATCCTCAAAAATGATGAAAAACGGCGTGCTATAGTATGCCGTAGGCCATAGACCATGTTCAAAAATGATGAAAAACGAGGTTAACTTTTTTTTTCAAAAATTCAAAAAACGATGGCTATAACCCATGTTTTTTGAAATTTTGAATTTTTTGAAATCCTCAAAAATGATGAAAAACGGCGTGCTATAGTATGCCGTACGGTAGGGGCTATAGCCCATGTTCAAAAATGATGAAAAACGAGGTTAACTTTTTTTTTTCAAAATTAAAAAAAATGATGGGCTATAACCCATGTTTTTTGATTTTTTTTTTTTTTTTGAAATCCTCAAAAATGATGAAAAACGGCGTGCTATAGTATGCCGTACGGTAGGGGCTATAGCCCATGTTCAAAAATGATGAAAAACGAGGTTAACTTTTTTTTTCAAAATTCAAAAAACGATGGGCTATAACCCATGTTTTTTGAAATTTTGATTTTTTTTTAAATCCTCAAAGATGATGAAAAACGGCGTGCTATAGTATGCCGTACGGTAGGGGCTATAGCCCATGTTCAAAAATGATGAAAAACGAGGTTAATTTCTTTTCAAAAATTAAAAAAACGATGGGCTATAACCCATGTTTTTTGAAATTTCGAATTTTTTTGAAATCCTCAAAAATGATGAAAAACGGCGTGCTATAGTATGCCGTACGGTAGGGGCTATAGCCCATGTTCAAAAATGATGAAAAACGAGGTTAACTTTTTTTTTTCAAAATTTAAAAAAATGATGGGCTATAACCCATGTTTTTTGAAATTTTTAATTTTTTTGAAATCCTCAAAAATGATGAAAAACGGCGTGCTATAGTATGCCGTACGGTAGGGGCTATAGCCCATGTTCAAAAATGATGAAAAACGAGGTTAACTTTTTTTTTCAAAAATTCAAAAAACAATGGGCTATAACCCATGTTTTTTGAAATTTAGATTTTTTTTAAAATCCTCAAAGATGATGAAAAACGGCGTGCTATAGTATGCCGTACGGTAGGGGCTATAGCCCATGTTCAAAAATGATGAAAAACGAGGTTAATTTCTTTTTCAAAAATTAAAAAAACGATGGGCTATAACCCATGTTTTTAGAAATTTTGAATTTTTTTGAAATCCTCAAAAATGATGAAAAACGGCGTGCTATAGTATGCCGTACGGTAGGGGCTATAGACCATGTTCAAAAATGATGAAAAACGAGGTTAACTTTTTTTTTCAAAAATTCAAAAAACGATGGGCTATAACCCATGTTTTTTGAAATTTTGAATTTTTTTGAAATCCTCAAAAATGATGAAAAACGGCGTGCTATAGTATGCCGTACGGTAGGGGCTATAGCCCATGTTCAAAAATGATGAAAAACGAGGTTAACTTTTTTTTTTCAAAATTTAAAAAAATGATGGGCTATAACCCATGTTTTTTTAAATTTTAATTTTTTTTGAAATCCTCAAAAATGATGAAAAACGGTGTGCTATAGTATGCCGTACGGTAGGGGCTATAGCCCATGTTCAAAAATGATGAAAAACGAGGTTAACTTTTTTTTTCAAAAATTCAAAAAACGATGGGCTATAACCCATGTTTTTTTAAATTTTGATTTTTTTTTAAATCCTCAAAGATGATGAAAAACGGCGTGCTATAGTATGCCGTACGGTAGGGGCTATAGCCCATGTTGAAAAATGATGAAAAACGAGGTTAATTTCTTTTTCAAAAATTAAAAAAACGATGGGCTATAACCCATGTTTTTTGAAATTTCGAATTTTTTTGAAATCCTCAAAAATGATGAAAAACGGCGTGCTATAGTATGCCGTACGGTAGGGGCTATAGCCCATGTTCAAAAATGATGAAAAACGAGGTTAACTTTTTTTTTTCAAAATTAAAAAAAATGATGGGCTATAACCCATGTTTTTTGAATTTTTTAATTTTTTTGAAATCCTCAAAAATGATGAAAAACGGCGTGCTATAGTATGCCGTACGGTAGGGGCTATAGCCCATGTTCAAAAATGATGAAAAACGAGGTTAATTTTTTTAATTAAAAAAACGATGGGCTATAACCCATGTTTTTTGAAATTTTGAATTTTTTTTAAATCCTCAAAGATGATGAAAAACGGCGTGCTATAGTATGCCGTACGGTAGGGGCTATAGCCCATGTTCAAAAATGATGAAAAACGAGGTTAATTTTTTTTTCAAAAATTCAAAAAACGATGGGCTATAACCCATGTTTTTTGAATTTTTGAATTTTTTTGAAATCCTCAAAAATGATGAAAAACGGCGTGCTATAGTATGCCGTACGGTAGGGGCTATAGCCCATGTTCAAAAATGATGAAAAACTAGGTTAACTTTTTTTTTTCAAAATTTAAAAAAATGATGGGCTATAACCCATGTTTTTTGAAATTTTGAATTTTTTTGAAATCCTCAAAAATGATGAAAAACGGCGTGCTATAGTATGCCGTACGGTAGGGGCTATAGACCATGTTCAAAAATGATGAAAAACGAGGTTAACTTTTTTTTTCAAAAATTCAAAAAACGATGGGCTATAACCCATGTTTTTTTTAATTTTGATTTTTTTTTAAATCCTCAAAAATGATGAAAAACGGCGTGCTATAGTATGCCGTACGGTAGGGGCTATAGCCCATGTTCAAAAATGATGAAAAACGAGGTTAACTTTTTTTTTTCAAAATTTAAAAAAATGATGGGCTATAACCCATGTTTTTTGAAATTTTAATTTTTTTTGAAATCCTCAAAAATGATGAAAAACGGCGTGCTATAGTATGCCGTACGGTAGGGGCTATAGCCCATGTTCAAAAATGATGAAAAACAAGGTTAATTTCTTTTTCAAAAATTCAAAAAACGATGGGCTATAACCCATGTTTTTTGAAATTTTGATTTTTTTTGAAATCCTCAAAAATGATGAAAAACGGCGTGCTATAGTATGCCGTACGGTAGGGGCTATAGCCCATGTTCAAAAATGATGAAAAACGAGGTTAATTTTTTTAATTAAAAAAACGATGGGCTATAACCCATGTTTTTTGAAATTTTGAATTTTTTTTAAATCCTCAAAGATGATGAAAAATGGCGTGCTATAGTATGCCGTACGGTAGGGGCTATAGCCCATGTTCAAAAATGATGAAAAACGAGGTTAATTTTTTTTTCAAAAATTCAAAAAACGATGGGCTATAACCCATGTTTTTTGAATTTTTGAATTTTTTTGAAATCCTCAAAAATGATGAAAAACGGCGTGCTATAGTATGCCGTACGGTAGGGGCTATAGCCCATGTTCAAAAATGATGAAAAACTAGGTTAACTTTTTTTTTTCAAAAATTCAAAAAACGATGGGCTATAACCCATGTTTTTTGAAATTTTGAATTTTTTTGAAATCCTCAAAAATGATGAAAAACGGCGTGCTATAGTATGCCGTACGGTAGGGGCTATAGACCATGTTCAAAAATGATGAAAAACGAGGTTAACTTTTTTTTTCAAAAATTAAAAAAACGATGGGCTATAACCCATGTTTTTTGAAATTTTGAATTTTTTTGAAATCCTCAAAAATGATGAAAAACGGCGTGCTATAGTATGCCGTACGGTAGGGGCTATAGCCCATGTTCAAAAATGATGAAAAACGAGGTTAACTTTTTTTTTTCAAAATTTAAAAAAATGATGGGCTATAACCCATGTTTTTTGAAATTTTAATTTTTTTTGAAATCCTCAAAAATGATGAAAAACGGCGTGCTATAGTATGCCGTACGGTAGGGGCTATAGCCCATGTTCAAAAATGATGAAAAACGAGGTTAACTTTTTTTTTCAAAAATTCAAAAAACGATGGGCTATAACCCATGTTTTTTGAAATTTTGATTTTTTTTTAAATCCTCAAAGATGATGAAAAACGGCGTGCTATAGTATGCCGTACGGTAGGGGCTATAGCCCATGTTCAAAAATGATGAAAAACGAGGTTAATTTCTTTTTCAAAAATTAAAAAAACGATGGGCTATAACCCATGTTTTTTGAAATTTCGAATTTTTTTGAAATCCTCAAAAATGATGAAAAACGGCGTGCTATAGTATGCCGTACGGTAGGGGCTATAGCCCATGTTCAAAAATGATGAAAAACGAGGTTAACTTTTTTTTTTCAAAATTTAAAAAAATGATGGGCTATAACCCATGTTTTTTTAAATTTAATTTTTTTTTGAAATCCTCAAAAATGATGAAAAACGGCGTGCTATAGTATGCCGTACGGTAGGGGCTATAGCCCATGTTCAAAAATGATGAAAAACGAGGTTAACTTTTTTTTTCAAAAATTCAAAAAACGATGGGCTATAACCCATGTTTTTTGAAATTTTGATTTTTTTTTAAATCCTCAAAGATGATGAAAAACGGCGTGCTATAGTATGCCGTACGGTAGGGGCTATAGCCCATGTTCAAAAATGATGAAAAACGAGGTTAATTTATTTTTCAAAAATTAAAAAAACGATGGGCTATAACCCATGTTTTTTGAAATTTCGATTTTTTTTGAAATCCTCAAAAATGATGAAAAACGGCGTGCTATAGTATGCCGTACGGTAGGGGCTATAGCCCATGTTCAAAAATGATGAAAAACGAGGTTATTTTTTTTTTTAATTAAAAAAACGATGGGCTATAACCCATGTTTTTTGAAATTTTGATTTTTTTTTAAATCCTCAAAGATGATGAAAAACGGCGTGCTATAGTATGCCGTACGGTAGGGGCTATAGCCCATGTTCAAAAATGATGAAAAACGAGGTTAATTTTTTTTTCAAAAATTCAAAAAACGATGGGCTATAACCCATGTTTTTTGAAATTTTGAATTTTTTTGAAATCCTCAAAAATTATGAAAAACGGCGTGCTATAGTATGCCGTACGGTAGGGGCTATAGCCCATGTTCAAAAATGATGAAAAACGAGGTTAATTTCTTTTTCAAAAATTCAAAAAACGATGGGCTATAACCCATGTTTTTTGAAATTTAGATTTTTTTTGAAATCCTCAAAAATGATGAAAAACGGCGTGCTATAGTATGCCGTACGGTAGGGGCTATAGCCCATGTTCAAAAATGATGAAAAACTAGGTTAATTTTTTTTTTTAATAAAAAAAACGATGGGCTATATAACCCATGTTTTTTGAAATTTTGATTTTTTTTTTAAATCCTCAAAGATGATGAAAAACGGCGTGCTATAGTATGCCGTACGGTAGGGGCTATAGACCATGTTCAAAAATGATGAAAAACGAGGTTAACTTTTTTTTTCAAAAATTAAAAAAACGATGGGCTATAACCCATGTTTTTTGAAATTTTGAATTTTTTTGAAATCCTCAAAAATGATGAAAAACGGCGTGCTATAGTATGCCGTACGGTAGGGGCTATAGCCCATGTTCAAAAATGATGAAAAACGAGGTTAACTTTTTTTTTTCAAAATTTAAAAAAATGATGGGCTATAACCCATGTTTTTTGAAATTTTAATTTTTTTTGAAATCCTCAAAAATGATGAAAAACGGCGTGCTATAGTATGCCGTACGGTAGGGGCTATAGCCCATGTTCAAAAATGATGAAAAACGAGGTTAACTTTTTTTTTCAAAAATTCAAAAAACGATGGGCTATAACCCATGTTTTTTGAAATTTTGATTTTTTTTTAAATCCTCAAAGATGATGAAAAACGGCGTGCTATAGTATGCCGTACGGTAGGGGCTATAGCCCATGTTCAAAAATGATGAAAAACTAGGTTAACTTTTTTTTTTCAAAATTTAAAAAAATGATGGGCTATAACCCATGTTTTTTGAAATTTTGAAATTTTTTGAAATCCTCAAAAATGATGAAAAACGGCGTGCTATAGTATGCCGTACGGTAGGGGCTATAGACCATGTTCAAAAATGATGAAAAACGAGGTTAATTTTCTTTTCAAAAATTCAAAAAACGATGGGCTATAACCCATGTTTTTTGAAAATTTGATTTTTTTTGAAATCCTCAAAAATGATGAAAAACGGCGTGTTATAGTATGCCGTACGGTAGGGGCTATAGCCCATGTTCAAAAATGATGAAAACGAGGTTAACTTTTTTTTTCAAAAATTCAAAAAACGATGGGCTATAACCCATGTTTTTTTAAATTTAGATTTTTTTTTAAATCCTCAAAAATGATGAAAAACGGCGTGCTATAGTATGCCGTACGGTAGGGGCTATAGCCCATGTTCAAAAATGATGAAAAACGAGGTTAATTTTTTTTTTTAATTAAAAAAACGATGGGCTATAACCCATGTTTTTTGAAATTTTGAATTTTTTTTAAATCCTCAAAGATGATGAAAAACGGCGTGCTATAGTATGCCGTACGGTAGGGGCTATAGCCCATGTTCAAAAATGATGAAAACGAGGTTAACTTTTTTTTTCAAAAATTCAAAAAACGATGGGCTATAACCCATGTTTTTTGAAATTTAGATTTTTTTTTAAATCCTCAAAAATGATGAAAAACGGCGTGCTATAGTATGCCGTACGGTAGGGGCTATAGCCCATGTTCAAAAATGATGAAAAACGAGGTTAATTTTTTTTTTTAATTAAAAAAACGATGGGCTATAACCCATGTTTTTTGAAATTTTGAATTTTTTTTAAATCCTCAAAGATGATGAAAAACGGCGTGCTATAGTATGCCGTACGGTAGGGGCTATAGCCCATGTTCAAAAATGATGAAAAACGAGGTTAATTTTTTTTTTAATTCAAAAAACGATGGGCTATAACCCATGTTTTTTTAATTTTTTTTTTTTTTTTAAATCCTCAAAGATGATGAAAAACGGCGTGCTATAGTATGCCGTACGGTAGGGGCTATAGCCCATGTTCAAAAATGATGAAAAACGAGGTTAATTTCTTTTTCAAAAATTCAAAAAACGATGGGCTATAACCCATGTTTTTTTAAATTTTGATTTTTTTTTAAATCCTCAAAGATGATGAAAAACGGCGTGCTATAGTATGCCGTACGGTAGGGGCTATAGCCCATGTTCAAAAATGATGAAAAACGAGGTTAATTTCTTTTTCAAAAATTCAAAAAACGATGGGCTATAACCCATGTTTTTTGAAATTTTGATTTTTTTTTTAAATCCTCAAAAATGATGAAAAACGGCGTGCTATAGTATGCCGTACGGTAGGGGCTATAGCCCATGTTCAAAAATGATGAAAAACGAGGTTAATGTTTTTTTTAATTAAAAAAACGATGGGCTATAACCCATGTTTTTTTAAATTTTGATTTTTTTTTAAATCCTCAAAGATGATGAAAAACGGCGTGCTATAGTATGCCGTACGGTAGGGGCTATAGCCCATGTTCAAAAATGATGAAAAACGAGGTTAATTTTTTTTTCAAAAATTCAAAAAACGATGGGCTATAACCCATGTTTTTTGAAATTTAGAATTTTTTTGAAATCCTCAAAAATGATGAAAAACGGCGTGCTATAGTATGCCGTACGGTAGGGGCTATAGCCCATGTTCAAAAATGATGAAAAACTAGGTTAACTTTTTTTTTTCAAAATTTAAAAAAATGATTGGCTATAACCCATGTTTTTTGAAATTTTGAATTTTTTTGAAATCCTCAAAAATGATGAAAAACGGCGTGCTATAGTATGCCGTACGGTAGGGGCTATAGACCATGTTCAAAAATGATGAAAAACGAGGTTAACTTTTTTTTTCAAAAATTCAAAAAACGATGGGCTATAACCCATGTTTTTTGAAATTTTGAATTTTTTTGAAATCCTCAAAAATGATGAAAAACGGCGTGCTATAGTATGCCGTACGGTAGGGGCTATAGCCCATGTTCAAAAATGATGAAAAACGAGGTTCACTTTTTTTTTTCAAAATTTAAAAAAATGATGGGCTATAACCCATGTTTTTTGAAAATTTGAATTTTTTTGAAATCCTCAAAAATGATGAAAAACGGCGTGCTATAGTATGCCGTACGGTAGGGGCTATAGCCCATGTTCAAAAATGATGAAAAACGAGGTTAACTTTTTTTTTCAAAAATTCAAAAAACGATGGGCTATAACCCATGTTTTTTGAAATTTTGATTTTTTTTTTAAATCCTCAAAGATGATGAAAAACGGCGTGCTATAGTATGCCGTACGGTAGGGGCTATAGCCCATGTTCAAAAATGATGAAAAACGAGGTTAATTTCTTTTTCAAATATTAAAAAAACGATGGGCTATAACCCATGTTTTTTGAAATGTTGAATTTTTTTGAAATCCTCAAAAATGATGAAAAACGGCGTGCTATAGTATGCCGTACGGTAGGGGCTATAGCCCATGTTCAAAAATGATGAAAAACGAGGTTATTTTTTTTTTTAATTAAAAAAACGATGGGCTATAACCCATGTTTTTTGAAATTTTGATTTTTTTTTAAATCCTCAAAGATGATGAAAAACGGCGTGCTATAGTATGCCGTACGGTAGGGGCTATAGCCCATGTTCAAAAATGATGAAAAACGAGGTTAATTTTTTTTTCAAAAATTCAAAAAACGATAGGCTATAACCCATGTTTTTTGAAATTTTGAATTTTTTTGAAATCCTCAAAAATGATGAAAAACGGCGTGCTATATATAGTATGCCGTACGGTAGGGGCTATAGCCCATGTTCAAAAATGATGAAAAACGAGGTTAACTTTTTTTTTTCAAAATTTTAAAAAATTATGGGCTATAACCCATGTTTTTTGAAAATTTGAATTTTTTTGAAATCCTCAAAAATGATGAAAAACGGCGTGCTATAGTATGCCGTATGGTAGGGGCTATAGACCATGTTCAAAAATGATGAAAAACGAGGTTAACTTTTTTTTTCAAAAATTCAAAAAACGATGGGCTATAACCCATGTTTTTTGAAATTTTGAATTTTTTTGAAATCCTCAAAAATGATGAAAAACGGCGTGCTATAGTATGCCGTACGGTAGGGGCTATAGCCCATGTTCAAAAATGATGAAAAACGAGGTTAACTTTTTTTTTTCAAAATTAAAAAAAATGATGGGCTATAACCCATGTTTTTTGATTTTTTTTTTTTTTTTGAAATCCTCAAAAATGATGAAAAACGGCGTGCTATAGTATGCCGTACGGTAGGGGCTATAGCCCATGTTCAAAAATGATGAAAAACGAGGTTAACTTTTTTTTTCAAAAATTCAAAAAACGATGGGCTATAACCCATGTTTTTTGAAATTTTGATTTTTTTTTAAATCCTCAAAGATGATGAAAAACGGCGTGCTATAGTATGCCGTACGGTAGGGGCTATAGCCCATGTTCAAAAATGATGAAAAACGAGGTTAATTTCTTTTTCAAAAATTAAAAAAAACGATGGGCTATAACCCATGTTTTTTGAAATTTCGAATTTTTTTGAAATCCTCAAAAATGATGAAAAACGGCGTGCTATAGTATGCCGTACGGTAGGGGCTATAGCCCATGTTCAAAAATGATGAAAAACGAGGTTAACTTTTTTTTTTCAAAATTTAAAAAAATGATGGGCTATAACCCATGTTTTTTGAAATTTTTAATTTTTTTGAAATCCTCAAAAATGATGAAAAACGGCGTGCTATAGTATGCCGTACGGTAGGGGCTATAGCCCATGTTCAAAAATGATGAAAAACGAGGTTAACTTTTTTTTTCAAAAATTCAAAAAACGATGGGCTATAACCCATGTTTTTTGAAATTTAGATTTTTTTTAAAATCCTCAAAGATGATGAAAAACGGCGTGCTATAGTATGCCGTACGGTAGGGGCTATAGCCCATGTTCAAAAATGATGAAAAACGAGGTTAATTTCTTTTTCAAAAATTAAAAAAACGATGGGCTATAACCCATGTTTTTAGAAATTTTGAATTTTTTTGAAATCCTCAAAAATGATGAAAAACGGCGTGCTATAGTATGCCGTACGGTAGGGGCTATAGACCATGTTCAAAAATGATGAAAAACGAGGTTAACTTTTTTTTTCAAAAATTCAAAAAACGATGGGCTATAACCCATGTTTTTTGAAATTTTGAATTTTTTTGAAATCCTCAAAAATGATGAAAAACGGCGTGCTATAGTATGCCGTACGGTAGGGGCTATAGCCCATGTTCAAAAATGATGAAAAACGAGGTTAACTTTTTTTTTTCAAAATTTAAAAAAATGATGGGCTATAACCCATGTTTTTTTAAATTTTAATTTTTTTTGAAATCCTCAAAAATGATGAAAAACGGCGTGCTATAGTATGCCGTACGGTAGGGGCTATAGCCCATGTTCAAAAATGATGAAAAACGAGGTTAACTTTTTTTTTCAAAAATTCAAAAAACGATGGGCTATAACCCATGTTTTTTTAAATTTTGATTTTTTTTTAAATCCTCAAAGATGATGAAAAACGGCGTGCTATAGTATGCCGTACGGTAGGGGCTATAGCCCATGTTGAAAAATGATGAAAAACGAGGTTAATTTCTTTTTCAAAAATTAAAAAAACGATGGGCTATAACCCATGTTTTTTGAAATTTCGAATTTTTTTGAAATCCTCAAAAATGATGAAAAACGGCGTGCTATAGTATGCCGTACGGTAGGGGCTATAGCCCATGTTCAAAAATGATGAAAAACGAGGTTAACTTTTTTTTTTCAAAATTTAAAAAAATGATGGGCTATAACCCATGTTTTTTGAATTTTTTAATTTTTTTGAAATCCTCAAAAATGATGAAAAACGGCGTGCTATAGTATGCCGTACGGTAGGGGCTATAGCCCATGTTCAAAAATGATGAAAAACGAGGTTAATTTTTTTAATTAAAAAAACGATGGGCTATAACCCATGTTTTTTGAAATTTTGAATTTTTTTTAAATCCTCAAAGATGATGAAAAACGGCGTGCTATAGTATGCCGTACGGTAGGGGCTATAGCCCATGTTCAAAAATGATGAAAAACGAGGTTAATTTTTTTTTCAAAAATTCAAAAAACGATGGGCTATAACCCATGTTTTTTGAATTTTTGAATTTTTTTTGAAATCCTCAAAAATGATGAAAAACGGCGTGCTATAGTATGCCGTACGGTAGGGGCTATAGCCCATGTTCAAAAATGATGAAAAACTAGGTTAACTTTTTTTTTTCAAAATTTAAAAAAATGATGGGCTATAACCCATGTTTTTTGAAATTTTGAATTTTTTTGAAATCCTCAAAAATGATGAAAAACGGCGTGCTATAGTATGCCGTACGGTAGGGGCTATAGACCATGTTCAAAAATGATGAAAAACGAGGTTAACTTTTTTTTTCAAAAATTCAAAAAACGATGGGCTATAACCCATGTTTTTTTTAATTTTGATTTTTTTTTAAATCCTCAAAAATGATGAAAAACGGCGTGCTATAGTATGCCGTACGGTAGGGGCTATAGCCCATGTTCAAAAATGATGAAAAACGAGGTTAACTTTTTTTTTTCAAAATTTAAAAAAATGATGGGCTATAACCCATGTTTTTTGAAATTTTAATTTTTTTTGAAATCCTCAAAAATGATGAAAAACGGCGTGCTATAGTATGCCGTACGGTAGGGGCTATAGCCCATGTTCAAAAATGATGAAAAACAAGGTTAATTTCTTTTTCAAAAATTCAAAAAACGATGGGCTATAACCCATGTTTTTTGAAATTTTGATTTTTTTTGAAATCCTCAAAAATGATGAAAAACGGCGTGCTATAGTATGCCGTACGGTAGGGGCTATAGACCATGTTCAAAAATGATGAAAAACGAGGTTAACTTTTTTTTTCAAAAATTAAAAAAACGATGGGCTATAACCCATGTTTTTTGAAATTTTGAATTTTTTTGAAATCCTCAAAAATGATGAAAAACGGCGTGCTATAGTATGCCGTACGGTAGGGGCTATAGCCCATGTTCAAAAATGATGAAAAACGAGGTTAACTTTTTTTTTTCAAAATTTAAAAAAATGATGGGCTATAACCCATGTTTTTTGAAATTTTAATTTTTTTTGAAATCCTCAAAAATGATGAAAAACGGCGTGCTATAGTATGCCGTACGGTAGGGGCTATAGCCCATGTTCAAAAATGATGAAAAACGAGGTTAACTTTTTTTTTCAAAAATTCAAAAAACGATGGGCTATAACCCATGTTTTTTGAAATTTTGATTTTTTTTTAAATCCTCAAAGATGATGAAAAACGGCGTGCTATAGTATGCCGTACGGTAGGGGCTATAGCCCATGTTCAAAAATGATGAAAAACGAGGTTAATTTCTTTTTCAAAAATTAAAAAAACGATGGGCTATAACCCATGTTTTTTGAAATTTCGAATTTTTTTGAAATCCTCAAAAATGATGAAAAACGGCGTGCTATAGTATGCCGTACGGTAGGGGCTATAGCCCATGTTCAAAAATGATGAAAAACGAGGTTAACTTTTTTTTTTCAAAATTTAAAAAAATGATGGGCTATAACCCATGTTTTTTTAAATTTAAATTTTTTTTGAAATCCTCAAAAATGATGAAAAACGGCGTGCTATAGTATGCCGTACGGTAGGGGCTATAGCCCATGTTCAAAAATGATGAAAAACGAGGTTAACTTTTTTTTTCAAAAATTCAAAAAACGATGGGCTATAACCCATGTTTTTTGAAATTTTGATTTTTTTTTAAATCCTCAAAGATGATGAAAAACGGCGTGCTATAGTATGCCGTACGGTAGGGGCTATAGCCCATGTTCAAAAATGATGAAAAATGAGGTTAATTTATTTTTCAAAAATTAAAAAAACGATGGGCTATAACCCATGTTTTTTGAAATTTCGATTTTTTTTAAAATCCTCAAAAATGATGAAAAACGGCGTGCTATAGTATGCCGTACGGTAGGGGCTATAGCCCATGTTCAAAAATGATGAAAAACGAGGTTATTTTTTTTTTTAATTAAAAAAACGATGGGCTATAACCCATGTTTTTTGAAATTTTGATTTTTTTTTAAATCCTCAAAGATGATGAAAAACGGCGTGCTATAGTATGCCGTACGGTAGGGGCTATAGCCCATGTTCAAAAATGATGAAAAACGAGGTTAATTTCTTTTTCAAAAATTCAAAAAACGATGGGCTATAACCCATGTTTTTTGAAATTTTGATTTTTTTTTAAATCCTCAAAGATGATGAAAAACGGCGTGCTATAGTATGCCGTACGGTAGGGGCTATAGCCCATGTTCAAAAATGATGAAAAACGAGGTTAATTTTTTTTTCAAAAATTCAAAAAACGATGGGCTATAACCCATGTTTTTTGAAATTTTGAATTTTTTTGAAATCCTCAAAAATTATGAAAAACGGCGTGCTATAGTATGCCGTACGGTAGGGGCTATAGCCCATGTTCAAAAATGATGAAAAACGAGGTTAATTTCTTTTTCAAAAATTCAAAAAACGATGGGCTATAACCCATGTTTTTTGAAATTTAGATTTTTTTTGAAATCCTCAAAAATGATGAAAAACGGCGTGCTATAGTATGCCGTACGGTAGGGGCTATAGCCCATGTTCAAAAATGATGAAAAACTAGGTTAATTTTTTTTTTTAATAAAAAAAACGATGGGCTATATAACCCATGTTTTTTGAAATTTTGATTTTTTTTTAAATCCTCAAAGATGATGAAAAACGGCGTGCTATAGTATGCCGTACGGTAGGGGCTATAGACCATGTTCAAAAATGATGAAAAACGAGGTTAACTTTTTTTTTCAAAAATTAAAAAAACGATGGGCTATAACCCATGTTTTTTGAAATTTTGAATTTTTTTGAAATCCTCAAAAATGATGAAAAACGGCGTGCTATAGTATGCCGTACGGTAGGGGCTATAGCCCATGTTCAAAAATGATGAAAAACGAGGTTAACTTTTTTTTTTCAAAATTTAAAAAAATGATGGGCTATAACCCATGTTTTTTGAAATTTTAATTTTTTTTGAAATCCTCAAAAATGATGAAAAACGGCGTGCTATAGTATGCCGTACGGTAGGGGCTATAGCCCATGTTCAAAAATGATGAAAAACGAGGTTAACTTTTTTTTTCAAAAATTCAAAAAACGATGGGCTATAACCTATGTTTTTTGAAATTTTGATTTTTTTTTAAATCCTCAAAGATGATGAAAAACGGCGTGCTATAGTATGCCGTACGGTAGGGGCTATAGCCCATGTTCAAAAATGATGAAAAACTAGGTTAACTTTTTTTTTTCAAAATTTAAAAAAATGATGGGCTATAACCCATGTTTTTTGAAATTTTGAAATTTTTTGAAATCCTCAAAAATGATGAAAAACGGCGTGCTATAGTATGCCGTACGGTAGGGGCTATAGACCATGTTCAAAAATGATGAAAAACGAGGTTAATTTTCTTTTCAAAAATTCAAAAAACGATGGGCTATAACCCATGTTTTTTGAAAATTTGATTTTTTTTGAAATCCTCAAAAATGATGAAAAACGGCGTGTTATAGTATGCCGTACGGTAGGGGCTATAGCCCATGTTCAAAAATGATGAAAACGAGGTTAACTTTTTTTTTCAAAAATTCAAAAAACGATGGGCTATAACCCATGTTTTTTTAAATTTAGATTTTTTTTTAAATCCTCAAAAATGATGAAAAACGGCGTGCTATAGTATGCCGTACGGTAGGGGCTATAGCCCATGTTCAAAAATGATGAAAAACGAGGTTAATTTTTTTTTTTAATTAAAAAAACGATGGGCTATAACCCATGTTTTTTGAAATTTTGAATTTTTTTTAAATCCTCAAAGATGATGAAAAACGGCGTGCTATAGTATGCCGTACGGTAGGGGCTATAGCCCATGTTCAAAAATGATGAAAACGAGGTTAACTTTTTTTTTCAAAAATTCAAAAAACGATGGGCTATAACCCATGTTTTTTGAAATTTAGATTTTTTTTTAAATCCTCAAAAATGATGAAAAACGGCGTGCTATAGTATGCCGTACGGTAGGGGCTATAGCCCATGTTCAAAAATGATGAAAAACGAGGTAATTTTTTTTTTTTAATTAAAAAAACGATGGGCTATAACCCATGTTTTTTGAAATTTTGAATTTTTTTTAAATCCTCAAAGATGATGAAAAACGGCGTGCTATAGTATGCCGTACGGTAGGGGCTATAGCCCATGTTCAAAAATGATGAAAAACGAGGTTAATTTTTTTTTTAATTCAAAAAACGATGGGCTATAACCCATGTTTTTTTTAAAATTTTTTTTTTTTTTAAATCCTCAAAGATGATGAAAAACGGCGTGCTATAGTATGCCGTACGGTAGGGGCTATAGCCCATGTTCAAAAATGATGAAAAACGAGGTTAATTTCTTTTTCAAAAATTCAAAAAACGATGGGCTATAACCCATGTTTTTTTAAATTTTGATTTTTTTTTAAATCCTCAAAGATGATGAAAAACGGCGTGCTATAGTATGCCGTACGGTAGGGGCTATAGCCCATGTTCAAAAATGATGAAAAACGAGGTTAATTTCTTTTTCAAAAATTCAAAAAACGATGGGCTATAACCCATGTTTTTTGAAATTTTGATTTTTTTTTTAAATCCTCAAAAATGATGAAAAACGGCGTGCTATAGTATGCCGTACGGTAGGGGCTATAGCCCATGTTCAAAAATGATGAAAAACGAGGTTAATGTTTTTTTTAATTAAAAAAACGATGGGCTATAACCCATGTTTTTTTAAATTTTGATTTTTTTTTAAATCCTCAAAGATGATGAAAAACGGCGTGCTATAGTATGCCGTACGGTAGGGGCTATAGCCCATGTTCAAAAATGATGAAAAACGAGGTTAATTTTTTTTTCAAAAATTCAAAAAACGATGGGCTATAACCCATGTTTTTTGAAATTTAGAATTTTTTTGAAATCCTCAAAAATGATGAAAAACGGCGTGCTATAGTATGCCGTACGGTAGGGGCTATAGCCCATGTTCAAAAATGATGAAAAACTAGGTTAACTTTTTTTTTTCAAAATTTAAAAAAATGATGGGCTATAACCCATGTTTTTTGAAATTTTGAATTTTTTTGAAATCCTCAAAAATGATGAAAAACGGCGTGCTATAGTATGCCGTACGGTAGGGGCTATAGACCATGTTCAAAAATGATGAAAAACGAGGTTAACTTTTTTTTTCAAAAATTCAAAAAACGATGGGCTATAACCCATGTTTTTTGAAATTTTGAATTTTTTTGAAATCCTCAAAAATGATGAAAAACGGCGTGCTATAGTATGCCGTACGGTAGGGGCTATAGCCCATGTTCAAAAATGATGAAAAACGAGGTTCACTTTTTTTTTTCAAAATTTAAAAAAATGATGGGCTATAACCCATGTTTTTTGAAAATTTGAATTTTTTTGAAATCCTCAAAAATGATGAAAAACGGCGTGCTATAGTATGCCGTACGGTAGGGGCTATAGCCCATGTTCAAAAATGATGAAAAACGAGGTTAACTTTTTTTTTCAAAAATTCAAAAAACGATGGGCTATAACCCATGTTTTTTGAAATTTTGATTTTTTTTTTAAATCCTCAAAGATGATGAAAAACGGCGTGCTATAGTATGCCGTACGGTAGGGGCTATAGCCCATGTTCAAAAATGATGAAAAACGAGGTTAATTTCTTTTTCAAATATTAAAAAAACGATGGGCTATAACCCATGTTTTTTGAAATGTTGAATTTTTTTGAAATCCTCAAAAATGATGAAAAACGGCGTGCTATAGTATGCCGTACGGTAGGGGCTATAGCCCATGTTCAAAAATGATGAAAAACGAGGTTATTTTTTTTTTTTAATTAAAAAAACGATGGGCTATAACCCATGTTTTTTGAAATTTTGATTTTTTTTTAAATCCTCAAAGATGATGAAAAACGGCGTGCTATAGTATGCCGTACGGTAGGGGCTATAGCCCATGTTCAAAAATGATGAAAAACGAGGTTAATTTTTTTTTCAAAAATTCAAAAAACGATAGGCTATAACCCATGTTTTTTGAAATTTTGAATTTTTTTGAAATCCTCAAAAATGATGAAAAACGGCGTGCTATATATAGTATGCCGTACGGTAGGGGCTATAGCCCATGTTCAAAAATGATGAAAAACGAGGTTAACTTTTTTTTTTCAAAATTTAAAAAAATTATGGGCTATAACCCATGTTTTTTGAAAATTTGAATTTTTTTGAAATCCTCAAAAATGATGAAAAACGGCGTGCTATAGTATGCCGTATGGTAGGGGCTATAGACCATGTTCAAAAATGATGAAAAACGAGGTTAACTTTTTTTTTCAAAAATTCAAAAAACGATGGGCTATAACCCATGTTTTTTGAAATTTTTAATTTTTTTGAAATCCTCAAAAATGATGAAAAACGGCGTGCTATAGTATGCCGTACGGTAGGGGCTATAGCCCATGTTCAAAAATGATGAAAAACGAGGTTAAATTCTTTTTTCAAAAATTCAAAAAACGATGGGCTATAACCCATGTTTTTGGAAAATTTGAATTTTTTTGAAATCCTCAAAAATGATGAAAAACGGCGTGTTATAGTATGCCGTACGGTAGGGGCTATAGCCCGTGTTCAAAAATGATGAAAAACGAGGTTAACTTTTTTTTCAAAAATTCAAAAAACGATGGGCTATAACCCATGTTTTTGAATTTTTTTTTTTTTTTTGAAATCCTCAAAAATGATGAAAAACGGCGTGTTATAGTATGCCGTACGGTAGGGGCTATAGCCCATGTTCAAAAATGATGAAAAACGAGGTTAATGTTATTTTTCAAAATTTCGAAAAAAGATGGGCTATAACCCATGTTTTTTAAATTTAATTTTTTTTTGGAAATCCTCAAAAATGATGAAAAACGGCGTGCTATAGTATGCCGTACGGTAGGGGCTATAGCCCATGTTCAAAAATGATGAAAAACGAGGTTAACTTTTTTTTTTCAAAATTTCAAAAAACGATGGGCTATAACCCATGTCTTTGAAATTTTGATTTTTTTTTAAATCCTCAAAAATGATGAAAAACGGCGTGTTATAGTATGCCGTACGGTAGGGGCTATAGCCCATGTTCAAAAATGATTAAAAACGAGGCTAACTTTTTTTTTTCAAAAATTCAAAAAACGATGGGCTATAACCCATGTTTTTTGAAATGTTTTCAAATCCTCAAAAATGATGAAAAACGGCGTGCTATAGAATGCCTAATGTGGCCTCTTGATAACCTGATTCAGATCCTTGGGGTCGAGACATATTCTCAGCTTGCCTGTGCGTGGATTTTCTGCTGCTACCATTGAATCGACCCATTCAGTCGCTTCTGTCACTTTGACAATGACATGCTGCTTTTCCATGCTTTGCAGCTCCAGCTTGAGACGATCACGTAGTGCGATGGGGACACGCCTTGGTGCGTGGACCACAGGCGTTGCATTGGGGTCAAGGTGGATTGTGCATTCACCAGGGAATAGTCCTATTCCTGTGAAAACATCTGTAAACTCATCTAGAATGGACACATCTGGTGCCCCAGACACTGACAGTATGAGTTTAACACATTGTGTGCTGGGCTATTCTGTCAGGCGGAGCTTGGTGGTGCTATGGACTTTACATTGAAGGAAAAAAAGATTTCGGGGCCCACAGCAAAATGTTCTCTTATAGCGAGAATCACACCGCATACATCAAAAGAAAGCCTAACTTGTCCACTTCAATTTAAAAAAAAAATGAGTAGCAGTAGCACTAACCAATCACAGTGGCTATATCTAACAGACGGTAGGTGGAGATAGAGCATCAATATAAGCATATTCTGTGAGAATATTACAGCCCCCCCTCATCTAGACTGAGTGGCAAAACATTGAGCAGCATGGAGTGTTGGAGTTTGGAAGCGCTTGTTGGAAATTACTCAACCGTCCTGCGTACCACTTGTTTCTAAATGTCACATAATGCAGGAGGCAGCAAAATGTGTTATTGAAAACAAGCACTTCCAAACTCTGACAAAGAAATAATCAAATGCAGGGCATTTCTTGACAGAAAGTAGCTCATAGCTACTCGTATAGCTCATTTTTTCTATGGTGGATTTTCATGAAACAAAAACTTTGCAGATAGAAAGTGGATAATTCAAGCTTTTCGTACAGCTGCAATATTGGTAAGTTTAACATTGTTTAATGCAGCCAGGACTTTTCTGTTTGGATGAATGGGCTGTCAAGGCCAGAAAGTAGTTTTTTTTGCCACTCAGTGGGCGTTCCCGCATAACTTCCACTGGAAGTTTTTCCAGGTATGATGATGTCATGTGCATACACTCAAAAGGCATTCACTTGGGGGAGTTGGAGAGCTCATTTCTGGCCAACTGATACAATGCTGAACTATTTGACATGTGGAAAAGTAGTTTTATTACAATTACACAGCATTGGCAGAATTATTCACAATGTTGAGTGCAATCTTTCTGCAATGTGTCTGGTTATTATAGTTTTTGAACATCGTTTTATTTTATTTTGAAGTTTGTTCAAAAAAGATTTGGGATCACAGTCTCTCTCTCTCACACACACACACACACACACACACACACACACACACACACACACACACACACACACACACACACACACACACGCACGCACACACGCACACATGTACGTACACACACACACACACACACACACACACACACACACACAAAACTAGAACTGCACTCTGTCGAGTGGCCTACTAGTGCTCAAGCAGAGCGTGCAAGTACTGTTGATCGCTATGACATTTCAAATTTCAGCCTCTCTGTGTAATATTGGTTTCAATATTGAATTATTAGGTTTAGCTATGTGCTACGTACCTATAGTCATTGGAGGTAAAAATAAATAGTATTTTGAAGTATGGTAAAAGCTTACATCTATAAAAGAAATACAATCCCATCGGTTTAGAAGTGTCCAGGATCCACTTAGTTTATCAAAGAAAAAGAAAACATGGATATCAGATGAAAAAGAAATATATATGTTATCACGTACAGTATATAGTATAATATTATTTATTTTAAACTTTCAATAACCTTGCTTTAATTTAACTTAATGTTGGATGATACTGATATCAATACTAAATCATGGTCTGAGTAATAGGTGTCTCTAACTTCAATGTTTGTAATGGTATTTTCATATTTGTTAAAATATACATGATCTAAAATACTTCCGTAATCTGTAGTTGGATTTGTGGCTAATTGTTTAAAGCCTAAACTGTTACCTGTAATGGTAATTGAAATATTTTAGGTATTGCTGTTTTTTCTAAAGGTGATTGACCTTGTCATTTCTCTCTCTACATTATCCACCTTGATGTTTTTAGGATCGAAGTAAAGTATGTATAGATCGGTTATCCTTTTTACTCTACTGAATGCTACATAGGCTTGTCCAGTGTTAAAATGTGATCCTTTCATAGATAATACGATTCTTTGTGAAGTTAAATCTTGGACTTTATGAATAGTTAATCCCCAAGCTAATGGGAATTGAAACCTATTTGTTGATCCTGTTCCTCTGCCTCCATGGTAAATGATGGTTTTGTGTCTATAGATTGGAACTACTTCTGGGTAATTTGTTTTGTAGCTACTATTAGACTTTGCATTAACTCCAACATCTTTGTCTTTTGAATTTAACGAGTATTACTGTAACATAGTCACTGTTGTTCTGGAAGTCAATACTGTATATTCAATGAAGCCTCTGATACCGTTGACTAATCCATCAAGTCAACATCACTTGTGCACCAATTGCTATATTAAGTATAGTTTGTAAACCTCCTGTTTGTTATACTTTACTTTTTTGTGCAATCCAGATCGAATAGTTGCGTGTCTTTACTAGTATCCAATGCTATTAAACGAGATTTTTTTATATTTAATTTATCAAGTTTGTATAGTTATTGTGTTCACTAGACTCCACGGTGAACCATTAGGATGATTTTCCATCAACAAGGACACAGGTGACAGCTCTCGAAGTAACGAAGTAATTACATATCAACC
The DNA here is from genome assembly GCF_964188405.1 of Protomyctophum parallelum. NCBI lineage: Eukaryota > Metazoa > Chordata > Actinopteri > Myctophiformes > Myctophidae > Protomyctophum > Protomyctophum parallelum. The sequence goes on along the minus strand of NC_139699.1, from coordinate 47,965,984 downwards.
CCATCAGTGAGACTGATGGGGTTGATATGTAATGAAGATATGTACCAATGCCAGGGTATAACTGGCTCTCAATGGTGACTTAATAATGATATGTTTTAGTGTTGGGTGGATTAAAGGTAATGCCCCTATGTATACATGTATGTAATCTGAAACCAATGCCATATCAAGCATGGAATATGAAGATATGTACCAATGCCAGGTATAACTGGCTTACAATGGTGACGTAATAAAGATAGGTTTCAGATTACATATATACATGAATGTATATGTAAATTGTATATATGTATATCAATTTGTAAGTTGAAAAGTAGTATACTGTGGTTACTTAGGTCGTTTTATGCGTATGCCGTGGCTGCATATGACGTAATGAAGATTTGTACCAATGCCAGGGTATAACTGGCTCTCGATGGTGACGTAATAAAGATATGTTTCAGTGTCGGCCGGGTGGATTAAAGGAAATGCCTCAATGTATATATGTAATTTGTAAGTTGATTAGCAGTATACTGTGGTTACTTGGGTCATTTGATGTTACTGAGACAACATTTAGTCCAGGAAGTAAGTGAGCCCAGTGTCCATGACATCAGAGACACTGGGCTCACTACTAAAATCTAAAATATCTAAAACCACATATTACACACATAAAGACCCCCAGGAAAGTGTTCTAAATCTTCTAAACATGCCCGTCGGCCACCGGCCTACTTGGGAACGATGCAACTTGGGAACCTAATAACACCCGTTGTCAACTTCAATAGCACCCATTTTAACTATCTGTCTGTGTCCCTTTTGTGCCCATACTGTATATTAGTATGCAATACCTGTTGTCATAGTACCCATTTTGACTGTCTGTCTGCGTCCCACATGGAGATCTCTGTATCTGCCTGTGTGTGAAGAGTGCAAACTGACTGTGAAAAGTAGACTGGTTAAGTAATCAATTTGCAGGTGTGGGGTTTCCATGGCAATCAATTGGCTGAGGCAGAGGCTGGAAATTGTACAGGTTAGGGGACTTAGGCTGATTAGGCCCACTGGCAGAGCCTGAGCAGAGCCTTTTGTGGTGGTTCTGGAGAACCGTGGGTCCGACCGACTATACCGGACACTGCACTTTCTGTGGGGGTGTGGAACGCGCGTATCGAATGTGAAGTCGGTGGGGCGAACGGTTCTCGAGTTACGTGCATTACAACCGTACTACCCACGGCCACATGCACGCACACACGCAGAGACGTGGTGAATTTATAGTAGGATCTTTTTGGCAAAAAGGGTGAAGTTTCCCTTTAATCTGGATGGTGAATGTAATGTAATGCTTGGTTTCCCATGCAGGAGAGCCTTGGTCCTCCAAATCCTGTGTGTTAGATTGGAGCTGTGACCCAAATCTGGGTTGTAGGAGTGAATGTAAAAAAGTAGCCCTGGCAGCTCATAATGTCTCACTGAATGCTAGATGCTTGCAACCCACCAAGCATAGAGAGGATTAATGGATTCAACCAGACTCCAAGCTCTTGCTCTGCTTTTGGAAAAGGAGGGATTGCTACCAAAAATCGGAGGCTTTGGTATTGGGTTCATTATGTACTGTATAAGCTAAGCTTCTCCTTGGAGAGAGAGAAAGGTGTTCATACACTGGGGGATATTTATGGAGATGAGGGGTTTGCCTTCTTTCTGGATCTGCTGTACGTATGGCTAGTGGAGTTCCATTTACAACATCCTCTCACACCACTCCACTTCATAAAACTTTGCACAGCACATGCACTATATGCACATGACCTGGTTTCCATAATGCAGACTCTGGTTTAGCTCACAGCACACATTTTCACCCCTGGTATTGGATACTTTATGGAGGGTGATATTCTGTTCCTGGAACCCTGCTTTATATTTAAACAAATATGGTGCAACATATTGCTGGCCTCCAGAATTGCATTAAAACCTTATTTGTATGTGTATTTGTTGCTCAGGAAGCCCCGTTGTTAGATGGAAATTATTTCTCACCCCATTTGCTCCCTGTTCTATAAAAGTTATTGCTACTTATATTTCCTTAAAAGAAAAGAAAAGAAAAGAAAAGAAAAGAAAAGAAAAGAAGAGAATACCGGTACTTCTAATTGGCACTGACTCCTCCAACACTCAAATGATACATTTGGTATAGGCTCAAACTGCCTTAAAATTGCTTTTATTTCAGTGCTAGCCAAAAAGATTATTTCAACTCATATTTCTCCTTCTGTCAAGTCTATTTCGGCTCTTCAGTTTATCCAAAATGCAGCTGCCAGGAAGAGGTACCATAAAATGAGAACACATGCAAATTTCACCTTTGCACTGGCTGCCTGTTAGTTTTAGATTAGATTTTAAGGCCTAGAATGGTTTAGTCCCTAGCTTGTATTTCTGACCTTTAACTCCCCATGTGCCATCATAGTTCCTGAGGTAATCTGCCTTGTTTAAGTGTCTTCTTAAAATGTATGTTTAAAGTCTATCCGTTCTCTCACCATCTCTTTTATAGTTTATTTCTGTTTTGTTTTACTGGATTTGCTTTTTGTTTAATTTCTTTACTCCCACTCTTATTTCTGTGTTTTACGTTTAATTTATTTTATTTTGTGCTTTATTTTGTTTTGTTTATTGATAGTGTTGATGGTTTTTAATGCTGTAGCTACAATTATAACTTACTGTACGTGATTTCTGTAGTTTTTTTTACTCTGTAAAGCACCTTGTAAACCTTGTTTGGAAAGGTGCTATACAAACAAATAATACAAATGCATACATGTATTGAAAGTTGCCGTAAATAATATTGAAGTTGAAAGTTGAAAACAACTGGCTCTGCTTCCAATCGAGATAGAAATATGGGCAGGATTAATTATAGGCTACTATTTGCATAGCTGGAGACGGCATCACATCCTTGCCAAATGTAAAATGTCCTGAAATACAGCAAAATAAAAGCAGATTTAGTTTTCACCCAAACTTATTTAACCGTTTTTGCAACTGGAACCATCTATAGAAAGAGCATGAAGCTTGCACTTAATTCAGACTATCCCATAAATGTGAAATAGCAGAAAACATGGTCAGTGTGGTTCATCAAATATTCTTCAATTTCAATAGTTTTAATTGCTGGATTGGCATTTTCTGTGCATCAGAATCATATTTAATTTGATTCCATGTATGTTTGGACATACAATTTGTCTGGGTGCGAGCCTGCGAGGTTGTTGTGTTGCATATAAGCAACAGCATAAAGATGGTACCATTATTATTATTCATATAATAATATCTCAGATACAGTGCTTTTCTAGGTACTCAAATTCGCTTTGCATGGGGAGGGAGAAACGTATACATACCGGTATACTATACTTTGCGGAACAGGCCCGGCACCCATGGGTGTGTTCCTGTGGGTCCCCCGGGGACCCCCACACGGAGTTGCACCACTCACTTCACACAGGTGTGATTATTTCCCCCCCAGTGTGGTGTAAGTGTAGCAGCATACAGTAGAGTATACAGTACACAATGTTGTTAGGGTTCTATTCTATTGGCTACTGTGATGGTCTTATGGCTGCTAACAGATTGGTCTTTCTATGTTATTGGTTATTTTATGTTTCTATTTGTATTTATGTCTTACTCCATGCACCTTGTTAACAGGAGCATGCAGTCCCCGGTCCCAGATAAGCTGATTGATCTGTGGACAAAACGCTTAAGGGCTACAAATACTAATGTTCAGTTATGAGCCAATATGAAAATTGTTAATGCACTGTGAGCGAGTCAGTAATGGGAATAAAAAATCACACCAGTGTGAACCGAGTGGTGCAACTCCCGTCTATTGGTTCTCTGTATCATTCCAATTTCTTCTCTGTATCGTTCCAATTTCTTCTCTGTATCGTTCCAATTTCTTCTCTGTACTCTGGTGCCCCCTACTGGTATAAATAAGTAACATACTCGTGCTCACTTACATACATACAGGTACACATACAGGTACCTACCTACCTAGGTACACGGACATTGCTGGATGTAGGAGTGGTTGCACCACTCAAAAAAACTGCATTACAGGGTTGTGGTTCACGTCGGACCGTTTACACCCCCTGTAGTTTACTGACTATGCTCACATTTGCATTGCATGGTATCCCGCTAACATGCCAAAGAAATTGAACCTGATTAAAAGTACACTGCTAGTGTAAATGATACTGCATATAACAACACGCATTTGTGCGCACTACACGTATACATGAAACACAATCATGGCCATCACTGTGAGGAAAAATAGTATACCAGCTGCTATATTTCCTATCATCATCAAAGTGGAAGAAATCAGTTCTCCTGTGCTGTAGCTGTCAATCATCTGCCAGTCCTGCAAAAGGTTAACAGCCCACGTTCTTTGTGTTTCTCTGTTATTTTCGCGTTGGTCCTTTTTGATTTGTTTGACCTCTTTCTTGTTCAATCTTTAGTAAGCGCTTGTTTTCTGGCACTTCCTGGCATTCAGGCTTCTAACCGCAAATCGATTGCCACAAATATGCTTGAGACAAATATTAAAGTATTATGATTACTATGACAACTCTGCATATTCCAATGGACACATGTTGTCACCAGTGGCGCAACACTGACCGAACGCTTGCGGCGCCGACGAAAAATCCGTCCCCCCCCGTCACCCCCACCACCCTAGGGGAGGGGGGTCTAACCACAAAAACGTTTGTGGTTATGGTTATGGTTAGGGTTTGGGGTCGTACTACAGAGAGGTTGTTCCAGTGACTCAATGCACATACAAAACTGCGTTTTGGCACAGTTGTTATTATTATTATGAATTACCTGGCTGTGATTCCTCCTCCTCCCATGTGTCTCAAAACGAAAAGTTTAACCACATTATCAGCAGCACCTCGGACAGGTCAAAACTCACTGACCATCTGTAAGTTAGCCTATTCTATATAAAATGTACAACACCTGGGCAGTTTTCAGGAGAGGAGAGGGTTTGTATGTTTTAAATATGTAGTTAGTGTTGGGCTGCAAAACCCATGCAACTCGAGAGGAAAAAAAGGAAGAAGAAAAACCTGCACCTTACCGTGTGTTGACAGTTGTGAAGCTTTCATTAGCAGCGTCAATCTCCTCCTTTTCCCATAAATCCCAAAATGGTGTAATATAATAATATAATTCCCAAAGTGTTCCAGGGGGTACAGCTAGATGATAGTTTGGAACCAAATGGACCCTTGTGGCATGTCATGTGGACGCTCTCAGTTTTTTAAATTAACATTGATTTTATATTATCAATTGGAGTCCCACAGCTAGAAATGGCATTAAAATAGGGTCCGTCCGTAGCCTGCTTGTCAAACTGGGGTCCTTGAAATTAAACGGGTTGAGAATCACTATAGTGCTAGAGCTGTATAAATCTTCTATTATGGGATAAAGTATATCCATTCATCTCCTATCGATCTAGTCAATACACGTGTTACCAAAAGTGGTGCGTGACACCATAAGTGGTGACCTATTGAATCCTGTTTTTCATTACGCAATCACCACAGAGTGCAATGCACATTGGGTCACTGATGGCGGTGTAACAACTCCCAAACTTCCGAACACGGTAGATGGGCCAAACCATTTTGGGATTTACACAGGGGTGGACCAAATACATCTGGGACCCCCCAGCCAGGGGGGGACCCCCCAACTCATTTGGGGGGGATACATGTGACGTTGGGAGGGGTCGAAACAACCCCCCCGTCCCCCACCTTGTTGCGCCCCTGGTTGTCACATCTATTTCCGTAGCACGGAGGTGCTTTTCAGTTCCCATGTTAGAAGTAAACACTAGCAGCGCCTAGGCTTCACTCACGCCTATACATCTAGCATACAACAATGTTGTATGGTAGATGTAAGCAAGTTGTAAGTGTCATGGCCCCAATGCATTTCCAATGGAAGAACATTTTTGCCTACAAGCTGATGTATGTATGTTGTATGTGTTTCGACTGCCCCCCTCCCCCTCATACAACACGTTTGTCTCTTCAAACCACGTAACTCCCATTGGAAATGAATTGCGAGCTTGCAACAGTCAACAAGTCTCATGCATCAGCTATACAACATTCTGTTGTGACAGTGTGAGTGAAGCCATAGAGTTCCAGTAGAACACTGGTGCACTTTTAAAAAGTGAGACGTGTAAACAATCAGATACAGTGACGTGATCAACCCCTCCCAGGGCCGTGGCGCTATACACCTAGTCAAAAATCCCCATGCACACGTGCAACAACACGATCAAGATCATAATTTTTTGCGTTTGTGTGTCCTGTGACTGAGAGCGTGCACGTGCGTTCTATTCAGCGCACCGCCGCGCATGTGGCCACCACATAGAGTAATAAAAGGATAGAGACCGAACCTCAAATTTGAGGTCCGGGGCTTACGCACGTGACGTCATGAACGTCCGTCCACCTCCATGAAAGTGCTGCAGTTCCTCTTTTCGACAGTAGGTGTAGTGGCAGCTTCAGCGTTGGATAGCCTTACTGGAACTGCTATAGTTTCAAGTCTCCTCCCACCGAGTGGTTAAGAAACTGTTGGTCAGCCAAAAACACTATAGCAAGGGTTCCTGTGTTGCGTTACATGGAAATCGGTGTCCTATGAATACAGTTTTGACGGAAGCAAAAGCTGTAACTATTTGAAATATAGTCTCGCACAGGGTCCTGCATGCCGCGGCGGGGCCACTACGTTTTATTGTTAATCCTGGCCTGATCAGATACGCTCATTAAGGTAACAACAAGGTTTTAGCATTGGCTTAAAATATGCCCAACAAGGCAGGTAACATTGGCTGTTAACGCTAAAATATGAACACGTTATATTTAAGACATCGATGAACGGTAACTACATATCAGTGTGCTATCAGTATAGGCCTATTGTAAATCAATATATATTTTTTGTTGTTGCTGTGTACGGATTCTACACACCAATTGTATCTGCTTTGATTAGCATGGTTATAGAATATATAGATCATTAATGCACTGCCATGTGAACATGTTTTCTTACAGTACATGGCTGCCGTGTTGGATGCGGCATAAAATCAAGCAGCACAGCAGGTGCTCCGAGTCTTTGATCACTCAGGGTGACCGCGGGCCTTTGCGGCTCGGGCACCTTTTGCTCTGGAACTCCCTGCCCTTGGCTCTTAGGTTAGCAGAGTCAGTGTCTTATTTTAACACGCTTTAAAAAACACATCTGTATGCCAAGTTTTTTTTCATGTTTTATTGTTTCTCATGTCTTGATGTTTTTGTTTTTTTTGATGTTTTTATGATTACTGTTTTATAACCTGTCTGTAAAGCACTTTGTAACTATTATGTTTGGAAAGGTGCTATACAAATAAAATTCATTCATTCATAGACAGCGGTCTGTTATTGAGCCCATCAGTCATTATGCATAAATACAAAAAATAATTCAAGGCAAATGATGTTTGAATTGATACATTACAGTTTGAGAGTTAGTCACGGTGTCGGCAAAGAGAGGGACAGACATCCTGTTTTAGCGAATCTAAATGTTGGAGAAGCGGGCCGTGTATAGGGTGGGTGTCCTGAAGGTGGGGTTGCCATGCACTGGGCCCCTTGATTGCCTTGTAAGGTAATTATCAATGTTTTGAATTGGATGCAGGCAATGCCCAGAAGCCAGAAGGGAACACACAGGGAGCCGTGGAAATGTAACAAATTTAGACAGGTTTAAGAGCAGGCGCGCTGCAGCATTCAGGATCAATTGTAGGGGTTTGAGGGAGCATGCCAGTAAATCAGCAAGGGGGAAGTCTGAGTCTGAGATGACTGAGGCTTCATTAATAAGCTGCATGGCCAGACTCATTGCTATGAGGCCATGCAGGTCTGATGGGACAACTCCCAGTTGGAGCAGGAGTCACCATGCAGGTGGTAATTTAAATATCCTGCAGGGGGCAGGACTTTCCAGGGAAGAAGAGAATCTCAATCTTGTCATATCCGCTGAGATCTTAAGAGTATATATTAATACAGACGTCCCCCGATTTCTCATCCCCTCCACTTGCATTAAGTCAACGCGCTGGCCGTTGACTATATCATTGCACGCGTTCACGTATGAAACGGCGCTCACGTGTCACTGCCCCATAACGTGAATGTGCGCAATGATAGTCAATGGACCAGCGCTGCATGGCTCGAACTGCAATACCAAATTCGGCCACTATGTCCATTTGGCCTCAGGGTTTCCTCCGGGTGCCGTCTATTAATATATATACTCTAAGGCTGAGATGTTATCCAGACCAGTGGCGTTTCCAGGAATTACATTTTGGGCAGGCAAGAATTTCATTTTGGGCAGGCACGATGTGTTAATTGTCGTCCAACCCGCGCACAATCAGTATAGCACTAAAGGTTTTCAAAGAGATATACCTGCCAGACAGTAGGATACAAATTAAGGCTGAAAGGCTGCATTTGCATTCGAATGGGTGCTTGAGGTTTGCGCTCTATACGCGCAACGGCCAATCCACTGTCCACTAATAGTCTTGTTTTTGTCCTAGTGTATGGATTTTGGCCAGGCAGAAAATGGATTTGGACAGACATGCAGACAGTGATATATATTCTTCAACCTGTGTGGCAGAGGGACAGAGGGGGGAAAAATCTAAAGTGATCAGAATAACAGTGCTCAGCTTGTGAGCAGAAATGACAGTCAAGAGTAAACGGTGGAGGGAAAAGGAGGCGGCCATTAGGCCTGCCTTGAGGGGGGGTCCTAGTGATACCTAGGTCAGATAGGCTTTCTAGGAAAAGCTGGTGGATGACTTTATAAATGCTCTCAGAGTCAAGAGGGAGACCTGGAGAGAGTGTGGCAGCCGGAGCAGCATGGAGTGCCTCTGTGACTGTGAGAAGGGCTGTTTCACTGGAGTGCAGGGCTGGCTTGAATCCTGCCTGTACTGGTTGGAATAAAATATATTATTAATATAACTAGGGCCTTACCCGTTCTTAGCGTTCTATAATATATGAACTGGAAATTATGTACAGTGTGGGTAATGCGATGTAATAGATCACATTGATTGGGAGGGACGTGTTAATGGATGATGTTGAATGTGAGCACAACATTAAAGGAGAATTCCATGCTAGAATGCTTTCTTATCTTTCTTACCTTTCTTTGTAGTTGTTACGTCCCCACCAAAGAGGTCCAGGTGTTTCTTTGTGCAAAAACTCCTTATTGGCTATTTTCCCTACCATAAGCACTCAATGAATTGCATTGCATTGAATGGGAATTGAATGGGGCTATGGGGTGTTATGCTAGTTCGCTTATTTCCATCGAAAGAAGTAGTAAAGTGTGCCGCTTGGGATATTATTTATATTATGAAGAGAGGATATATACAAATAAATTATAATTTTGAGAGATGGAAATAAGCGAATTAGCACAACACCCCATAGCCCCATTCAATTCCCATTCAATTCAATGCAATTCATTTAGGGCTTATGTTAGGGGAAATAGCCAATAAGGAGCTTTTGCACAAAATAACACCTGGACCTCTTTGGTGGGGACGTAACAACTACAAAGAAAGGTAAGAAAGCCTTTTAGTATGGAATTCTCCTTTAATGTTATTGTATAATATGGAATCAGGGGTGCCCACACTTTCTTGACTTGAGAGCTACTTTCAAAATGACCAGCTCAACAAGATCCACCCACCAAAAAAATATTATCCCATTGCTGAAAATAGTTAAAAAATGCACCCGATGGGGGCTTTGGAATAGCGGCGCTGTTGTTACATATTAGACCAACACACTTGGAATGGGAAATAGACGGGGTAAATGGAATTGGTACGGTTTTTACCTTCGTATATTACTTTGTAATGCTACTGACGTTTGTGCGCAACACTCTTGAAAACAAAGTATTGCATTGTGGGTTTGAGCTGACAAGCCCTTTTTATGTCAATCAATTAAGTCACCTTAATTCAAATAGCAAATGCCAGAAATAGGTTCATATTTAAATGATATGTCTTTAGGGGCATGCCATGTGGTCTACCTTAGTACCACTACCTGCACAGCCTTTGTGATCTAGACCTACTGGTAGATTGTGATCTATCTTTTGGGCACCCCTGAGATAGATAGATAGATATCTGCATTAGCTGTCATTGCATCTCTAAGTATTTATCATTTTATTTTCTCGATGGCACGGGATGGCAGTCATTGCGCTGTCACAGTAATGTAGCTTTGGGAGTGTAGCCAAATGGACCCGCTCATTCCATTTTGTGGTCTCGAAAAATCGCATGACGACGTTGACGATAACGCACGTAACGTTGTGACTGCTAATTCCCCCGTCCCAGGCTGAATGGGACTTGAAAAACCCTGTTGTATTTGTCCGGCACGGAGATGGAGGTGGTGTAGGAGAGGAGTGTGTCACCCGCATAGTTAAGTTATATCGAGTGACGAAACATTTTGCCCCGTGTAGCCTATTCCTGTGTCTGTGCACTGCACGCAGAGAGAGAGAGGAAGAGATTGAGGAGAGATAGAGGTCAGGTGTCCTGTGTCGGTCTCGGGTGTCACGCTTGTACCACTGTAGTATGCGCCGTGTCGGGAGAAGTTGTCCCGACTGGCCGACTCCCCGTGTGGCTCTGCTGCCTGCCTGGCAGCGACAACGCTCTCCCCAAAAGGGGAGGTGCGGTGGGGAAGGCAAGGGGAATGTTGCACAGAAAACTGTGATCCATAAATGAATCTGTGTCCCTCCCAACATGCAGTTCACTGGTGACACGTGATCTGCGGGAAGAATTTTTGACGAAAATGAATTGAATTAAGATGATTGTTGAAATGTTTGGTGTTTGTAAGCAGGGCACATTGAGGCTGGAGGACAGGACTGTGCGGACAGGACTGTGCGGCGCTAGGTTCCTTGAGGCTGTCCGTGCGTCGTGGCGTTTTGAGATGGCCGCCTAAGCGAGCAGCAGTCTTGCTCTGTGCTAAGGAAGTGTACAGACAGACTGATAGCTTTTCTTAAATTTAGAATATAATATATTAGATTAGGCACGCATGTACGCGCACACACACACACACACACACACACACACACACACACACACACACACACACACACACACACACACACACACACTCACACACACACCCCTAAACAAAAATCACACGTGTGAACTGAGTGGTGCAATCCCCCCCCCCCCCCCCCCCCCCCCCCCTCTCTCTCTCTCTCTCTCTCTCTCATTAGAGACACAGCACTACCCCTCTCACTGTTTCTAGCGCCCCCTACTGCTATTATTAAGTCACATACTCGTGCACACTTATACATACAAACAGGTACACACACACACACACACACACACACACACACACACAGGTACACGGACATTGCTGCTACTACCCCTCTCACTGTTTCTGGCGCCCCCTACTGCTATTATTAAGTCATATACTGGTGCTCACTTATACATACATACAAACAGGTACACACACAGGTACATACACACACAGGTACACGGACATTGCTGCTTGTAGGAGTGGTTGCACCACTCAAAAATATCACTTACGCTACTTTAGACAAAAGTTTGTGATGTTTGAGAAACATCCTATAGGGTTAGTAGTAGTCACCACTACACACAAAGACAAATTTGACATAGCACTATATTCAGTTTGCTAGTAATTAGTTTATGATTATTAAAAAAATATATATATATATATCCAGAAACATCCAACACAAAGTTTCTGCAGATTGTGTCTAATGCAATTTAAAATTCACCTTTTTCAGTTAAAGCTGATAACGGTTCAAGTTTTTTTTTTTATTGACCCCCACAAGGTGCACAGAATAGATCCAATCAGTGTACTGAGCCACATAAAGTCAGATTTCAATTTATTCATACCACCTGTGTGTGATAATGTACACGGTATGAATGAAAAGCAGAGTTGTGCTCAAGGTGCAGTTGATGCTTTGGGGTTCCGAACAGCTCTGTGATACAACACCATCAATCTTCGCGTGCGCATTGACATTTTATGTAGGGGGATGTTGCTTTTTTCCTGCGATTCATTTCTTGTTGTTTTTCACTGGCTTCCTCCTGCAGAGGAGCAGAAACGTACCGCCAGGGCTTGTTTGATTGTCAAATGTCAGCTACTGAGAAGTCGACTGCTGTGACTGCTGAGCAACATAAAGTCAACACACTTGATGATTGATTGTCTGATTGTTTGCAATCAGAATAGCGATTGTGAAGAGCGCTGTTGATTCAAAGCACCTCTTACCTTTTGAATAAGAAGGACCAAATGTGGGACGGTTATCTCTATCTTCTCAAATTCCACATTAATCATTATGGCACTCAACCGTTAAAAATCTGTTTTTGAAAAATGTACGCTCACAGTTCATATGAGGATACTGTCACCAAAACTACATGCATTCAATTCGATTTCACAGACGCTTGCATATATGACAGATGGTGAAGTCATATCTCTGCTACAGTCAATATTCCTCTGGACATCTGCATGTTACATTGGCTCACATGCCAGTGCCATCTACATCTTCCTAATCCTGTTGTGATTGGGAGACTGTAGACAGGGGTGCGGCTCCTCAGCTGCAGTCCTTTAGAAATCGGGTGGAGCCCTAATTAAGCTCTGCTCTGCACTTCAGTGTTTGTCAGATCCTCAAGTAACCTGCTGTATTTCTCTTGCTCCAGAACCTGTGCCTTGGACTTTGCCTCATCACTACCAGCCTACGCCTACGTAAAGTTTGCCTATAGACCGATTCCGTAGCTGGTCTCATGGTCGCAGCCTACGCATTTCCTGTAGGTGGACTCGACGTAGCTGCGGGGATAAAACCCTCACCAGGCGCATCTCTTCCACTACAGTGAACGGCAGAGTGACTGATGTTAGTTTGCCTCAAACTTTACTCCTTTACCTGCTTTTTTACTAACACTAACATTACAAAGATGCCCAGAACATCGAGATGAACCTGTGTAGTTTATGGCTGCTCCAACAGTAGTGGCAACATAAAAAATTAAATAAAACGGAATGTCTAATATCCACCACGGTGGCTGAGACCAGAGCCATTGAGTAATGGTTGAGACGCATGTTTCATGATATTGATAAATGCTTTTATGTGATGTATTCCCATGCTTTTGTTCTTGCTTAAATGTAAGTCGCTCTGGATTAAGAGCGTCTGCTAAATGCCTAAATTGTAAATTGTAAATTGAGACGAAGCAGTGAAAGATACATAACGCCAGTGTACTTTATACCTCATACTTTAAATGCTTAGTATGAGGTATAAAATACAGCAGCCTTGTGTTCATAAAACAGAAAGATTTGGTATTGGGTAAGACTGGCGATATGTATCTTTCCCTGCTTCGTCTCAACCATTACTCAATGGCTCTGGTCTCAGCCACCGCGGTGGATATTAGACATTCCGTTTTATTTAATTTTTTTATGTTGCCACTACTGTTGGAGCAGCCATAAACTACACAGGTTCATCTCGATGTTCTGGGCATCTTTGTAATGTTAGTGTTAGTAAAAAAGCAGGTAAAGGAGTAAAGTTTGAGGCAAACTAACATCAGTCACTCTGCCGTTCACTGTAGTGGAAGAGGTGCGCCTGGTGAGGGTTTTATCCCCGCAGCTACGTCGAGTCCGCCTACAGGAAATACGTAGGCTGCGACCATGAAACCGCTACGGAATCGGTCTATACTTTGTTTGGACTTTTTGCCTGCTTTTGCTTTTTTGTTGTGCTCTGGGCTGGAAATAAATCTTTGAACGTGCCTCTGTGTTTGAGTCTGCAATTGGGTTCACCTAGACTTTCATACTTAACACTGCAGATGAGAGTGCAGAAACTCTGTCTATTATGCAAGACACTTCCTAATCCTGGCAGGGACCTGCAGGGAGAAGACAGTAGCTGCTATTGATTGGTCATGTCAACACTCAAAAAAGTCAAAGGATTCTGACAGTATCACGGCCGCGCCAGCCTGCTGGCAAAGCTTGGCCAACAGTATGGACAGGTGAACAAAGACAGACGAGATGTCAGTCTTTGCAGCATGCATGTATTGATCATCAACCCTGCTTTTTTTCCTTCTTTCCACAGTCTTTACATTTTGGGTCGGATCGCACAGTCTCACCTTGTCTGATCTCAGCCAGGGATTGTTTGCTTCCAGATGAAACAAAAATGTGTTAGTTCAGTCAGCTAAGGTGTATGAACTTTCAGACTGTGGCCTGGCCTATTCCTCGCTATATTTTCATGCGAGGTGAAATCATGGATGGTGAAAGTTTACCACTAGCAGTTCAATATAGTTAGAGAGCTGGCATACACACTTGGTATCTCACATCACAAGTTTGGTATTTGGGAAAAGTTGCTTTCCTCCTCATACATATCTGTGTGCAGTACACAGAATGAACAGAATATTCAAAATATTGCCATGGAAACTGAGCTACAGAAGTTAACAAAATACGTTGTACACGCTGAGAAAAAAAGGGTGACTCACTGTGAATTGGTATATAGCCAAAAGTAGTGGTAGTGAAAAGGTCAGTGCATAGTGCATAATGGTAGCTTGAAGTATATAGGATGGAATAATTGTCTAAGATAGTTTTGGCAAACGGGGAATGATGTGTTGGCCAAGTCTAAACATCTTTTGCATTCCTCATTTTGTAACCATATTATGGACGTTCTCTGGTTAACTTCATCATTGCCTGTGTATACTGTATTGTTCGATTGTCACTGAGCTGCATGTTAGTTGATCTTCAGATAAACGGACGGCTGTTATCAGCACTTGCAGAGCCAATGTGCATTAAAACCATTATGAGAAAGACAGTCCTTGGGCACATATGCTGCTGCCACACAGACAATGGGACCGTGGGATTGCTTTCCACAACTCGTACTGTAATTGGGGTCGCCAAATTACCTAAACCCTCAATCCATTTGTACCTGTAGCCCCGGCGACCTTACAGGCGCATGCAAAGACTCAACTTATGTAGCTTAGATGACAATTCATGTAGACCTTGATATCATTTTATGTAGACTTATAGCATTTTATGTAGACATAGCACTATATAGACTATGCGTGTGACATCATCATACCCGGAAGTAATGCGGAAACGCCTACTGAGTGTCAAAACGACTTTCTAGCCTTGAAAGCCCATACATCAGAACAGAAAATCAGATTGCTTTAAACAACGTTAAACTCACTTTGCCACTCACTTTGCCACTCGATTTGCCACTCGGTTTTCCATTCACTTTATGCATGCGCATACCCTCTATTGTATGAATGCATAGTTTAATTATATAGTTATTCCACTGTGACGTTCTTAGCTTACAGTATGTATGTAAGTATGTTTCATGATAACTATACTTTTTTTTAAGTATATGATGAATTGCCATGCTTTTTGTTCTTGCTTAATGTAAGTCGCTCTGTACCCATTTTGGGCGGGAACCCCTTTTGGTGCGCTATGAGCTTGTAGGTCTGCTATTTTAGAAAAATCGAAGAACGACTGACATAGAAACAGAAAACTGTGAGGATGTAGAAGAGATTTTTTTAATCTGATCTCAGGTTTAGCGTCTGCTAAATGCCGTGATTGTAATTGCAAATTGTAGTAGTTGTGCACGGGTGCACAGATATTTTTGGTGCGTGACCCCACAAGCACAGTATACAACTCAGGCGTATGAATGTCATGGTAATCCTTGTGCAGCGTTGTTTTTGTTGTGCATACCTGGTGGAGCATCCTATTCATTTGTGATGCTGATCGAACTTGTAATTATTCAAACTGTCACTTCTGCAGTTCGCACATGAATGCAGAACGGCAAACAACCTTCCAGGTCTGTTTTCCTGATTTACTTATTCTACTTTTAATAACATCGATGATGATAGTATAATAACAACCATATATAATACTGGATCGGATGATGAAAAACTTAAAAATATAGATAAGATACAAATACAGTTGAATTGTTTATTAACCATTTCATCTACAGGCCAACCAGACTTTCTACTGGTTTGTAGAACTAACATTCTACTGGATGTTTAGAACTAAGATTGTGAGGGGGAAAAGAAACTAAAATTTTATGAACTCATATTGAAATTAATAAGTCCTCTTATAACTGTAAACTGTGATTTACCATTTAGTTAGTTAAAATAAATTATATATAATTAATTAGCTTTCCTCCACAATCCATGTCCTGCACACTTATTATTCAGTCAAGGTTCAAGGATAGATTATATACATTTGTCAAGATTAGTGTTTAGTATAATTGTGACCTAAATACAGGGCAGAATTTCATTGATGGTTTCAGTACTGAGACATTTACAACATCGACTCAGTACTGGCCTTGGAACGTCTCAGAATCCCCCAGGAGGAAGTCACTAATGTTGCTCTGGAGAGGGAAGTCTGGAGCTCTCTGGTGGAGCTGTTGCCCCCGCGACCCGACTACGGATAAGCGGTTGAAGATAGATGGATGTCACAATCCGTTGGGACTCGTTCAATATGAGAGGAACATGTATTTCTATATAACTCAAATGTGATATTATTTGTTATTCCAAACATGTTTTGAATAATCATAATATAAACAAAGACCCTGCGGTGACCATACTGTGTGTACAGTACAGCATTTACATATGGATGGAATGGTGGAAGGCAGGGACGAACGCTGGTACCTTTATTTACAGATTGGTAAAGTTGGCGAACTGAACTGTAGCTTTCTCTGGACGAAGACCTTCTTAGCTGGTGGTGGTTTCATTGTGAATGAAAAGAAGTAAGCAGAGCACAGAATAAGTAGTAGTACTGTAGGCATATTTTATACCTACCTGGCTAGGTGAAAACAAAAGAAACCCGAT
This sequence comes from Protomyctophum parallelum, assembly GCF_964188405.1. Taxonomy (NCBI): domain Eukaryota; kingdom Metazoa; phylum Chordata; class Actinopteri; order Myctophiformes; family Myctophidae; genus Protomyctophum; species Protomyctophum parallelum. The sequence goes on along the minus strand of NC_139699.1, from coordinate 47,949,303 downwards.
TAGCATTTGAGTACTTGGGTGGGGCCAAGAGGTGTTAAAATTGTAGGAATTCCCCGAAAAGCCTCATGGTGGCCCTGGCCCCCACAGACTCTACGTCACTGGTGGAAGGGACCTTCATTTCCCTTTTTTGCCTGAGATCGTAGCTCTCAACCAGGGCCAGCGTGTTGTCCCGCAGTGTGCCATAATAACTGCATGGAAAAGCAGCACTCAGCCACTCATTGTCAGGGAGGCCGACATTCATAGATAAGGCACCCTGGGTTTCAGTCAACATTTGGGCTGTGCAATACAAATGCTAATATCCAAGTGTAGGAATGAGTCAGGTTCAGGTTTATTTGTCATGTGTATAGATAGAGTATAAATACAATTAAATGTATTTTGCTCAGAGCACTCTGTCTTACATATACAGGACATAAACAAACATCTATAGTGCAAGAAAAAGACAAATATGCGAGATTTGATGCTCTGGTAGCGTTTTTTGGAAGGGAGTGGTTTGAACAGGGTATTTGCGGGATGGCTGGTGTCTTCCATGATGTTGTGGGCTTTTCTCATACAACGAGTGGTGTAGATGTTATGGAGACTGTGTAATTCTGTGCTGCCAATGATTTTAGCTGCTGTTTTAACGGCAGCTAAAAGAATAGAATCCATGTGTCTACTACAGACATTTGACTTTAACCTCAAGATTGGCCCTTGCCATGTCAGGTCTGTACCGTTATCTGTTACAGACTTGCTGATGGTTGAAATGGGTAAATACTTTGGAGTTTATATGCAGTGATCTTCAAGTGTGTAGATAAGATAGTCCTTTTGATTTATTGTGGATACATTTGATTTTCCATGGCGGTGTTAATGGGGATACAGTATGTCTCTCTCTGCCTTAATTGTTTTTACTGCTCTCTCTCTCTTTCTCTGACTTGTGAACAACATTCAAGGTCACTGACCGAGTTATCTTAATCAGCAACAGCTGTGTGTGTGTGGTACCTTAGGGTTTCTAAGCATCCAGTATTAAATGTACAGTGTGAATCCCACAGGAGATGGGTTTATATAACCAACCTCCCTGTACCTTTCCCTGTAAAGACAATGTCACCGGACTGGTGGCTTCTTAGTTTATTTTTTCAACGTGTCCCGCTATACAGCATTGTAATTTGTCTGCTACTCGGCTAAGAGGTGGGAATAGGAAAGCTGCAGCACGTTGCCTTTAACACATCAGGATGAAATTGCCTCTTTGTTACGGAATACAGCAGAATTGCAGGAAATAGAATTTGGCGAGGAACATTACCTTCTTTTAACACTTGAGAGGCAGGTAATCTTTCTGAATAGCGCTGGTGGCCATGCAATTTGTGCTGCTGTCACGCTTTACTTCTTAACTCGGCTGTGTGTATGACAGCTTGCATTTTTAGAGACAAGTCTTAGTATAAAACGAATTGTCCCCTTTTTGTTTATCAAATATTTATTAGTTTAGTTTTCACTAAATTAATGACTATACTTTTAGAATACGGTATATAAAATAATCAAATGAAATGTATAGACAACAACAACAACAAAAAACATGATAGAGTGGTCATTATATTAATTAAAATGGCTTTTTAGTGATTCCAGCACTGCCTCTGTCAGGGGGCTTAAGCTACCAAATGCCAGACTCTCCAGAGGCTGCTGGTTTGACATTTAGTATCTGTAAGCTTAATGAATACTCTCTCTCATTACCTGCACCACCGCTGGCGGAAGTAGGCCCACTTTATGTACCACGTCAGCACTGTTCATTTGGTCAACTAAAACTATGATGGAAAATGTCCGTCGACTACCTTTCTTTTCACAGACAAAAACTAAACAAAAACGAAATAAAAACTAAGCTACATGGTGGCTAAAACTAAGACTAAATATAAAATTAAAACTAGACTAAATTGTTAGGGAACGACTAGTGGAGGAGAGATCCAGTAGAACTAAAAAGACAAGTATCTTATATTTATTCGACTAAAACCAGTACCAAAACCTGAGGGCGAGAAGCGACCTCGCCCGTGGGCGTAAAATGTGTGCTAATTAGTAAGGCAAGTCAGGGCCTCAGGCCAGCCCACTTAGGGCCCAGGTAGGGCCGGGCTTTAATTTCCGGCTCCATATATATGCAGATCTAGGTGATGATCCAGTCTTCTCCATGTACGGCTATCCAGGGATTGATGAGGTCAGTGTCGTGATCTTCATACAGTATATGGAGACGGCCATATATGGAGCATGTCACGAGGTGTGACGGACTGACGGCCATATATGGTGGTGTAACGGACGGACGGACTGACTGACAGGTTTTGCAGTTTTTCATAGTATTGCAACTATAGACTAAACACTAAAACATTTCGTGTGACTTAAATATGACTCAAACTGAATTCAATTTTACTCTGTCTGACTAAAACTAATTCATAATTTGCTGTAAAAATAAACACTGCACATCAGTCTAATAGCACCATGTTGTTTTGGACAACATGTGAAGTTTCACATGTTGGTTCATGACGGCAAAGTGTAATATGAATGGAACAAGTAGTCTATATGGCTGACAGCCGATACACACTCACTGATGCTAGTTTGGACTTGCTCATGTTATCTAGTCTATTTTGTTAAGTGCTGTTAAAAAGTCATACGTTTTTGGTAAAACCTCTGGTACTGTTGTATAGCTTCGTTGACATTATGGAAATAGTTTATTTCACAATAGGCTAATATAATTTGTTGTGATGATTGATGCCTTCAGCAGGGTAACAATGGCACTTAAATTCAATCCCATAATAGCAATGCAATCAGGTGCTGACAAATAAGACATAGCCTATACAGTATACACTCACAATTGTACTCATTATGGGCCTCTGTCTCCTATTTATCACATTGTGCAATTGTACATGATTGAGGAATTCTTTCAGATATAAAGGCAAAGTTTGTAGCATTAGTCAGACATCTCAAAGTGCTGTCACCAGCCTTATTTCCCTACGGCCATTCTAAATGCAGAGAGAGAGAGAGAGAGAGAGATAGCCCTTGCCTTTTGTCATTATTTCTTTGCGTTTCACTGATCGCCCTGTTTAAAATTCTGCTTGGTGGGGGCTGTGGAAAGGCTTTGAAGGAATGCACAGTGAAAAGCCCTTGAATAGGGAGGGGACCCACACAGTGGCTTGGATTCAATCCACATGAGGCTGCTGTCGCGCGTTTCATTTGGAAACAATGAGGCTGGTCTAAATGAGGCTGCGAGCCGAGGTGGAAACCACCTTGTTCGTGATCAATAGTGTGGCTGGGTTGCTCTTGGCCTGGCAGGGGAGCGACTTAAAGAGAAAGCATGTCCCCCTGTCCTCTGGGATGTTTTTAATCTGCTGAGATGCACCATCAAAGGTGGGGAAAAAGAACATTATATTAAGGCGGGAGATGCAAGGCTAGCCAGCCATACACTTTGACCTTTTAATTCATCATTGCATTCTTTGTAGAATAACAATACGTCAGAGTAAACACAATAATTAATCAATACCTTGTGAATGGCTATTTCTTTTTTTCCAGGTCCTATCATCGGTCAACGTGCCAGACGTATATATGGACTACTGTTTTATTGTTTTCCTATGCCAAGCTACAGGTATAATGCATTACACTGAGGCTCCATAGACCATTTTAGGATGGGTGTATCTACCCATAGTAACGTACACTTTCAGTCCTATTATAGGCAGGTAAGAATTTACAATCGTAAATTCAACCTCTTGGTTGGAGAATGGACCCTATACAGGCTATACTGATTTTGGTGACCCCATGGTCTTTTCCTCTAGCACCATTAGGCCAAATTTACAATTTGTCATAGATTACACATGTAATAGGAGTATTTATATGAAACTTCCCATCACAATCAGAACTGCAGCATCACTCCCAGTCTTCCGCCGAAGTCTGAAAACCCACCTTTTCGGACTCCACCATGGCCCGTAGCACTTACCCTAGCCTAGCCCCTTAGTTAGATAGCACTTTATGTAGACTTAGATAGTATTTTAAACTGACTATAGTTTACATACTGTAGTTTCATGATATAGATACTCCACTGTTACGTTCTTAGCTTATACCAAGCATGTCAAACATACGGAGATGATTTAATCCGGCCCCCCACTTGTAGAGCATAAATGTATGAGTCTGTCAAAAAAAGGAGTAAGTCTCTTTATACGCATGTCTTATGATAACTACTTTTATATATGTAATGTATGCCTTGCTTTTTGTAATTGCTTAATGTAGGTCGCTCTGGAGTCGCTCTGGAGTCGCTCTTTAGCGTCTGCTAAATGCCTAAATTGTGGGTGACAGTGGGTGCTGAGTTAAATGTTTTCCAACGTTCAAGTGGTAGGATGCTAAAGAGGCACCAAACCATGGTAAAGAAAGGCTTCTTTATTTTATATAAGTATAGACAACGTTTTGTTCCTGTTTGGATCTTCTTCAGGTCAGATTGTGATTTGCAATAGAGATAACTCGATCATTCACTGCTGCAGGGTTGACTTCAGGGTCCAGCATTCACTGCCGTATAGGAGAACAGACTCTGTCGTTGAGTTTGATTTGACGGAGGAGGTTGGAGTTCATATGCTGGCCTTGCCGTTGAGGGCCCTCCATGCAAGTGCCTTTACTTTAAGATATTGCTCCGTTGAGTTGACCTATGTGAGCCCAATTTATTAAGGGACCAAGCCTGAAAACCCTATGCCTATGGTCCCGAATTGTATTTACCCGGATGTTTCCTCTCCCTTCTTCTTCTTCCGACAAAAATAGCAGTTCTGGCTTAAGCCTGCAGTCGTTTTTTGCTAAACTTGGCAATATGGTAGAGGGTTATGCCAAACAGACAAACGCTATAGCACTCAATTGAAAATGCAAACTTTGAACAGGCATAGCTCAATAAGCTCATGAACCGTTGAACCGTCAGCACCTTTGATATGCATACAGTATATGCGTCTCCTCATGCCGAAAATTGCTACACGTGAACTTTGGATCTACTGTATATCAACAAAAAACTTGGGATCACAATTTTTTAAACACACACAATCCATTATCTGACATCCAAGTTGAAGAGAAGTTTGTACGGATCTTTTTACAAAATGGTGTTGAGCAGCCAACCAACAGTGGTGTTGAGCAGCCTGCACCGCTCAGTTCACAGTTTCCATACGGGTGTGATTTTTTCTAAATTGCTTGCAGCTATATTTATTTGTTATGTCAATTAGTAAGCTTAATCAAAAAAAAATTGTGGCGCTATAGCTACTATATTCAGCTAGTGTAGATTTGTGTCCTAACATTAAATGCAATTGACAATGAATGGAGAACTTACGAGAAAATCGGCTATTTCCGTTTAATGACTAGAATGTTCCAATGCATGGTCAATTTCCCCCTTGCAAAAAGTACATTTTAACCAGCCTGTACGTAATTTTGACACTTCAATTGAGGCAGGTGATAATGAGAATAATTTTACTTCTAAAGGTGAGAGGGTAAGAGAGTCCTGACTGTGGTATATCTTTAGACTCTCTTAGCCATAAGTGAGAGACGTTGTAGGCTACACGTATATCCCTGCCCTTCCGACGGTAGGCTATATGCAAGTGCTTGGAGCGATTATATATAGGTCAGGACATCATGGCTGCCATTATAGCTATATGCATTCTGGTGGTTCTCTACCTTTGGTGTTGCAACTTTTCCATCTTGACAGCGAAGAGAGAAACACATTCATCCAGAAGATAGAGTGGAAATGCCATCAGCCCCTTGCAGCACATTTCCCTCCCAAATAACACTTGATCGGTCTTATGACTGTAAAGCATGAGCCTCTGGTCAATTTCAGATAACGGGCTATAAAAAAGGCTTGCTTGAAGAAATGACATTAGATTTTCTAGTGTGATCGGTTGCGGGCTAACAGCGGGACCTTATCAGGAAACTGCCATCCCCTAAGAGGAGCAGTGCTCCTTTTAATTACACTTAATCCAGGGGAAGACGTCGCCTGTCATGAGTCATATCACACGTGTCACACCCGTCTTGCACATACAATACTGTCGTCCATTCAGCCGAGGCTCCCATTCAGCCCCGTACTCTGATGCATGTCAGATCGATCACTAGGTGCTGGACAAATAGAATAGACTCTCCTTTTCAGCAGTCAGTCTGTCCTATTCACCCAGGAATCGGTTATATCCATGTAGATTGGTTATTTATACTGAATGAAAGAAAGGGAATATGCTGCATGCTGGAATGTGGCAAGTTCATCTTCTTTTGGAGAGAGGTGTGATCGCCTCACGGGACACATATATCCCCTAGGTTGGAGGGTCAATTACTCTGCAATTATTAACACAAATAACAGTTGTAGTTTGTAGTTGACCGATTTGAAGAATATGCTGTCCTGCCTGCATGCTCAGGAATGAGGCTGATCTGCCTACTAATTCGCTGCTGCCTGTCAGAGATAAAAATGCTGAATAAATGCAAGCAAGAAAATAAGCAAATAATTTCATTATGAAATGTCAATAAGATTGCACAGTTCAGTGCAGCTATATGACTTAATTTCATATGTGTCTTGTGTGGAGCAATCCGAGCAAATGGCACTATAGATTATATCACAGATGGTTTGTAACACACTATATCGCAAGGAGGAGAAGAGTTTATGTGTGTGTGCGTCCCCTTTAGTTCAGGGATCGACCTGTAATTTGCAAAGTCCTTGAGCCAAAGCAAAAGGACTCCTCAAGGACTATGTGAATTATGCAGAGCACTTGTGGGAGGGTCAACATTTTTCACCCTGGTGGCATTTAGCCTGTAAAAAATAAATGAATAAATAAATGTGTGGCTCCATTTCTCAATGCTCAAATGTTCAAATGCTCGGCCCCATGACGGTACTTGCCAGTCAGATTTCATGCCAAACCTCATCCAGACAATGTGTGAGGATCGTCTGTCTGCCTTTGAACTTTGATGAGTCGGTGTCATTCCACACAACATGGCACTTGAAGCTTTACAGCGGTGCAAGTACTGTAGGCATGGTTTGAGTTTTATGTTGTGTCATCTCAAAGGCTGCTTTGTTGTAAGCATTGTCAGACACGCCCTGACAGGTGGTTTTCATCACATCTCTATATCTACAAATGCGCCATGTATCTGTATGTCTGTAATCTGTAATCTGTAATGTAATTTGAGAGCGCCCATTGACAATGAACAGAGAATTTTACATCATAGTGTCTGAGTGTCGAATAATAACCCAGCAAGCACAGTCAGGACCTGGACGAATCAGTGACGTCTTGATTTAGGCCAGATCAAGTCAAACCAAGACTAGTCATTTCTGGCCCAGAATATCACCTGATTTCAACCAACATAAATTTGACCCACTAAGACGGACGTCCCTGGATGAATCGGAGAGATTCTGATCGAGGCCAGATCAACTTAAGTCATATCATAACTAGTCAGATCTGGCCCAGAATAAGCTATATTATTTAATCTAGTCAAGACGTCCTGGAAATGACCTAAAGATCATCCCCATATGGGCTGTGATCTGGACTAGTCCTGAACGTCACCGGAGTCACTGGAGGACGTCATCATTACGTTATCCTGACGTAATTTGGCTTGCTGGGAAAGAGCGACATATATTTTTTGCAAGTTCCTGACAGTGTGCAGGCCCTGCATTCAGAGATCCCCTTTTGATTATACGGTCCTACACACCTGTCACCAGCCTTTCGAGGTGTGCATCGACCTTTATTGCTTTTCTGAAATGAATTTAAATTGTTTGGGATTGTAAGCAGTCAGTCACATACTGTAATTCCTCCAGTTCAATCCTAAGAGATTTTTATGTTTGGTAGTCTGTCCACCCAACACAAATGCACCCACACCACAGGGGCAAGAAAGATGCAGGCTAAATGATTCAGTTGGTGGATTAATAACCATGGTGATGTGACAGGAAATTGTATTTCTCACCAAGGACGGGCATCATCTTAGCTACTGTAGTGTGTGTGTGAAATGTGAATGCAGTTTTGCAAGATCCAAGATCTGCCTGCAATGACGAAAGCTCTTTGTCTGACTTGTGAATTCTCCACACGAAGAGAAGTTGTAGTCAGTGGATATTATATCTAATGTGGAGACGTTGATGTGATATCAAGTGTTACTTAAAGAGCATTATCTCGTCTCGTGGCCTCCTCTCCTCCGCTTGCCAGTGGCTTAGGATGTAGAATGGTTGTTTAGGAACTGGAAATGTCCTGGTTAGATTCTCGGCTCCTACAGGCTTTGTATAATTTAAAGATGGAGTGCTGTGATTTTTGTACCTTTTCTGTTTGTCTATTAGAGTTAACATTATTCTAATAATTTTGGGGCTTTTTATGCCTTCATTAGAGTACAGTACTCTGACAGGAAATGGGGGGAGAGAGATGGGGAGTGGCACGCAGCAAAGGTCGTCGGGATCCAGAGTCGAACCTGTGACCACGCTGTCAGGCTGGATTAGCAGCCTAGGTGCCCGAACCGCTAGGCCGACCTGGGCCAAAAGCTGAAAGCTCAGTCGAAATACACCACTTTAGTGTCATCATAACCCTAACCCCTCCCCCATTATCATACAACAGCTGGGGTGAGGCTTAAGTTCAGGTTGGTGGTGCTAAGGTGAAAACCCTAAAACCAGGCATACTTAATGAACTGGTGGGCGTGGCCACATAAAAACATAATTGTAACACTTTCTGTACACTTTTTTGGGAAAAATAAATAAAATCTTCCTAGTATAATCATAGTACCTGATGATCATGTTTTTGATTTTTTTTTGGGGGGGGGGCACTCCATCTTTAATGTGCTGTAATAGCATACTGTAATAGCTGTGAACTGTATAAGGGTCTGGTGAAAGGTATTCTTTGGCATGAATTGAATGGTGATGGAGTAATTACTGGAAACATACACATTAAGTATATGATCACATTCTCCCCAGTGACTGATTCCATGCTGTAGTGGTCTTGGCTTTTAATCGAAGGGAATAAACTTCTCCCCCGGGGTGCATTAAGATTGGTCACTGTCCTCTTATTGTTTTATTCAGCCTTTTTATGTTATTATATGCAGGGAACGGTGAGTTATTGGGGGGGGGGGGGTGTTCCTTTATGTGGGTACTGTAGCTGTGACATAAACCCTGATGTGCGTGTGGAGTCATACACGTGTGTGTCCCCTCACACCTCTCACTTCCTCTCTGTCTCTCTCCAAGATGGAGATATTTGGCATTCATGAGCCGCTCTGTAATGACAACAAGGTCAAATACAAGCCACGCTGTGTGCAACGCCAAGTTGTCCTACTTCAAAGAAAATTGCAAACACTGTCAGGTTCAACCTTCAGAAGTTCAAACATGTCAGCCCCCTTTAAACCACTAGTGCTGCCAAAACCTATTTACACTGTCTGATTTGGTCCCGCATTGTGTACTGTTTTACAAACTGGTTATTCACAGGTGTCACTGTCCTCAAACCAATAGAAAAGCTCTTACAGTCCTCAATAAAAAAAAAGCCATATTGGTTACTAGAGTGCCAATTAATCCTGCAACCATGTATAATAAAGATTGCATGGTCGTGGACTAACTGTAGATACGTTTTTAGCTTGAAACTGTTTTGTAACATATTTGTACTATTTTGGTGTTTATTGTAATGATGTACTACTGTATGCTTGGTTGTATTTTATTTATGTTTTTTGTACTGCAGATGCAAATTAGTATATCACTAAATCCAGTGTATTGACTGTACATTACATGATTATGTACTGTTCATTATGCTCTGTCTCGTACTAAATACACAAAGTAAAGTAAACCAACAACAATGCACACTTATTCAGGCATCCAACACAGATGCCTAAAGACTGAACAGCTGTCCATTTATCACTGAGGGGCACATCGGGTGCTGGTTTTACTGCGCTCATTTCAAAGATGGATACATGATGTGGAATACATGGTCCCGTCCCATAACATGATACTACTCACATCTGTAAATGCTTTATGAGGAGACAGTACAACAGGGACGTGCAGAGAGTGTTAAGGCTCATACATACACCAGTTTTTGTTGATTTTGGTTTTTACACGGTTCCATTACGTCAGTCGCGGTGATGATCAGCTATCACAGCGGACACAGACCTATCTCTCTGTTTTTACTATCAGACAAGTATTTTCACTCTGGAGCTATCACCCCGTTCTCTGATTGGTCTAGAAGTTGGGTAAACCACAGGGAGGCGGGGTCAATCCTTAAGGACATCACCGCGAGTATGATGGCCTCAACTCTTATCACCGTTTTAGGTGATAAGCTATCACCTAAAACGGTGATAACCTATCAACAAAAACTGGAGTATGTATGAGCCTTTAGAGAGGCAGGGGCTGAAATCCCGTAAGAAGGCAAAAATAGCAGATCTACAAGCTCACAACGCGTCGCGCTATTTGCATTTTCAATGCAAAATGGAAAGGAGAGGAGTGGCATTTTGCATTTCTTTCACCATCAATCAATCAATCAATCAATCTTTATTTATATAGCACATTTTTCAGGCAGCGAGTGCAGTTCAAAGTGCTTTACAGTAAGAGCAAGGAAAAATAATAATAATAATAGTAATAATAATAATAATAATAATATATATATATATATATATATATATATATATATATATACATATACATATACATATACATATACATATACATATACATATACATACACGCATAAATATAACAAAAAGAGCAACAAAAAACAAAGCAAGGAAGCATCAACTACATAGTAATAACAAACAGAAAAAAAAAAAAAAAAAACAATAATAAAAAGGAGAGACTAAAAACAGGAAAAGGACATGTAATGATCTAGGAGGTAAAAGCAATGCTAAAAAGGTGTGTTTTAAGATTTCGTTTAAAAATGTCCACAGATTCAGAGAACCGTAGATCCCTTGGCAGGCTGTTCCACAGCACAGGGGCGTAGTAGCTAAAGGCGGCTTCGCCATATTTTTTTGTTTTTGGGGTCTCTGGTATCTCTAGGAGACCAGCACTGGATGATCTAAGTGGTCTGCCTGGCACATATTTTGGAAGCATTTCTGAAAAATAGATAGGTGCATTTCCATTTAGTGTTTTAAAAACAAGTAAAAGAATTTTAAAATCTATTCTAAAATATATAGGCAACCAATGCAGGGACTTTAAAATTGGTGTAATGTGCGCTCTGCGTTTGGTCTTTGTCAGCACGCGGGCAGCTGCATTTTGGACCAGTTGTAGCCGATTTATGGATTTTTTGGGTAAGCCAGACAGGAGAGCATTGCAGTAGTCAAGCCTGCTGGTGATGAAACAATGGATGAGCTTTTCGGTGTCATTTTGGGACTTTGGCAATGTTTCTCAGATGGTAAAATGATATTTTTGTGGTGTTTCTGATATGAGCCTCCATGTTCAGGTCACTGTCAAAAATAACACCAAGGTTTTTCACTTGGTCCTTGGTGTGAAGTGCTTTTATTTTAAGGTATGCAGATAATTTATCCCTTTCGGCCTTTGCACCGACAAGGAGGATTTCGGTTTTACCTTCATTTAATTGCAGAACATTTTCTGACATCCATGTTTTGATGTCAGTGATACAGTTTATGAGGGTGTCAATTTGGGTAAGGTCACCTGGGGATATGGAGATGTATAATTGGGTATCATCGGCATAGCTGTGGAAGTGTATATTGTGTTTTCTGATAACTGAGCCAAGTGGTAGCATGTAAAGGTTGAAGAGGATGCTGCATTCGTGGTCTGTAGAGGGCAGTTATTTTACAGACGGGTCTCCTCTAAAGCTTCCTCAACTGTTCCAAAGCAGGATCTAACCAGTCACACTCACCACTCTGTGACCTGTGACTGTGAGTATAACCTCACTAACCTTATACAGTATAGTTTGATTTATTTCCAGCTCGCGGAGCAAGCAATGCTATGAAGCAGTTATTCTGCCTATTTTTGCACAGCCCCCTTTGCCCTTTCATTGCGCGCTAATCTGAATATAATGCATTCTTATATAAACTAATAATGCAGCCATGCATAATTAAGCACACACGATGAATGAGCGATTTTAAAGCAAAGCTGTTATGCTAAATTGGCTATTTACTTTATGTTGAAATAGCTTTCAGTCCAAAATATGGTGCTGTATAACAAAAAAATACGTCGCATGGATGCACCTGGGACGTATCCTCAGTGATGTATCCTGAGGTCAACGGGGTTTCGGGTCTACCAAGTTGTACCAACATCATACCCCTCACTCAGGCGACCCAGCCGGGGTGATGAAGTCCCGACTTACGTCCCAGTAGCTACCCTCAATCCGTCCCACTAGGGCAAAACCAGGGCCACACAATCCGTTGGAATTACTAATTACTAATAGCCAGGGCTGGGAGGAGCATGGAAGGAGCATGGAAGGACTAGGCTCTGTGGGTTGTCTCCTGTCCGGGCCCCTGCTACGTCTCACCAGGTCCACTCCTGCTCTCACCAGGCCCAGGCAGGACCTGTGCGTTGTAACATCATCATCATAATTTTTCGACCCCGGTTGAGATCATGGATTCCACAATGCTACGCCAGACTTCCCAGTCCTTCATTGCCATCCCCAGTTCCTGCCTACTGAAGCATGTGTCCCTTAGCCTAACGGCTGATTCGGTCTGGCTTATTAGCCAGGCTATGTGTCCCTAGCGATGACATCAGGGAACGACAGCTTTCTACCTCTGGTCCGCCCTGAGGCAGGACTCCAGAGAAGAAGGGAAGATATAACCTCACTGCTCAAACAGATGTTCCGTGCTCAAAGAGACGTTCCGTGCTCAAAGAGACATTCTGTGCTCAAGCAAAAGGACAGACAGGCATACACACAAAGCTGTACATTGGAGCGGCTGTACACCTCAAAAATATATCTTATGGGCCTACCAGAAGTCTGGTAAATTTATTCTGCAGTTTAAAGGAGCATTCAGTGATTTGGGTGATTTGGAAACCCCCCGCTCTGCCCCGGTAACAAGATGTGCACATGCACACACTCTACAGTGGGGGGGACGACAGGCCAACAGCATGCACACCAAGGCCCGCCCCTGCTCGATCATGGTTGGCGGAAGGCCCCTCTCTATCCTGATTGGATGAAGGCTAGGCCACCCAGCCAAAAACAAAACCTAAGGTTTTTTAACCCCTGGGGACAGGGAGGAACTCCTTATATGGTCAGCACACTCCATAGTAGGGGGGATTATCACAACAAAAACAAAATCACTGAATATACCTTTAAGCAGTTTAAGTGTTTCTAGCATATAACTAATAATTTATAAGACCCTCATTAGGCTGTCTAGAATATGGTGCAATTAATCACCAAAGAAACATCAAGCCAATCATTATAGGAACAAGTTGATTTCCATGTCTAATTGTTCTGCATTAGACTAATTAATGCAAGACATTTCACCACTAAGACACTGAGAGGCCACAACAAGCTTACTGCAGGCAGGCTATTTAATCAGCTGGCCTCCTAAATCATTGATTGTAACTTAATCTATTTGTCAACCGGAAGTCAGAATGCCATGGGCCATAAGAGCTTATAGAGTTACTGTGTGACAGCTTTATTAGAGGAGTAGGTTTTATGCAATTTTACTTATCGGATCTGCACATGATGAAAAATGCAGATCTCGGATTTTGAACCAGTTGAGACATACTGCAGAGAGAGAGAGAGAGAAAGAGAGAGAGAGAATCATATGAGCGACTTGACTGTCTACACGCATATGAGTACTGGTGCACAGTAATATGCTCTATTAATATTTTCATTCCAAACACACAGTGTCTGCCTTTGCTGTTACCGATGCACTGAACCTAGAATTTCCATAATGTGGTGCGGTACTGTTTCACTGGGTATGATGAGGCTACTTTCTTTTATCTAATGAGTGTGGAGTAGGCCTACTTGGCTCTCCACTGGCCCCCCCGGCTGGCACCTGATGGAAGCCTCTCTTAAGTTGGAGGACCATTTTGTTTACAAGACCAGAGGCAATTGTGTGTCTCTCAGGAAACACAAAAGCGCACACACATTTTGAGGGGGGCAGACAATTAGCCAACATGAATGGTACCTTTGGTGTGTCCAAATGGAAACACAAAGGCATGTTTTCAAAGGGAGTGAGTTGAATGTGTTTGGGCGCTGCTCTATAGTGAAGTGGGCTTTAATTAGATGAGAGTTGGCAGTAGTGCAGCAGGGATGGGTGTCCAACTGTCCATGTACAATGTCCATGGACAATCCATTGTGCAAGTTGTAAAGTTGTCCCGGCTGCTCCCTTTTGGCGCTCAGATGACAGAGGGACATTTTAGGACAGATTCAGACACTGCCCCATTGTTTTCTCATTGGATACATTGGAGTTTGGGTGATTCTATTGATTGGAGACGTACCCATACCCCCTCGTCTCTCTTCTCAGCATTGTTTTTCTTTGCTTAAGTGTGTAAGAGTTGTTCTCCAAGTGGACACTTTAATGTGTTTTGGATCTGAATGGAGGATTTCTCCAGTGAATACGCATTGATGTCCCCACTATGCCTCCACTGCACTACTGAGATTGTACCATCATGGTCACAGGCTTACCCTTACTTTATGTACATATGTTTTTACCATCATGGTCAGTGGTCACAGGCTTACCCTTACTTTATGTACATATGGTTTTTTATTTATTTATTTATTTATTTATATTTAGATTGTACCATCATGGTCACAGGCTTACCCTTACTTTACTGAGATTGTACCACCATGGTCATAGGCTTACCCTTACTTTATGTACATATGTTTTTTTATTTATTTATTTATATTTAGATTGTACCATCATGGTCACAGGCTTACCCTTACTTTATGTACATATGTTTTATTTTATTTGTGCAGATATTCTTTGCTGTGGTGCTGCTGTGCTCGGGATCAGAATCAGCTTTATTGTCACATCACTGTCGTTGCAATGCGAGAGTGCCGTCTATAGCCAACGCCAACTCGAGACTCCTGAATCACTGCCCTCCACACCCTCCATCCATCACCATCACCGTCACCAAACTGTTTAGGTGGGGGGGAATGCATTTGTAGTGTTCAGGAAAGGGAAGAGGAATGGAGATTAAAAGAGGACTGAGGAAAACAGGATAGAAACAACAACCAATTAGCCACCAACCAATTTATACACATTTCTTATATTGTTCCCCCAACATGGAGAAATAAACAATATGTATAAACACATTTATCGATAGACCAAGTGTAGCTATATGGAATGGAAAAGTAATTAAACCCCTCTTTTTCTTTCATCAACAACATCAACAACAACAAAAAATTGATATCTTACTTAAATATATATTTTACTCCAGTAAAAGTTAAATTCACCCATGAGGAAATCACATTAAATGTATACTTTAAGAAACTACAGAACTGTGAAATGTGTTTTTTATTTCTCTCCTCGCTTTATAATTAACATATTTTCTTTTAAATGTCATATAAAGCAATAAAGATAGCAGATAATGTCTCCAAGTATCCTTCAGGTGAATGATCTGACCTCACATGCCAGTTTATCTACCGGTAGTTTACATTTCCGAGTAGGGTGGTAGGGGCGTAACGATGTAGTAACTGCATCGAAACATCAATTTTTTATTTCAGGAATCTAAGTATATCGAAATTAAAACGGCAACATTGACTTTGTATGGTATTGTGTCGTTTTGCAATTCAAAAAATTGGTATTGAATCGTTTTGCTATGCAAATAATCGATTGTATCAATACTACATTTTTGTGCGTGGTCTTTAGCCATTTTTAGAAGAAAAAGGAAAAAGAGGGGTTTAATTACTTAGTTTAAAATGTCAATGCATTTTAAATAGTTACTGTATCGATTTCAAATCATTGAATCATATCATATCGGATCGCCATAATGAAGCAATATCGTCCATGTATCGTATCGTCAACCATGTGTCGTGATATGTATCGTATCGCTCTTAAAAATGTATCGTTACACCCCTACTCAAATATAAACAAAAACATTTCATTCATACAAACATGGAAACACGGCAGCCTGCCTCAACTACTCTTCTCACAAAGACACTTCCGTGCCAGATATAGCGATATGGGAAGCAGGGAAAGGCCCGCGAGGGGAGAGGGCCCGGCGGCCGCTCCAACCGTAGTATACTGTAAACTCTCTCTTCTCTCTCTCTGGCTCTCTCTCCCACAAACACACGCTGTTAAGTTACCGCGACTAAGACTACATTTCCTGTCAATAGTAACCAGTGTAAAATATAGTTCATTGGGGGGTAAAGGGAGACACTTTATTGTGAAGGGCCCTTCACGGCGCCCAATGGTATAAGAGAGTGTTTAAACTGGACTGCTTGCTGGCTGGCTCGTCTGGCTTTGTGCTCCGGTGTTGCTGACTGAACCGTTTTAGCGCTGCAGACTCTACAGTCGCCTGGTAAAGTTGAGTTTAGAAAAGAACCAGAACCACAGACTCAGCTGGCCTGTCAATCTCGCATCAGGGCCCGTGGAGTGGGACATTCCCTCCACCACTGGTACACAGGACACATCGAAATATACCTACTGCTTATTTTCTAAAAACACAAAATCAAAGCCTGCGGCGCTCAAAAAAAAAAAAGGCCTGGCACAGAGATTATCCTCTCAAACATCAAAAATGTGTAAATGCAGTATGTATGAAGTGGTCTGATAGGACCTATAGCACATACAATTTACAATTGACAATTTAGGCATTTATAGCAGACGCTCTTAATCCAGAGCGACTTACATTAAGCAAGAACAAAAAAGCATGGGAATACTGTTACATCACATAAAAAGCATTTATCATGAAACATGCGTAAGCTAAGAAAGTATAACAGTGGAATATATATATAATGAAACTATACATATAAACTATACACTAACTATACTATGCTATACATATGTACTATGACGTGCTATGACTACATACAATGCAATTATAGTGCTGTCTACATAACATGGTATAAGTCTGTATCAAATGCTATCTAAGTCTACATAAATGCTATCTAAGGGGGTATCAAATGCTATCTAAGTCTACAGAAATGCTATCTAAGGGTATAGGGTACATAACAATGGACATCATTGTGTACTACTGGCACGCACAGCGATCGTCTTGGTGTGAATGCCTTAATTACTGGAGTCGGCCATGCCACCAATGGACATATTTTGTCCATTGGTGGACCATTGGTCCATTTGGCATGGCAAATGCCAGAGGCTTAATGAGTTTTGGTTAACGATGAATTACAACACAAAAAATGGTCATCCTCTACAACCAGGAGAAAAGAGTATAGCCGCACACTCGTAGCTGCTGATGCCAATAAATTATTGTGGACACGGAGACTGAAAACACACTTTATTTTGGACTGGAACCTCACAATGACACGTGTGCCTGTGTCTGCGTCTGTCTGTCTGTCTGTCTGTCTGTCTGTCTGTCTGTCTGTCTGTCTGTCTGTCTGTCTGTCTGCCTGCCTGCCTGCCTGCCTGCCTGCCTGCCTGCCTGCCTGCCTGCCTGCCTGCCTGCCTGCCTGCCTGCCTGCCTGCCTGCCTGCCTGCCTGCCTGCGTGTGTGTGCGTGTATGTTCATCAGTTGCTCAAAAAACATATCACTCAATAACTACAAGTTCTAGCGCATACACACACACGCACACACACAATTTTCGGCCAATCAGTGCGTACTGGAAATGCTGCTTTCACCCTGTCAAAAAGACCATCTTGATTCTGCAGCTGTCCAAAATGACTGTCATTTCTTGCTCCATTCACATCAAAGTTTCCCCTGAGATGTGGCCACTTTAATCCAAAGACTTAGCGAAATACGTGATTCCAGCTCTCTTGCCGATGGCCCATACATCTCAATCAAGTCTAACACAGCTGCACACCACCGGACCACATCGACTCTGGGGTATGGAAGGTCCTTTACAATGTCATATGGGGGCTTTGGTGGCTCAGGGGTAGAGTGGCCGGATGGGAACCGCAAGGTTGCCAGTTCGAACCCGGGCTCCCCCGGAGTTAGAGTCGAAGTGTCCCTGAGCAAGATTCAGATTCAATTCAAGATTCAATAATTTATTTGCCATGTCAACAAGTTGATAGGAATTTGTCTTGGTTCATACTCAACAAGACACTGAACTGAATTGCTCCCGATGTGCAGGTTGGTGCCTTGCATGTTTTCCTCCGGCATGTGAATGTGAATGTGTGTGTGTGTGTGTGTGTGTGTGTGTGTGTGTGTGTGTGTGTGTGTGTGTGTGTGTGTGAATGTAATGCACAGTCTGTGTAAAGTGCCTTGGACAAAGGCGCTATGTGAATGCACCATTTACCATTTAATTCATCAGGTGTCCAGTGTCGCTGAACATAACATATACTGTTGCAGAGAATGCATCTATTCCTGCAGCCTCTTTGGAGATTCACATGAAAACCTCACATGAACCACTCTGGATTCACATGAAAACCCTGTCACTTCGTCAACTTCGACAAAGCAAAGACCAATATCTCAAGCTCGTACGTATGCATGCACAAGCAAAGAAAATAAGCATTTTAAGCCCTAGGAAACCACAAAGAGTAAAATTACACCCTCTTAAACACTGTAAATATCCGGCTGCCAATTGCTTTGTAATTTAATCACTATTCTGTTAGTTCCTTTCCCCTCCATCAGGCGCCCCGGATGGCCAGGGGGAGGTAGTTTAGAGACCAGGATTACTGCTTGTTTTTTGGTACCTACCATAGGGGACACGGGGAGAACATGCAAACTCCACACAGAAAGGCCCTTTCGCCAACCCCGCCTCGGGTATATGGGCACTGATGACGCGGAGGAGAGAACACGCCCACAGCGTCCCCAGTGGGAATCGAACCCAGTTCCTTCTAGCTGTGAGGTGACAGCACTATACCGACTGTGCCACCGTCCGTGCCCCCTGGGAGAGCAGTTTCTCCTCAGGGAAGCACAGGTGATGACGTCAACCCCCTAGCATTGGGTATACAAGTTGCATCTACTAATACATTCAATAGCACAATAACTCATGAATTTCCACTGCCACAGAGCGCAACAGAGAATGTGTGTGTGTGTGTGTGTGTGTGTGTGTGTGTGTGTGTGTGTGTGTGTGTGTGTGTGTGCGCGTGCAGCATAGGCAGACATCAAACAGTAGACGCCTTCCTGCTATAAAAGTCTGCAAATACTTTAAAGGACCACTTCACCACTTTTCAACCTATATATAATAATTATGAAAAGAATGGTGCAATGTTTTTCTACTCGGTCTGTGTCTCATAGGAGGGCTGTGGGCAGGGCTGGACTGGCCACCGGGCCTTTTTTATTTCTTCTTTTTTTTGGACTGTTGTCTGTTGGTTTGTATCATTTAGGCCTATGTTGTTCTGTAAAAGTGGTGGTATTAGGGCTTGTTTGTTTGTGTGTGCCGCGACGGAGTGGGCGGTAGAGTTTCTGCTATCTGCACGCTGGTTGTCGTGGGCCGGTCTGGGCCAAATTCACGCGAAAATGCCTGGGCCGAATTTTTGTCCCAGTCCAGCCCTGGCTGTGGGCAGTTCAGAAACCGTCTTCCAGTGACATCATCGATGGGGAATACAAGCTAATAAAAACAGCAGGCTTTCTAGTCCTGAAAAGTTGCAATGCGAAAATGGAAGCCATCGTTCTCACGACAATGAAAGTCTAAATATTTTTGTAAAACAATCTTGTTTAAAAAAAAATCTGCCTAATGATGATGTCACTGGAAGACGGTTTCTAAACTGCCCACAGCCCTCCTATGAGACACAGACTGAGTAGAAAAGAATCGTGCCATTCTTTCATGATTATTAGTGAGGACCTATTATATGAAGATAGGTTGAAAAGTGGTGAAGTGGTCATTTAACTGCACACAGTGTGCAGATCCTGGGGTAGGGAGTAGATGATATGATACAAATAAATGCCACTTCACAAATAACTCAAATGAGCGTTCATCGGCAGAACATGGTTATTATTTTTATTTTAAACACTGTACTGTTCACAACTAAAGCCTGATAACAACAGTATATACTCCCATCGCATGGCATGAGTAGTACATTTTACAGTACAGTACTGTATTCACGCATGCACACTCACACTCTCTCTCTATTGCGTGTGCGCACGCACGTGCGCGCGCACACACACACACACACACACACACACACACACACACACACACACACACACACACACACACACACACACACACACACACACACACACACACACACACACACCCTCACACACACACACCCTCACACACACACACACACACACACACACACACACACACACACACACACACACGCCTACATCTGTTTTGGAATCGATAGTCCTGCATGTTACTGACAATGACCCTGCCTCCTGAACTGTAGGTTAGACTATTTCTAACTAATCTGCTGAAACGCTGTGTCCTCCAAGCTAAGTGCTATGACAGTCGGTCAATAGCAGTCAAGAGCAGTTTCTTTCACAGGCAGACCTCTATCTTCTAGCAGTCCTGATTGATCTGCACGGGAACAGGAGTCAGGACTGACAATCCCTGCTTCATTCACTATGTACACATGCATGTACTAAAATGGAATCCTGAGAGCATTGTTATAAGCCACCTTTAGCTTGCACAGACTCTCTTTTTTATAGTTCACCCATAAGGGGGCTGTATACAGCGGGGTGCAGTATGCTCTAAATAGGTTCACCTTGACCTCAACTGAACAGTAGTGAGATTTCCTGGCTAACATATTGGCTTGGACATAGAGCATTCTATGCTGTCTATACATGTCAGTATCATCTTCCATCTTTTCTGTAATGATGTGCCCCAAATATTTACAGCTGCTGCAAACAGAGAGGGTTTGATCCGACAAGTAGAACACTGGGAAATGCTGTTTCTGATCCCTGACAATGACTACCACACTCTTTTTGGCATTGTATATGACGTCATACGTGTGTGGATAAAATCACTTAACCTTTCTAGTAGTATCCTTTCCAGAACTTTAGACAGTATACTGGCTAGGGCGATAGGTCTATATTTGTCAATACTACCTACCTTGCCAGTTATCTGTTTAATCTCCAACATGCGTTTTGTAGTTCTATTTTTAACTATTTGTTTGGGTTTGAATTATTCTGGTCTCTGGTGTGCTGGTATGTTGATTCCTTTTAGCTTGCTGTGTACCAGATAGTCTTTAAGATTTTAGTTTTTTCTGTAGGCCGATATAAAAAAATATATATATATTTTTTTAAGTTTAAGTGTTTTTAAACTGACTGCACGGTTCAGCCAAAACTGCCATTTTTTGGCAGGAGAAGGAAAAAAACAACTAACAATAACAATAAAGGACCAAGTCCTTTCAGAACTGCTTGGTCCTTTAAATAAAAGATCATAGAAATAAATATACAATAAAGAGAGTTCCACCGTGTTCAGTTTGGAACATACAGACACAGGTTTGTGTTTCCACCGCATTGTGTTGGACAGAACAATTGTCATTGTTTGATGCCTAGCTGAATGGTTAGAGAGCCTGTCTGGAGAGAAGGAGGTTTGAATCTCATTAAGTGATGCTGAGAGGTGGCTCACCATCAGGTGGGATGAGATGTTGATCCATAATTTCTTGATCTTTCTGCTGTTCCTTCGTCTGGAATGTGGTCTCGGTTGTTGTTGTTGTTGTTGTTGTCGTCTGTTGGTTGCCATGGCTGCCAGTTCCCACCTGATGTTGTGTGGGAATTCTGATTGGTCCAGAGCGTACTGAATAACTTCTAGCTTACATAACGTCTTAAGACAAGGACTCAAGTCTAAGATGAACAGCTCATCAGAGATAGTGTGATCTTCTTTGTATCCTCCAAAGAGGATGATACGATCTCCCACAATGCAACAGCACATATCATACATTGGACATGGTCCTTTCCACTTGGGCTCAACCTTCTTCCAGGAGAAGGTCTCTGGACTGAATTTCCACACATCATTGAAGTTCTGGTTACCGTTGCAGCCACCAAATATGTACAGCTCTCCATTATAGATAAATGCTGATTGACAATAGCGTCCTTCTGGTAGAAGTTGTGCAGAAGCTGTCTGTCTGTCTGTCTGTCTCGACGTCTACAGTCATTTTCAACACGGTGCATCATCTTATATCATCTGGTGTGAAATCACACGAGACACAAACTGTTGTCATGCACGCCTTAACGACGCCAATTAGTGCAGCTGTTTTTCATCTGCACCCTTTGAACTCTATTGCTATTTTTATTACTTCATAGCGGCTACCTTGGGGTCTTTGGATCTATGGGTCTTGTGTGTGTGTGTGTGTGTGTGTGTGTGTGTGTGTGTGTGTGTGTGTGTGCGTGCGCGGAATGTGCTCAAGCTGACTGGCTGAGCACAGAATGTGATGTATATTGTATGGTGATAACGGTGCCGCTCACGTCACGCGGGTGTGATATCGCTGTGTGAGAGACAGTCAGCAACTCAAAGTGAGGCTGAATGACAAGCATTTTGCATTCTGGCTCTTTGAGGGGAGCTAGCCCCCTATGGCCAGCTTGGTGTGTTTGTGTGTTCTCAGGGGTGGCCTTAGGAATCTGGAGGCCTGTTTCAAGACCAAATATGAGGCCCCCATATACCTATGACATCATTATTTTGTTGAGGCCCCCCCTGAGGGTGGAGGCCCGTTTCAATTGAAACTGGTGAAATGTATACTTAAGGCCTCCTATGTGCGCAAGCAGAGCGTGCAAGTAATGTTGTTTGTCCGATGCTCCGATGCGTATGTCCCATGGCTGCGTATGACGTAATGATTAATTTGTGCTTGATATGGCATTGGTTTCACATTACATACATACATACATAGGGGCATTACCTTTAATCCACCTGACAGGTTATTAATCATAATAACCTTACTTTTACATTATTGAGAAAAATGGGCATGAATTACAATATATTCAGGAATGACAGAGAAATGATACAGGTGGGCGAGTGATGTTTGTTATAAAAGAAGATATTTCCATTGAGATAATTCAAAATGAAAACAACATTACAACATACATGTAAAAAAAAGAGATCTATATATAATTCTTGTGTATAGATCACCTAAAACAAACCTTTCTACAATGAAGACATTTCTCAGAAACTTGATAAAGTATCTACCCTCTTCGACATCTTCTATTATGATGCTAGGAGATTTAAATGATGACCTGTATAATGAAATCCAGATTAGGCTTTAAACAATTAGTTTAGTTTATTAGTTGTTGTTTTTTCATACAAAAAACATTAGTTCATCACAGTTTTTTTTTTTATTATGGAAAAAAAGGTATAGACTGAAGCCTAGGCTGATTACGTCTACCCTTTTGTCATTTAACTTAAATAAATAAGTATATATATATATATATATATATATGTATACCCCTTTTACAGGTTTTCAAACAAAAACAGTTCATGTGTCTTATTTCAACTGAAATAAGACACAAATCCAACTGCAGATTACGGAAGTATTTTAGATCATGTACTGTATATTTTAACAAAATATGAAAATACCATTACAGACATTGAAGTTAGAGACACCTATTACTCAGACCATGATTTAGTATTGACATCACTATAATCCAAAATTAATTAAAACTAGATAAAGTGCCAATCGGCACAGGTCTCCACCAGGATTCTTCCTCAGCCTAGTGGGAATATGCGTGCACAGTTTCATCGCAATCGGACGCCGCGTTGAGGAGTTGTGGCCATTTGCTACTCCTGAAAACTGTAGGAGCCAATCGTGGCCAATCAGGATGGAATATGAGAAATCAAACAAACCTGTCTTGATCACATGACTATGGAGATCATGTGTACCGATTTGCGTGAAATTTGGATAAAATAAGAAGTAATAAGAGTAATAATAGAAAATGTGTTTTACATATGTCGGCCTCCTGGTGGCGCTATAAAGAGCAGATGTGAAAAATTCCAGGCAAAGGTTTTTCCTTGGCCTCTAGGGAGTTGGCATACAAAGTTATCCACAGATCCGTGCAGTTAGAGGTAAAAACACTTTTGGGCCAGTTATAGCGCCACCTTGAGGCTGAGTTGAAATTGTTCATGTGGCATTTCGTCCTCGGCCTAGTGGGAATGTGGGTGCACAATTTCACGGAAATCACGCGATGTGTTCATGATTTGCAGCATTTTGTTTGAAACTGAGCACTCCTGTGAATTTTGGAAGCCAATCTTAACCAATCAGGATGGAGTCTGAGAAATCTGAAAGACCGGTTTGGTTGAATGGCTCTAGAGAGACTGTGTACCAATTTGCGTGATGTTTGGACACAATCTGTAGGTGTACTGTGCAAAAACTTGTTTTGCACAAAGCGGCCTCCTGGTGGCGCTATAACAGGCCGTTCTGGAAAGTTTGGGGCAGAGGTTCATGGTTGGCATCCAGGGAGTGTGTGTGCAAAATTTGGCATCGACCGGGTTAACGGTGGCCGAGATTAGCTGCTCACGGACGGACGGACGGACGGACGGACACACGGACGGACGGACACACGGACGGACGGAGTGCAAAACATACTCTCCCCCATGCCTTCGGCTGGTGGAGACAATTGAAGCAAGGTTATTGAAAGTTTAAAAGAAATAAAATGATACTATATACGTGATAACATATTGTTTTTCAACTGATATAACTTTTTGTTTCGTCTGATATCCATGTTGTATCTTTCTTTGAGAAAGTGAATCCTGGACACTTCAAAATCGATGGGAGTGTATTTATTTTATAGATGTAAGCTTTTACCATACTTCAAAAAAAAAACAAAAAAACTCTAAAAACCAGGTACGTAGCACATTGCTAAACCTAATAATTCAATATTGAAACCGTTATTTCACAGTGAGGCTGAGATTTAAAAGTTCTTAGCGGTCGACAGTACTTGCGCGCTCTGCTTGCGCACTATAGTAGGCCATTTATGGCCTGCTTGTGTGCAACATGCAAGTAAGCACTCGACAGAGTGCAGTTCTAGTTGATTTCAGTTGTTACAATTCCAAACATGAGCCGCTTTAATTACTTCAGTCTATATGACTACCACTATATTAGTAGCAGCAAAAACAAGTCAGGATTGAAATTAAAATATAGCAGAAATAGCAGATCTACAAGCTCAAAACGCGTCACAGTGCGACGTGTTTTGAGCTTGTAGATCGGCTATTTTTGCTACGACAGTAATATGCAACGTGGCCCTCTGGAGCGACTGTGGAATTATAGTGGCCTTCTCCATCGCCAATGTTGCCCTTCCCATGTACTAGAATCTGCATTACCTTGTCTCATTCACTATGTATGCTATGGCTGTGAATGCTGGACACTAATACAAGCCCTACAGAAATCCCTGGACGGGTGCTACATCAGAATGTTACGTGTGGTACTTGACATCAACAGGGTCACGAGCACATCACCAACAAGCGTCTGTACGGGGCATTACCAAGTGTAACAGATAAGATAGCAGTAAGGAGGATGAGACTAACTGGCCACTGCCAAGAACTCCCGGGCCAAAAAGCTTGTACTGTGGGAGCCAACACACGGGCATCGATCCAGAGGACATCCCACACTGTATACCTATGGACGTACTAAAGAAAGATGCTGGTGCGGAAAGCACAAAGGAGCTGGCCAGATGTATGGAGAACCGAGATGACTGGAGACGCCGATGGAGGGCTCGTCTGAGGACGACGTAGAGAGATGCATGTATTAGAATCTGCATTACCCTGTCTCATTCACTATGTATGCATGTACTAGAATCTGCACTTGGCCTTTAGTTATTATGCATGTACAGTACTGTACAGTACACTATACATACATCACACTGCTAGGACAAGTGAATAGCACAGTGGGAGATAACACTCAAAACACTTACTGTATATCACATCCAAGCCTCAATCGTATTGTCATTTTGTTGCATAATACATATCTCTCCTCTTAGCCATAATAGAGCTGATACTACATGTATATTAGCTTGCTTACAATAATGTACCGATTGGTTCACTGGAGGCATAAAATTACTAAATGCATATTATTTATTATGTACTATTCTCTCAAATGTTAATCTGTGATGACAACAAATTACTGCAAGTCAATGGTTAAAAAAATAATAACGAGGCCTGTGATTACGCTAATGTTTTACAATTTGTTGCTTTTGATTCGATGTCTGTGCACGTTGAATATGCATCTCCCCCCTTTTTCCTCGATAATTGATTTGCTTGTAAAAGCTGGAGGCTAACTCATCTCATTAGGAGAGGGAAAGATTAAAGCCAATTAATATGAGGTCTGAATACTGATAGTGGAGAGGCTTGCTGTTTTATTTTTTTTCTTTGTTTTTATTTAAAAAGAAAATGAACACAAATCAACCAAGAAAACAAAAAACTGAGAGAAGATAAAAACAAAAACATAACAAAAACGCATCAAAAGAAAACAGAAAAATAGCTTGAACAGCATTTTTCAAGTTGAGTGTAAGACTAGGCAGGAAAAGAGCAGGAGACATGACTCACAATACACTTAAAGCATTTTTACAGACACAACAACCACTACACGACACTTTTACAGACCCAATAACCTCTACACATACACTGAAACACCCAAATACAATATCACAGAAGTCCATCTAAGTATGAATCTTTCCATTTTTAATTGTAACCTTGCAGTCATTTCTTCCATTATATAAACCTGCTTCAGTCTCTGTTTCCATTGGGTGAAAAGTCACATTTTTCAGGACCAAAAACGAATGTACAAGTTTGCAACCTGTGTGGATCGCCGTAGGTGAGCCCGGTAGCATGCGTCTATCTGTACAGCCATCCATTCAGTCCATCTGCCCACTCATTTTGTCTGTGAGCTACAGCCTGGACGCATGCATGCACACACAGTCGCCTACATGCACACACACACACACACGCACACGCACGCACACACACACACACACACACACACACACACACACACACACACACACACACACACACACACACACACACACACACACACACACACACACACACACACACACACACACACACACACACACATACACACATACACACACATACACACACACACACACACACACACACACACACACACACACACAGATGTGCAAACATACTCAGACAAACTCATACACACACACACACACACACACACACACACACACACACACACACACACACACACACACACACACACACACACACACACACACACACACACACACACACACACACACACACCAGTACTGTGCCAATGGGCAGCTTGAGAATTCCATCAAGTCCACCCAGGCGCCTGTCCGCACAATACCCTGCATGCTTATTATCGGCGCCTGGCCTGCCACGTAGGATGGTAATTGATTTCATTGTGGCTCTGCTCAACTCTTCTCCTGGCCCTGTTGACACCCTCCCGTTTCTTCTGAGCCCCCTGTGGCTCCTCACTGCATCCCGCATTCTCTCGCTGTGCCGTCAAGCATGGGTGCAGGCATATATGTCAAGAACCCAGGCTTCGTTCATCGGGTTTGTGTCACGGCTATAGGTGAAGAGGAATTGTGAGTTGTGTTCATAGGCCTACAGTGCAGGGAAAGCTGCATTGATTGTGATTTGTCTTTATGCATGTAACGTGCGTGAAGACATTGTGTGTGTGTGTGTGTGTGTGTGTGTGTGTGTGTGTGTGTGTGTGTGTGTGTGTGTGTGTGTGTGTGTGTGTGTGTGTGTGTGTGTACAGTGTGTGTACAGTGTGTGTGTGTGTGGGGGTGGGGTGTCGTTTGCATGCCCTTGTGGGGCGGTGTTAACTGGTGCAGATTGTCTGGAGGTGCGTTCAGGCGTTCAGTGCCCCTCTGTTTGTCTGGAGAAAGGGCAGTGGGACGGGGTGGGTGGTGTGACATCAGGCGCCTCCCTCCGTGCTGAGGGACAGTCATAGGTAGTTCAGGAGAGAGAGAAAAAGGCAAAAGGGAAGCAGCTGGCAGGACAAGTCGATAACACTCAGCGATTGCCAGAGAATCCCTTCATATGCAGAGCCCCCCCCCCCCCCCCCATCTTGCAAGGTGGTGATGTGGCTCCCTTGGCAATCAACTTTCATGAAATAGATGTCCTGCTCTATTTGGGACCTATGAAAAGCCCACGGTAGTCAGCCTATATAGATCATGATTATGAGGGAGATAACTGTGAATAATAACATGCACTTAATCTCAATGGGGTGTACTTAGTTTAGACAGTACTTAGTTTAGACTAGTCGTTTGGTTAGACCAGTCATTATAGTCCTACAACTACAACCTATCTCAAACCCTAACCTCCCACGGGGCAGCACACCTAAACCGAACCCATGTCTAACCAATGACTAGTCTAAACTAAGTACCGGTATGCACCCCATCTCAATGTATACAAATGCTGTCACATGCATTCAACGTGTTGTGCACTCGGGCAATGGTTCTCAAAGTGGATTCCAGGGACTCTCTGGATTCCTTTGGGGGTTTTAATCGACCCGTACAAGTCTGTAACTCTGACGGTATACAAATGGACCCAATTGGGTCCATTTGGTTCCATTTGGTTCCATTTCCATATACTGTCAGAGTTAAAGAGAGACCTTGACATGTAAAAGTTTGAGAACCATATTGCGTACGGGATGAATGTATGGGCTGCATATCAGGTCAAGATCCTCCTTGTCTCTCCCATATAGAGCGTCGCAGTCCCTCCCCCTCTCAGAACGGCGAATGACCCAGGAAATGAAAAGCAATGCAATTTCCCCATAGCCGTTTCTGGAAATATTTATTTAAAGACGGTTACGCCGCGGACAAAGCCAACTCGGATCGTGACAAATCATGACAATGAACACAATATTTTGGGCAGATCAAATCATTAGAAAGAAGAAGGCAGGAGACAAGACTATTTGTTTTGTTTTTCTTCTTATAAATTATTTGATCGGCCCAAAATATTGTGTTCATTGTGGTTAATGATTTGTCATGATCCGAGTTGGCTTTTTCCGCGGCGTAACCGTCTTTAAATAAATACTTTCAGAAACGGCTATGGGCAAAATGCATTGCTTTTCATTTCCTAGGCCACTCGCCGTTCTGAAAGGGGGAGGGACTGCGACGCTCTATTGATTTAACTCTGAGACATGTAACTTATTGCTACAGAACAAGTCTGCTGGTGTAAAAGAGTGAGTGAAAGTCTTGCAAGCTATAAGAATAGGAGAATAGGAGTAAAAAAAAATACGAAATCTATATATACTATATTAAAATTAAATCCAAAAACAAATGTACTCATAGTGTGTAATAAAGACACTGAGTCCCTCAGTCTCATGTGCAAATAAAAGACAATATAAAATAGATAGAACAGGATGGGACAGTATATTTTATTTATAACACGTTATATTCTTGCAAATTTCAAACTGCCTCAGAGTTTATAAGCAAGGCATAAAAACAATAACAGCATATGAAGTCAAACATTTACAAAAGGCCCCAGAACTTATTAAGAAAACCAAAAAGGTAGATTTTTTTGTAGTATCAGCGGACTTTGGTGCTCTCAGGTGTCTGTACATGCATGGCTGTGTATACAGTAGTCATCTGTATCCACAAATGTGTGAATCTGTACATGCATGGTTGTGTACAGTAGTGTGTGTGTGTGTGTGTGTGTGTGTGTGTGTGTGTGTGTGTGTGTGTGTGTGTGTGTGTGTGTGTGTGTGTGTGTGTGTGTGTGTGTGTGTGCGTGGGTGCGTGTGTGTGTGTGTGTGTGTGTGTGTGTGTGTGTGTGTGTGTGTGTGTGTGTGTGTGTGTTTAACCCATAGCCTAGTGGCGCGCTACGAGCTTGTAGGTCTGCTATTTTTGAATAATCGTGAAAAGTAACATGAAAGTGTTTGAGAACGACTGACATAGAAAAACATAGCTTTTTCAAGAAAACAGTCAGGATTTAGAAGACATTTGCAGAATCGTTCCCAGGTCAAAATGGGTTAAGCATGATTTTGTGTGTGCCCCCCAGTGTGTTGAGCGTAATGTCTGTACATTATGTTTGTGGACATAATGTGCACATGCGTGTGCGCCATCCTCCCGGGCTGTCATCACCCATCTCGGTGCTCTCCGCTGGAGCGAGCCCCGGAGATGGAGACAGACATTAGGATGGGTGGCAGCCAGGTGGGAGGCAGGTCTAGGGAAAGATCAATGCAATTTGCAAAGTGCCTTCCAGACAATTTCTATACTGGATTGTCTCCAGCAGCCAGAGGGAGAAGGTACGGTACACGACAGAGAGGGATAAGGGTCACGGCTTTGACTTAACTTCCAAAGTAAAACTCTGTGCTTTTACCCCATTCATGTCACTATGCTGACAGGACTGCAGGAGCTTTGTGATTTGTGCACGTCCTTTGCTGGGACAGACACCAAAGACATTTCTATTCGATGTAGGTCAGCAGGGCCCCCTCGCAGAACATTCCTTGTGATGTCTCAGAAGTACCGTACACCACGTTAAATGCTGTCCCTGGGACACAGCAGTGATGTGCATTGAGCAGGGATTTGCCTCTTGTCAAATTAATTAATAATTCATATTTGGACTCTCCCTTTGTGCCATCAGAACAAGGCACACGGATCATCCAAGGCAAATTTTGGACATGGAGCTGAGTTTGTGCTACAAATCAAGTCTGTCTGAGGTATTTTATGGGACTTGAACAAGAAACATAAACAGCCACTGCATCACTAATGCATGCAATGCACCAAAAGATTTACTTTTCCGTGAAAGAATGGTGTCATATCTCACTGGTAGAAGAAATCACTAGATGCTGGTGTTGATTGTATTCTGCAAGTAACTCTTTGGTTCAGTTCCAGAATCTTCCATTAGTCTCATGTTGAAATGACTGTGACCGGTGCATGTTTTATTCATTTTGATGCTCATTATAACGTTCAGTGACTAATTATGCTGTACAGATGGAAAGACTGTCAGTGTCTCGGTTTGTCTACATACTACCTACCTACACTAGTACTGTACCTATACCTACACACATACCCAGCACCCAGCAATCCTGGTCTCTAAATACAAAGTTGATTATTGGCCAACTTAGCTGTGTGTGAAATTGATTTGGTGAATTGGACTTACATACTGTACTGCAGAAGAAAAGTACAGCTGTGAATTATTACTGCAATTCACCATGATCGATGCACACTTAACTTCAGTACATCTGTAACTTGTGTGTTTCCCACAGTATGCTGTATAGCATCTTTCAGCCCAGAACAGACTCGTTAAGTCAGTAAAGGTGAGAATGTACAGTGCCTCATTGTCTCCCAGTGCTCCACCATGTTGTACTGGTAAGACCTGTTTTAGACTTATTTGCGTGGCGGTGCGTGGCGGTGTTGCGCATCGAAATGAGCCGAACTAGAAACTTGTAAATCAGCATCACAGTACGAAAAATATAAATCACGCACAACACATGTCACAGATTCACAAAGTGCCTCACACATTCCTCTGCACAGACGTCTGTGACATGTACTTTAAGATGAGATGCAACTTAATTGATCCCTGAGCCAAATCTATAGACATTATCTCTATGATACATGCAACAACAGAAGTAGGAGGTGAGTAGTAGATTAGCATAGCAAAGGACAGCTATAATTGCAAATGGAGTACTTTTATAGATGGCCATATAGCCTCTTGCTGTAGCCGGAGAGGCTATTAAAACAAGCCCAAATTGATTAAATCAATGAATTACCAGCTGCATTATTATGATCTGGTACGTAAAAATAGATGCCTCATTGGCCGCTGCAGTTCGTTGGAGTGTGTTGAAGGAAGGGCGGAAGAATTTACACTGGGAGAGGAAGTGTGGAAGTGGCCAATCACAGCACATCTTTTACGGGACTTACAGATGGGTTACAGACCCGAACATGCGCTCTGTGACCGACTGAGATTTTGTGTAAAATTATTGGGTTTTTGTTTCCTCAACATTGAAGCACAAGACGAAATAGCAAAAATATAGCACTAAAGTAACAATAGTCATAACGGTAAATAAAGATATTTCCTTCTCCTACTTTCTCCGGCTGGATCTCTGCCTCCCAGATCTCTGGGGAGAGAGGAGCCAGGACAGATGTGATGTGCACAATCAATGGCTCTGCTCCGCCTGGCCTATTTTAGTCCTCGTTGTACGGCGTGTGGCGGTCAGCAGCAGAGTGAGACATCTGCGGTGGTACCCTCTTCCCTCCCTCATGTGATTGCCCTCATACTGTCTTCTTTTCCTGCAGAATATGTTCCTCCTGTTGTCTACTCTCAATCTCTCTCTCACTTTCACTCACACACTGCCCTCCCAACTCCTCAGCCTTGTCTTTCTAGATCTTGCTTCCATTTAAGTGTGTCCAATTTTGTCTTCATTCTGTACCTCCCAGGGCCCTTCAGGGCTGAGCAGTCTGGGATTTGGGTGTTGTACCGAGGGTTTGACACCCCACCCAGGCCAGGTCAATTTAGACGCACCAGTCAATCTTGAATGAATGGCAAAACAAATGTCCATCAATTACATTTTCACGAATTGTAATATTACAACCTTTGGATGATTACAATTTTATGTATATTACTATGTTACCTTACTTAATACTTTATTAGCTGAATTAAATTCTACAGAATATAGTGGTAGCTATTTTTAAATGTTTCATTCCAGTTTCCATATGTAGCAAGTAAATGCCTTTCCAATCTGTTGTCCATCTTCAGTCTGTAACAGGTGCAACAGTGCAGGCTTGATAAATTGGACATTCACTGGTTACAAAACTGGATATACTTCATAAGAGGCAGATGTGTTTTTTTTTCTTTAAGATTTATTTTTTTGCCTTTATTCATAGTTACTAGTGAAGACAGACAGAGAGATTGCACTTTTGACTGGAAATGGACAGCATCTGTAGTTTCCTACATTGTTGTGCTACATTCTGTACATTCAAATCCTGAGTGTTTATTTTACCATTATTTATACCGTAACTCTGAAAGTGTACAAATTAAATCATATGGACCCTTTACTTTACGGATCTGGACTCTTGAGTCACACTGACTCACTGACACCTTGTTATGGTAGTTGAAGTTTTGATTCTACATTCTAATGGATGGGATTGCAGAAAGAATTGAACAAATTAGAATTAAATAATGCTTAAGTTCTGAGGTCACATAAGTTAAAACACACATTACACTGAAAACATTTTTATTAGTGGTACGGTATTGTTTGAAGTGATTCTGTCAGCCCATGCTTTAAATTTGTAAAAGGTGATTATTGTGTGCATATTAGCTGATATCCTCATTGCGAACGCAATGAGCACTAACTATGAGACCCTGCAGCTCATGTCTGTCTGTCTGTGTGTGTGTCTGTCCCGCTGTGACACCACCCGCCCGCCACCAGAGGGCGCAGCTGTAGCACACACACACACACACACACACACACACACACACACACACACACACACAGCTGCGTTCGCTTCCCGCGTTTGCGCGTCTTACTTGTATCAGCAAATACATATGTATTCATCCATATCCACTGTTTGTACATTCATTTATTAATTCATTTATTCTCTCATTTAAGCAATATTACACGAGAGGGTGTGCTTTACCGTGATTATTGTTACACCAGCGTTGCTTCAGGAATATTCCATATATGGGAATTTCCAGAAAAATCTATACTTTTGGGAGTGAAGACGTGTTAGGGCTGAACGTGGCAGAAAATGCCTGTGAGCTATACTCCAAACGATGCTGAACTTATTTGGCTTGGGCATGGCTATTTTACAGAACAAAATATTTTCCTTGTGACATAATTTTGTTCTTATTGACATGCCAAAGCCGAAACATTTTATTGTTGGGTTGGAGTATGTTACAGCCTTTATCTCACTGTCTCCTGGGTGGATTAAATGGAGGAGGTCCAGACAACAGGAAGAGTATATCATGTATGACAACTAGTCTCTCGTCTCCGACTACACAGGGACAAAATAGCCAATGCCAACGATGATGATGAATGTTTTATTTCACTCGTTTTTATTGTACCGGAGGGTAGCTGATGACTTATGAATAATTAGTGAGCCACGTGTGTCCTCTTGGACAAAATAGCCAATGCGAACGACAAATATGAATTGTTTGTATTTTACTATGGAGTCGAGTTTTCTTTCCTATGAGGACTGAGGAAAGATTAATAATGAATGAGCCAATTGTCCTTGTATTCGGAGTCAACCATTCATGCTCCAACAAAGCAGGCACGCTGACAGAAACGGCTTTGAGCCCCACGAGGCATGCCTGAGTGGGACACGTAAGCTTTTAGCATACCCATGGGAAGTTTGGACCTGCAGGGGTTGAACTATCCAGCATATTATGGGTGAAAGCTACCGAAATCATGTATGATATAATGTAGTAATTATGCAATAGAACAATAAACACAAACTCAATTCCATACAGCACTAAAACTGTAAATGTCTTTTACTTTTGCTCTCGGCATGTTATATCAGTAGTAGTAGGCCTAACACATCTATGTTCAAATATAGCTGCAAGCAGCGATAAGGCGGGACCAAGAAAGAAGACAACACGCAAATAAGAAGAATATGCACATATAAGTGGGCTGAGTTGTCGGTACCCAGATTTGAACCAACAACCTTGTGGTCCAAAGGTGTGAGCTCAACCAACTGTGCTATCCAGACACAATCAGTTGTCTCATTGTAAACAGCAAAATAATTTAGTGTTTTTGATGACAATTATGTGTGTCCTGGTTTTGGGGATGTCTTTATCCATTACTACAGTGTGTTTTGCTGTAATTTTTTCATGTACAAACTTCTCTTCAACCGGGATTTCAGATAATGGCCCATAGATTGTGTGTAGAATGTTTCACACAAATTGCTCAAAAATCAGGTATAAGCATTTTTCAAACTGCTCAAAATGGTGGAAAGTCTGAGGGTGGAGCTTACTTGTCAAAGTGACAAATGTGTTCCCCATGAGTCAAGGAACATGTGGTCCCTTCGGGACTTCTTGGTCTTCTTGGACTTCACTCCCGGTGAAGAGGAGAGCAAGTCATATACACTCCTCGTACTATTGCTGAAACAACGTTCAGACTGTACACTATGGCTAACATTTCTTTTTGCCTTTTATTGATAGATCGCAGTAGGTTGACAGGAAACAGGGAGAGAGATGGGGTTGGGGGAAACAGCAAAGGTTGTCTGGATCGGGACTCGAACCGGCGACACGCTGTCTACCTTCATAACTGCCTCGACTCAATGTCAGTCAATGTCAGACCTGTGGAAAAGAACCTAGGTGTCCTACTGGACTCTAACCTTTGCCTCGAAGCTCAAGTAGAAAAAACATAGTTTGCAATCGCACCTGCTTTTTCCTCTACAGAATCCGTCCAATCCTTTCCACCTCTAACCCCCATAAAGTCATCAATGCCCTTATTTCATCACGCCTGGATTACTGCAACGCCTACAATTAGTACAGAATGCAGCAGCTATAGACTTATCACCGGGACCAGGAGGTCAGAACATATCACCCCAGTTTTATCATCACTACACTGGCTGCCAGGCTGCCTGTTACTTTTAGAATTTATTTTAATATTTTATTGTTGACTTTTAAAGCCCTTAACGGCCTGGCACCCGAATACATATCGGACCTCCTGGAACCACATGTGCCGGTCCTCCGACTTAGCCCTTCTAGAGGTCCCTAAAACCAATTTGGTGACCAAGGGTGACAGGGCATTTGCCAGGACCTGGAACAGACTACCACTTGACCTTATAGGGTTGCTAGTTCCCTCACAATTTTTTAAACTATAAGAGAGGCCTTAAGTTCTTAACCCCCAGAACTTGACACCTTTATTCCCCCTGATAGTGTTGTTGTTATATTTTTGGTTGTAATTATTGTGATGTTTGTGATTGCTTGATTGTTTTAATTATGTTGTTAAGCACTTTGGAACATTGTTTAAAAAGGTGCTATATAAATAAAGATTATTATTATTATTATTACAATTATTACTTGCGCAAGCAGAGCGCGCAAGTAATGTTTTCGCCCAGTCTCTTCCGCCGTGACAGCTGTCCCGCCATTCGATTATGCAGAAAAACATCAAATCTGTGCCTGTTTTGCTGGGACCAAATGACCACAAATGACCATATTTCTTACGTCATCATTTAGAGCTAGTCATACGTATACTATATACATAATCAGTAAAAAATAAAATAGCAAATTGTGCCTGATCTGCTGGGACCAGAGTACGTGGTGTGTATATGTATGACTAGCTCTTAATGATGACGTAAGAAATATGGTCATTTGTGGTCATTTGGTCCCAGCAAACCAGGCACAGATTTGCTGTTTTCTTGCATAAACATCAAATGGCGGAACAGCTGGGGGATATCAACACATATCAATGATTTATTTGTCTCTGAAAAACTAAAAAGGGATCCAGAATATATCTACAACGATAAAACAGCATTTCTTATATAGATAGAAACTTGAACAATACTTAATAATACTAGGTGTTTATATGCATAAAGTAGGTAGGTAGCAAATAGTTACATCTAAACATTAATCATTTCAAACGTTCCTTCACAGAGATACTGAGATTTGACAGTTTACAGCGGTCGAAAGGACTTGCGCGCTCTGCTTGCGCACTAGTTGGCCATTTATGGCCTACTAGTGTGCAACAAGCAAGTATGCACTCGACAGAGTGCAGTTCTAGTTATTATTATTATTACTTATATTACCAGCCTATAGGTGTTCAGACTGCTAGGCTGGCCCGGGCCACATTTTCAAAACATTTTAAAAGCGAGTATGTTCAAGTTAACATAGTATAGTTCATATTCAGTCAAAATGTATAGCAATTCTTGGTTGGTTGTGGGTCACGGGTTCCTGGCTGGCACCCACAACACCCACTGAAGCTCCACTTATGGTGTGGACCTAAGCCAGGGATTGATTATTCCTGGCTGGGTTGTCTGTGTGAGATTGTTTGATGTTGAAAAACCTGAAAGGTCCATTGACCTTAGGGACGTTACTGATGTTCTGCCTGTGAGTGCACAAAAGGTGCTTTCATTTCTTTCTTTTCTCTTTGCTTGCTCAGCAAAATAAGTATTTTGAATATACAGTATAGGCTACTGTACATGTACTGTTTTCTGTGTTTGTTGAAATGAGTCTATAGAACCGTGAATCTGCTGAGTGTCCCGAAAACCACTTCCGCATAGAGGAAAGGGAACAGTTTATGGTTCACTGTAGGGTGCATGCTGCACCACAGAGATGCAGGACTGGTGAGATGGGGCAAATGCATCATTAGTGATGTGTCTGTCACTTTTTGCTGATGTGGTGTCGGCAAAGTTCAAAGCCCAGACATGAGTTGTCTGAGAGATGAGAGGGAGTCAACTATAAATGCACTCTGTCGAGCTGCCAACTTGCGCATTGCACACAAGTAGGCCATGTATGTATGACCTACTTGTGCGCTTTCAGAGCGCGCCATGAGGTGCGCTCACCACTGCTGGTACGACTGCTGCTCTTGAGTCCTAAAGCTCTCTGCTGTCTAAGTTTGAAATACATGAGCAGTGTCAATGGTCCCTCATTGCCCGGTGGAGTACACCGACATACACATATACCCAGCCGATACTTACCACCTATTGACCTTATACCAATTTTGAAACGTACTTTAGTCACGTCATCGAGAGCAGTGGTTTCTCATTGGCTGGTGTAATGTACCGACATACAGTACATACCCAGCCGATCGTTGTTCTTGGTCCCTGATTGGCCGAACGACGCCACCGACATACGCAGCCGATTACAGAACTTGCGCTCTGCTTGCACAAGTAAAAAGGTGTGGGGGTTAGAGGAACACATCTGAATGTCATTGGGATTCAAACTTTAACTCTAGGTTGGGGTCCTTCTTTTACACAAAGGTCTCTATACACCAATTTGATGATTTACAATTTACAATTTAGGCATTTAGCAGACGCTCTTAATCCAGAGCGATTTACATTAAGCAAGAGCAAAAAAGCATGGGAATACATCACATAAAAAGCATTTATCATGAAACATGCGTAAGCTAAGAAAGTAACAGTGGAATATCTATAGGCCTATAATGAAACTATACATATAAACTACATATACACTACTATGCTATACATATGTACTATGACGTGCTATGACTACATACAATGCAATTATAGTGCTGTCTACATAACATGATATAAGTCTGTATCAAATGCTATCTAAGCAAACAGAAATGCTATCTAAGGGGGTAGGGTAAGTGCTATAGGCCATGATGGAGTCTGAAAAGGTGGGTTTTCAGACTACGGCGGAAGATTAAGAGTGATGCTGCAGTTCTGACTGCAATGGGAAGTGCATTCCACAGTTTTGGAGCCAGAAGGGAGAAGAGTTTGGGACGTGTGGAGCGTTGTTGTCCCGGCGTTTTTAGTGAGGGTACTTCCAGCTTCCCTGCGTTGGCTGATCTGAGTGCGCGGGAGGGTTTGTAGGGTTCAATCATACTTGCAAGATATGGGGGAGCCATACCTAGTAGGATTCAAAGAATTAAGCTGTAGTTCATTGTTCCATTCGGAACGTGTACTGTAGGCATTTGGAGTTGGCCGGTTCTGGAGAACCACTCATCCAATCCACTCAACACTGCAGTGTCCTTGGATCCTCACCAAGTCGATCGGATGAACGGTTCTTGAGATTATGTGAGTGCATGTGTTCATGCGTGCATGCACGTGAGTGTGCATGCATTTATATGTATGCATTCATGCATGCATTCATGCATACGATTACGTACTAACACAGATTCCTGGAATTTGTATAGATAGTATAGGCCTCTGCAGAATGAAAGATGGTCATGTGGGCCATGCAGACTGCAGGGTGGGAAAACGAGAATGTCTTTACAGTATGTGTGTGCAGCATAACAGCATATACAGTCTAATCATTATAAATATTATACTCTCTCCAAAGAAATGAGCTCTTTTCTTCGGCTTTTTATTTTTTTTACTACCTTATCGGGCATGTCACATGGGTTAGGAGATAATAGCAGTACCTTCCTCTGTGTGAGTCAGTAATGGATTCTGAGAGAGAGTCTGCTCACACTACACTGCCCCGCATTAAGAAGGCCCCTCACATCAGGCTGTCAAGGGCATTGCTACTTTGTAAGCTACCCCATGCTATTCTAATGACAGGGCAGAATGATTAAGTTGTAGAGAGTGATAATGTTTCAGTTTTTTCTTCTTTCTAATCTTATTATCCTCAGGCTACCTCTCATCCATTTCAATCTCAATCAAGTGTAGAATTTTAACAAAATTAAAGCCACACACCATGCAGCATCTGAAGTTTAATTTAAATCTTTGAAGTGGACATGTTATGCTGTTTAACAAAAAAGATGAAAAAAACAAACAGCCCAGCTGCTTACAGACATGGGCACACGGGCGGAGGGACAGGGGCGAAAACTCTAATGACTCGATACACACAAACCAACTATGTTCTTAAACGATAAGGCCGGCATAACTTCATGGTTTTCTCATGGTCAACATTGCTTTAAAGATCATGCAGTCAATTCAATTTCAATTCAAAGGGCTTTATTGGCATGAGAAAACATACGTTTACATTGCCAAAGCAGAAAGAACAATACAACAATACAGCAATACAATCAAGTCATAGAACTCCACTGTTCAAAACAAGTCAAGTGTTTCTTTCGTAAGAATCATTGCATTCCACTGGCCTCTCTTTGAATCATGACCCTTTTGTAGTTTTTAGGTTTATTTGACAGGGACAATACAAAAAAACTAGTTATAAAAACAAACAATATATATTTATAATTATTGGATCCGAGCAACACGCAGGGCGCGTATCCTGTTTTTTACAATAACAAGTCATTTTCTATGGGGAGAGAATATGTAATAAAAATATGAATAATAATTAATATTTGAATATATTCGGGACCGAATATAGACTGCTATCAGAATATAGATCTATTGAAATGCAAACAACCTGTGAGAAGCTTAGAGATGATGTTTAGAACAGCTGTACATTATGATTCCTGTGCAGAACATACTGAAACAATACTAGCTGTCACTGTAGAGGTTATTATAGTTCATTCTATTGTCCCTCATTAGCGTGGATCCGTGTTGATTTCGTCGACTAAGACGAAAAATGTTGGTCGACTACCTTTTTCCACTGACGAAAACTAAATAGAAACTAAATGAAAACTAAGCAATGATGACTCAAACTAAGACTAAAT
This sequence comes from Protomyctophum parallelum, assembly GCF_964188405.1. NCBI lineage: Eukaryota > Metazoa > Chordata > Actinopteri > Myctophiformes > Myctophidae > Protomyctophum > Protomyctophum parallelum. The sequence goes on along the minus strand of NC_139699.1, from coordinate 47,909,296 downwards.
ATACTGACAATTTCGTCAACAAATAAAAACTAGACTAAAATGTTAAGAAGGGACTAGTGGACAAGAGATCCAGTAAGTCATTTTACAATTAGTTCCATGCTGAAAATAGACGTTCTACAAGCTCAGAGCTTGTAGATCGGCTATTTTCTGCAAGTGAAATAAACAGTCATTACGACAGCATCAAGGCCCGCCAAAATACATTCTAGTTGACTAAATCAACTGTAGATTTAGTTGACTAAAATCTTATGATATTTAGTCGACTAAAACTAGACTAACACTAAATCATTCCAGGTGACTAAAATGTGACTAAAACTAAATGAAAACTATTCAAGAGACTATGACTAAAACTAAAATCAAAATTTGCTGCCAAAAACAACACTGGTGTGTTTATCACAAGAACTCTGGAGCTACTTCCAAAAGCCCTTACAGGGACATTATACATAATATGGCTGTATGCAACTAACGGTTAGATTTCTATCTGAGTTTTCTTTTTATAATTATTTTCCCCCCAACGTGGCTTTCTGGCTCCAGGGACTATGTATGTACAGTATGAGAGTCTCCCATTAGCAATTTAATAGGAATCTAAGCAATCTAGGATTCTGAATGCTGGTTACCGGTATGCTGCTGTCAAGCCAAATATAAATGCATGTCACTCCACCAGAAATGGCTTACTGTACACTGAAATGTTCACAAAGGCCAAAAATGTTCTCTGTTTGTTTTCTATATCTGCCACCAGGGAATCACTCGTCTTCAGGAGACGTTCACAGAGAGGAGAGTACAGGACCACTAACCTCCACTGATGCCTTCCCCTTGCCCCTCCTGTGACAAAGTCTGCGGATCACGCAATTGGTCTGTGTGTGTGTGTGTGTGTGTGTGTGTGTATGTGTGTGTGTGTGTGTGTGGTGCACACGCTGTGTGCGCGTGCGCATGTGTAAATATTTGAATGCAGTGGGGAAATTTGCGTGCATATTTTATTCTTCACATGATGCTGAATCTACATTAAAATGTAAGGGATAAATATAGCATATAGTGCTTTTGTAATGTTGATTCACTCTCTGGGTTCACTGTCATGTCATTGAAGGTTAGTGAAGGTTTATAGCCTATGAAGGTTAACTAGGTTTATGGAAATACATACATACATACATACATACATACATACATACATACATACATACATACATACATACATACATACATGGCAGAAATGTGCTGTACTGGCATACATGGTTGAGAGGAATACAGGATGTTCACCAGCATCAGCATCACCTACTGTATACACAGAGCAGAGAGGTGTCTGACATGCTGTGTCTGCATGTCTTTATGTCAACCTAACACATGCCAAGACTGGATAGTCTTCAATTGCAGAAGCCAGCAACTCTCCTGCACGGATGATCAATTTACAGAGTTCAATGAACAGAGAATATAGGGTCCATTATGTATTTGTGATCTACATGTATACAGTATGTATTTATTTGACAGGGACAAAGCTCATCAATCAACATGTCAGTTTTCACCTCAATGTAAATGGGCCAGAGTTAGCCAAAACTAAATTTAATCTGTATAGTCCCTGAGCAGGCTCTTAAAAAATGAATGATAAAAGAAAGTTGTGCACTGTGATGCCCCACACATCATGAGTGGTGGATGTGCCTGCCTATGCCTAACTGTCATCCTGTAGGTGAGCCTGGGTAGGGCATTGTCCTGATGGCTGATGGGAGAGCACATGGGCCCGGTGTCTCCCAGAGGCTATAACTACACCACTCATGCCAGTTGAGAGAGAGATCCAGAGGAGGCAGACCTGCTGCCTCCACTCACTGCATTAGCCTCCATGCCTCCGTTCCTTTATGTTTGATTGTCCTTTCCATCCACACATGCACCACACCATGTATCACACATCCATACACTACACCTACACCACTGACTCACTGACTACACACCCCATATCATTCGTTATGTTAAGCACTGCAGTTCTTTTTAGTTTCCTTGTATAGGCCTATTATTTAATAGGAATGTATCCTGCTCCTAATGTTTGTCATGGCAAGAGCCAGCCATGACAAATGGGGGCTCGTTCCTGAAGTGTGAGTATTAAACTTTCAAACTTTGATTTTCAGTTTGAGTTTGGTTATCTAGTAGCGGCTACTAGAGCCTATAGCGTTTGTTACGCGCACGGTTTTGACAGCCGTTCTGAAGTAAATTGGGGTATCCCCGTGACGTTGTTTCACGTTGAGCATGGAGTTATTTGGAAATTGGATGAATAGTACACGTTTGGTGACACATCGAGCGTAAGTTATACGAAATACTCAAACAAATATAGGAGCTACTGCATTGTCCCATGTGAGGCTTAGCCACGTAGTTTCTTTAAACTTTCGTGGGTTTGTTAATTTTCTTATAGTGTTGGGGGAACGCAGTAGTAGCAGTTGTCTCGGGAGCACAGTACGTGGCTGACGGCGCAATTATTAAATGGTTGCGTTGTCCCCATCGTATAATTAGTGCATCAGTAGGCTACCCCTGCAGAACCCCATGAAGAGCTAGGGTGAGGTAGATAAGATTTGGATAGGCAGATAGGGGACGCTCCTTTTGTTTGGGTTGCTCTGTGTAAAGTTACGTCGCTGTGTTATTTAATCTGTGGGTAGCTATCCAAACGTTATGATGGCTGAAATTGATGAGTTTTAAATAACTGTACAAAGGAACAGTTGTTCGATATTGCTGACCACTATCACGTTGACATTGGGGACAGGAGACGCAAAGTGTATACGCTAAAGTTACTCTTAATGGCCAACTTAGAAGACGCAAATGTTTTGCCGTCGGAGCCTGAGGAAACAGGGGGAGGTGGCGCGGCTGCCTTTGCGCCTATTAAAAGTTTAAAGGCAAATCCAAGCTTTTCATTTGAACAGCAAAAATAACTGATGCTTATCCAGTTGCAGATGGATAGGGCGGAGAGCTGAGAGGGAGAAAATGAGAACTGACTTGCAGAGGGAGAAGTTGGAGCTGGTGAAAGAGGGGGAAATGGATCAGACTTGTTTGGACAGTGGAGGGAGAGCCTCTAATGCAGGAAACATGCAGTTTGATTTGGTCGGTAATTTGAGGTTGATGCCGAAATTCAATGAGAGGGAGCCTGAGACGTTTTTTCATTGTTCGAGAGATTGGCGGACTCGAGAGGGTGGCCTGATGCGGATCGGACTGTGATGCTGCAGTTTGTTCTTACGGGGAGGGCACAAGAGGCTTATTCTGCGTTATCGGTAAACTGACTGTTTAAGTTATGCCACCGTTAAGGCTGCTGTTCTTAAGGTGTATGAAATGGTGCCTGAGAGCTACCGTCAGCGTTTTAGAAATGGCAGAAAAGACGAGAAACAATCATACTTGGAGTTTTCACGGCAGATGGTGCTCAACTTTAATCGTTGGCGTGTTGCTGCAGGTGGAACGACATACGAGACATTGTGCGACTTGGTGCTGTTAGAACAGTTTGTTAGAGCAATCCCACAGCGAGTAGCAACCTTTATCACTGAACAGCAGGTTAAAACGGTGGGGGAAGCTGCCGCCTTGGCTGATCAATATTATGTGTTGACGCACCGAGACTGGGACCCACGGGGTGCCCAAATTACGCACGGGGAGAACATTGAATCCAGCCATGGGGACGGCGGTCGCGGCGCACCTTTCAAGGGAAATGTTAACTCCTAATGTTTGTCATGGCAAGAGCCAGCCATGACATGCACCATGCGTTGATGCCATGTGTGCATGTGTGCAAGCAGCCAAGCACCCAACACTATATCCATACAAAAATACAATACAATACAATACAATACAATACAATACAATACAATACAATACAATACAATACAATACAATACAATACAATACAATACAATAAAGGAACAGATAAACATGGTACAGGGGACAGAACAACTGCAAAGTGAAGTGAAAATCACTAGGGGTCCTTATACCAGGCTTACGAGCATCACTGCTTTCATAGTTGTTTGCACAACTATGAATTCATAAGTGTCAAAATAATCTATTGTTTTGCTCAAAGTTCAGGTTTGAGGAATAGCTAGGGTGCCTTTTGGGGTGTAAATCAAACACACTAGTTTGTTCAGCAAAAAACTGTCATTCCTGCCCTGGTGCTCTCTGTGAGAAGCTGCTGCTCACACTGGCAAACCTGTTACCTCTCCCTGACCCAAAGTTACAAGCAAAAGTGGGCCATGCCTTGGATTGATGCTGTCAAAGGAATCATACCAACAACTTGCACAAACATTGGCTGCCTGTGTTCTGAACGCTGTCACATAATAGTCTCCAGGCCTGTGCGTAGTGCTCTATTGTGATGCCTGGTGGCCATTCCCAACCCAATCCATAACCTATTTTGTCCACAGCAGGTGATAATAAAATAAGTCCACTATGAAGAAAGACACGTCTTTTGAAGTGCAGCTTTGTAAATACCTGCAGGAGCGAAAATGCATTTTGTACAATAGAGAGAACTCAATTGCTGTGGTGGGTGGTGTTATATAGAAAAAAATCACACCAGTGTGAACCAAGTGGTGCAACTCCCGTCTATTGGTTCTCTGTATCGTTCCAATTTGTATCATTCCAATTTCTTCTCTGTATCGTTCCAATTTCTTCTCTGTATCGTTTGCATCCAGCAGGTGGCAGCCATGTCACATACTTCTCTCGTTCCAATTTCACGCATGCGCACACCACTCATGCTCACACAGGTACACACACAAACAGGTACGCAGCTACATGGACATTGCATGCTGGATGTAGAAGTGGTTGCACCACTTAAAAATCTATAGAAAAAGCATTCACCACTGTGTGGTAGTTTGTGGTGTGACATTTCCACACCTTGGTGAAGGCCTTTTCTCAGTGGGCGCCTCTGAAGAACACATTAATCATGCTCCAGGAGAAGTGACAGTCAGTGAGACTCTAACTGTGGCTGACAAACTAAAGTTAAAGCATTGATTCCCCTGAGTGTCATTAAGGCCTCCCTGTGGTGCCGCCCCTGGGTTTATCAGTCTCTGATAGTGGAGACGGATGACCCTTATACCTTCTATTCCACCATTTCTACCACTCCCTCCCTCCACCAAGCCCATTAAAACCACAGTGAAGCCCCAAACACTCCAGCGAAATGGATCAGTTCGTTGACCAACCCAAACCGAAACCACTTTTTTTTTGTGTGGTTACTTTAGGGATAAAGGAAATGAAGATGGAACGGACGTCGTTGAGACATATACAGGACGAGACCTCACCAAAGCGAGGGATCTATGTCCAGAAAACCATTGCCCAGACTCAAATACACTGTAGAGGAGAGACGGGTGTGTGTGTGTGTGTGTTTAGTAATTTATGTGTGTTGATGGGCTTTCAGCAGCCTGAACAATGGGGGACCGCAGCACTCCGAATCCAGCTATTAGGCATCCTGCACTCATCATTCACATGTTGAAAAAAGGGAGAAAGTTGGACAGAGAGAAAAGCCGAAAGCCTTTTTGATCAGACCCAAGCCTGCAATATACCAGCTCTGTTTCGATAATTATTTTTCTAAAGGAATCCACCCCACAAGAAAGGTGCTCTGAGTTCAGTTGCTCCTCATCAACCGATAGGTGAGAGAAAAAGCTACGATGGAGTAGTAGTAGGCTACTGCTTCTGATGTCCCTGTAAGCTTATATTAATGCAGGGTTTTTTCCCAGTTATTTTTTCCTTCCGTCAAGATGGAAGGAAATAAGACGAATGTCCCTGGATGAATCAGAAATAGTCAGATCGTGGCCAGATCCACCCTTAAGTCATATCATAACTAGTCGGATCTGGCCCAGATCCATCATCCAAAATATATGATTTCGCAATTATCTAATTGTATCTCTGCAATTTGGACAAGTTCAATGTTTTCCTAGACCCCAAAAACATAGGGTTAGACACAAAAATTACTTGTCTAGGGCGAATCATTAAGGAGTTAGGCTATTTTAATGATTCCGGACGCCACCTTGGACGCCACCTTGAAAATAACACCTTTTGCATGGTCAACTTTTGGTAAACTTTTAGTATGTTACTAAGGACATGCACCTACTACTACAAAAAACAGGTGAGAAACCTTCTGTTGCAAATTGTTTAGGGTAAGGTGCCTTTTTTCATATGTGCAGTGTGCACTCATCTATGGGGGGAACTTGGGACCAAGGCCTTGGCCTGGTCATGGACCAGGAGCCTGTTCTCCATGGGTCCCCTGGGGTCCCCTCGTATGGCGCCGCCTTGTGGCCACGGGGGGTACTGCACGGGGGTACTGCGTGCGTACCCCATTTACCCCTAGACATTTTGGGTCGTAACAGTGCTAGATCTCGGAAAAAATCTTCCTTATTTGTCTCTCTGGAAAAAAAGAAAAGAAGAAACAGAAGCTATATTCATGTTCTCTCTCCCATTGGAATTAATAGACTTCCGGTCTCATAAGGTGACGGGAAGTAAAAGCCAGAACTGTCTTTCTTTTCTATTTGTTTTGGGTAATACTTTGTCAATGATAGCAAAAATAGCTGATCTACAAGTTCACAGCTTGTAGATTGGCTATATTCGCTATTTTTGAACATTTTTGAAAACTAGGTGCCCCAAAAGGGACACCGGGGTGAAAAAAGTTATTGCCAAAAGACAGACTGTATAATCCCTGGTTTTCTATGCAATATGGTGTGAAATGTGCTACTATGTGGAGTGGAAAAAGAGATTCAAATACAGCTGGTAGCAATGCTGTAAAAACAGTCAAATGTGTGTACTGTACTCCAATCCAAGCTGTCTTCAACAGTGAGTGAACTAACTAAGCTTTGATGTGTGGTAGGCTACTGCAGGCAGCTATTACCTAACCTCGTTGCCGGGCAGTTCAACAATGATTGGTCAGCTTCCAAATGTTAAATTCTGACTTGTAAAACAGGGAGAATTTATACAGCTGGCACGTGTAAGTATTATGAAAATTAGACAAGCCATCCCTTCAGTTGACATGCACGCTGTACTGCCATAATTAAACAAATGCTACTGTTCCTCTCCTCCTTGCCAGTGTTGCTGCAGGTTACGGAGACAACTCCACAATGTACACAAATTAGACATGTGCAGAGCCTGGAGAAGCACTATGATTAATGGCTCTCAAGAAGGACAAGTCTCTGAGGAAAGAGGAAATTGGAGTAGCAATGCTTAAAAGGCCCAGGGATTCATAGGCGAGAGGGTGCAGGAGAGGCTGGTAACTGATTAGAAGGAGTCCTTTGGCTTAAAACAGTGGTCTTCAACATTTTTCAGGCAAAGCTGAGAGAGAGGTTGATTGAAGAAAGGACATTTGTATAAAATTGTGTTGCTGTTTGAAAATGTTATTGTATTTTTCATAGATCACTTCAAGACTTGACAGCACTATCATCAGTGTTGTGCAAATTATGTGTTTTGTTTACACAATATCTTTATTCATTTATTAATATGTTGGATTTTAATGTCAGACATTTAACCACTTAAACCCATTGACTTTATCTACTGCTTTGGTTTTCTCATACACAAAATCTCTTTGCCGAAAGGTCACTTCGCAAAACGTTTGAGCTTCTAAAGCTGCAATTTTTTCAATGAAGAGTGATACATGCTATGGTTCAAGTGGTTAATGTGAAGAAATCACACCCAAGTTAAGTGACTGGTGCAACTCCGTGTGGGGGCCCCCGGAAGTTCCAGACCCACAGGAACGCATGAACCCAAGGTGCCGGCCCGGTTCCGACGAGCCGCCCGCGTCCGAAATGGTTGAGAAATGACAGAGTTAAGGTGGTTGCACACCGGCCGCGATTTTCGGAAAATTAATGGAGAAACGCCGCTAACAATCCGAAAAACGCGCTCGGTGTGTGGGGACCTTTACCGTGTGGGGGTCCCTCTACTGTACTGTACTGTCACTGTACTGTACTAGCACACCTAAAATCATCATATCCTGCCACACTAATAGACAGCGCAACACCCCATCCTTTGTCCGCCTTCTCCTACCAAACCACACCGTCCGTTTGCACACATCTCACCAATGCACAACACCAACAGCATGCCTGTCCAGACATCAACCACTACTTTGCATCCATGCAACTGTCATATTTACAGTATAATACCCATTTCTATGAAATAACACATTCAAGACCACCAGCCTACGTCAAAATCGTCATCACTTTGCTGTCATCACGCCAACTCCGTTCACTTTATGGGGCCAGTCCAATGGCGCATTGTAGTCTACGGCATTCACAGTGACGGGGATGATTTCCGACCCCTCAATGTCCAAACTCGCTGCCTCTGCTCCACACCACCTCAGCCCCTCCCCCTCTGGCTGCTGTCCTGTGCCGGACAGGCGATTGAGGCAAACACGACAAACACACCACGTCGTGTTGACTAGACTACACTAATAAGGACCCATGACGGCCACCACCAGCAACAACACGCCGGCAACAACCCAAAATTACTACATACAACAAACAACATGCCACGAAGAAAACGACCATCACTTTCACTTTCTGGGAGCTGCAATGCAAAGCGTAAGCGTCTCACTCGCGCTGCTGCCAGTGCCAACAACAACCAGTCCACCACTAACGCAACAGGTAAGCATTCCGCCTCACGTTGCCTGCACGCCTGTGCAATTGTATTGAAAAAGTTACCTCACCATTTACTCTGAGCACGTTGTGTGCTACTTCACGCACGCACTACCCGTGTACATTACAACCTGCACGCTGAAAGCGTATTCCACTCAGGACCGCAGACATGACAAAATCCCCACGCCACCCCGTGTGTGTGTGTGTGTCTCTCTCCACTCCCAATCGTAGTCTGAAAACCCACCTTTTGAGCCTCCATCATGGCCCATACATTAACTCACCATTTACTCTGTGCACGTTGCCTCACACGCCCATGCACACTGTTGTGTTGTGTGTGCTCACGCACGCGCTGCACATGCACATTACAAACTGCACGCTGAAAGCGTATTTCACTCAGGACCGCATGCATGACAAGTTGACAACCCCACCCCATGTGTGTGTGTGTGTGTCCACTCCCAATCTACCTATTCAGACTCCATCATGGCACGTAGCACTTACCCTACCCCCTTAGATAGCACTTTTTGTAGACTAGAGAGCATTTGCTACAGACTTATAGCATGTTATGTAGACAGCACTAGAATTGCATTGGATGTAGACATAGCACTTTATAGTATTTATAGCACAATATAGTATATAGCCTATGTATAGTTGATAGTTTCATTATATTCCACTTCAGCACATTGAAATGTAAAGGAAGAGAGAGCTCAATCCTGTGTGTGTGTGTGTGTGTGTGTGTACCAGTGTCACACCTCCCCCGCTAAGTCACACTCCCCTGCTGTGTGTGTGTGTGTGTGTGTGTGTGCGCGCACAACAACTACCAACGGCACTAACAAAGACACACTTGCCATCTCACTTCTTCAAACAAATATCACATTGTCGGTCAGCCTTAATTCTTTCCTATATGCTGCTGCATATACATCATTATCTGCACTTCCTTCACAACATCATTCCCACAACATATCCACTTCTCAGCTGAGCGCCGTGAGGACATGCGACAGAATGAGAAGGACCCGGTCATTGGCCAAATGGCCACTCCTCCAGCAACATCTAACTACTCTCCTTCTCCCAGTCAAACTGTATATACCGTACTACATTTATCACATTACCTTCCTTCCACAGATAACATATACAAGTTCTCATTACTTCTCATAACACAATATTTACATTTCATCCCTACCTTCTCAGCTCAGCAACATGACGACAGGCCCCAGAGAAGGACACGCAGCCACTCATTGGAAACACCTCTGGCCACAGGTAACTACTGCTCTTCCCATTACCAGTGTCAAGCATTATATCAATTCAATTCAATTCAACAGGCTTTATTGGCATGACATTTTACAAGTGTTGCCAAAGCACAATCACAGATATGACAAACAACAACATAACAACATAATATCAATGACATGAAAAATAAATAAATAATAATAATAATATAAAATAAAGCAGGTGGTGCAGAAAATAAAACATGGCATACTGTATGTGTGTCCTACTGGTTGTCCCTTTTCTTGTGACAGGAATTGACATATTTTGCAGCCAAAACTGCACATTCTTTCTGTTCCCCCAGAAGGACTGGTAATCTTTTCCCTTTCTGTCATACTTTCAAATTTTGGGAAGAACTCCTCTCTAATATTATTTTGTGTAGTTTTTACATTGTGTTAAAAAGTGTAACTCTGTCTCTATAGCTCCGTCATCACAGTGACAGCACAGCCTCTCCTCTCTGGGCAGCCAGGTCTGTCTGTGTCTGCCCTTCTCTATTGCCAGACTATGATCACTCAGTCTGTACATTGTCAAAGTCTTTCTCAGGTTTTTATCAGTTACTGTGGTTAGGTAGTCTGCCACAGTATACTGTCTGTTTAGAGCCAAATATGTTTCTAGTTTGTATTGTGATTGTGTGAGTTCGTTCCAATATGTGATGTATTTATCTTTTTCTTTAGTTATAATTTGGTTGGGTCTAATGTCAGATGTCAGAAGGTGAGAGGTCAGCTAGTTTCAGAACCAGCTGACTGAGGGGGCTCCTTTGGATGTTCAACTCTTGGCAGGCAAGGGCTTTATAATGGTAACAGGCAGGGTCACTCTTTTTAATATGGCTCCAGAATTTAATAGATATTTTCTGTATATTTAGAAGTAAAGGATATTGGCCTAATTCAGCCCTGCATGCAGAGTTTGGGCATTTTCTTTGTACCCTGATAATAGTTTTGCAGAACTCTGCATGCAGGATCTCAACTGGATTTTTGTCCCATTTTGCCCAATCACTTTGTAATAAGGGACCCCATACCTCACTGCCATACAATGCAATTGATTCTATAACCGATTTAAATATTTTGAGCCATGTCCTAATTGGAATTTGGATTTGAATTGAACGCTTGATGGCATAAAAAGCCCTTTTTGCCTTGTCTTTGAGTTCCTTCACAGCTGAACAGAAATTCCCAGTGGAAGTAATTTGTAACCCTAGGTATGTATAGGTATTTGCCAGTTCTATTTGGGTTCCACCTATTTTGAACACTGGTTGATTCTTCTGTAACCGTGATCGCTTTTGGAAGGTCATAATTTTGGTCTTCTTCATATTTACTGTCAGGGCCCAGGTCTGACAGTACTGAGAATGTTCAGGCTTTGCTGAAGACCTTCTCTAGTTTGGGACAGTATGACTAGGTCATCTGCATAAAAGAGACATTTAATGTCTGTGTCAGTAAGGGTGAGACCAGGTGCTGCTGATTGTTCTAATAACTGTGCCAGTTCATTAATATATATATTGAAGAGGGTGGGGCTGAGGTTACATCCTTGCTTCACCCCTCTCCCTTGCGGGAAGAAGTCTGTGTGTTTATCACCAATTTTAACAGCCAATTTATTGTTTTCATATATTGATTTAATGACATCATAGGACTTTCCCCCTATTCCACTTTCTATTAATTTAAAAAGTAAACCTTCATGCCAAACTGAGTCGAAAGCTTTCTGAAAATCGACAAAGCATGCATGAATTGTTCCTTTGTTTTGTGTATTTATCTATTAGTGTGTTTAGGGTGAAAATGTGGTCAGATGTTCTATAATTTGGGAGGAATCCTATTTGACTTTTGCACAGGACATTGTGCTCTGTGAGGTAATTTATAATTCTTGCATTTAGAATGCTGCCAAATAACTTCCCTAGGTTACTACTTACACAGATACCTCTGTAGTTGTTTGGATCAAATTTGTCTCCATTCTTGAAAATGGGTGTAATCAGCCCCTCACTCCAGCTTTCAGGGAAATGACCCACACTCAGTACCAAGTTGAATACCTTTAGAATGGCCAATTTACATTTTCTATTGGTATTTTTTATCATCTCGTTTAAGATGCCATCAGGCCCACATGCTTTTTTGTTCTGCAGAACCTTTAGTTTGTCTTCCAATTCTAATTCAGTGATTGGGAAATCCAGTGGGGTCTGATAGTCCTTAATAGCTCTCTCAAAGGTTTCAAATTTATCTGAGATCTGCTCTTGGGCTTCATTCTTTGTAGGTTTTCTATAAAGATCCCCAAAATGTGTTTTCCATGTATCACCATTTTGAATGGATTGTTCATGTTTCTTGGTAAATAAGTTCCAGTTTTCCCAGAATTTATTTGATCCCAGAGACTCTTCAATTAATTCTAGTTGGTTTTGTAAATATTGATCTTTTTTTGTTCTCAGTGTTTTTTTATATTGCTTTAGTGTCACAGTAACTAAGGCGGAGTTCCTGACTGTCTGGATTCCTGTGTTTTTGGTTGGAGATATTTCTTAGTGTCTTCCTAATGGATTTACAGTCTAAATCAAACCACCTTTCCCTGTTTGTTTTCTTTTGTTGTTTTGTTTTGCATTTTAAGTTTGATGATGAGGCCAAATGATCAAATATGTGGTTAATGTCTGCCAGACAACACTCTACACCTTCAGTATTCTGAGGGTAAGTCTGGGACAAGAAGGAGTCTAGAACAGACTGTGTTGACTCAGTGCCCATAGCATTCTGGTACTGCTCCAGACTGTTTGGGGCCCATCTGTATTTCCTCTTTATGTTATACAGATTACAGGACTGAGAACATATATTACCTGTGTCTGCCCTTTTTAGATATAAAGTGATCTGGGAGTGATCTGATAGAGGTGATTGTTCTTTTACTGTGAAGGCTCTCAAATAGTTTAGGTCTAAATCTGTTATAGCATAGTCAACGGTGCTGCTACCAAGTCTTGAACAATACGTATAACGTCCAAAAGAATCCCCTCGCAGCCTTCCATTGACAGTGTACAGACCTAACGCTCTACAAATCTGCAGCACTTGTTTTCCACTTTTGTTTGTGGTTTTATCATAGTTATTCCTGTTGGTAAGGTTAGGAAAAAGAAGGTTATCTCCAGTGATGTAACTGTCCCCTTCAGTACTAGTAAAGTCTACCTCCTCACCAGTCCTAGAATTTAGATCTCCCATGATCAGCACAGATCCCTGGGCCTGGAAATGACTGATCTCTTCTTCTATGATGGAGAAAATCTCCTCACTGAAATATGGAGACTCTATTGGGGGATTATAAATTGCGCATAGAAAAATGCTTTTCTCGCTGGAAATTATATCTTTTTGTATTTTTAACCAAATGTGATTTTTCCCTTTCTTCTTTATTTCTATAGAGTCAGCTAGTTGTGACTTATACCATATCAACATCCCCCCAGAGTCTCTGCCCTGGCCGGGTGACTCCATTTAGTTTAGTTGATGGGACTATAATCTCTCTATAGTTAGGAGGGCACCCAGTAGGGACATCTCCTTTGCACCAAGTCTCCTGCAAAATAACAATATCAACACCAGTAACCTTGTCTAAGAATTCAAGATTTCTGCTTTTTAAACCAAATAAATAAGAATTTAAACCCTGAATATTCCAAACTGATACGCTAAATGATTGTATCATTGATACTGTAACAAATTGTCATTTTAAGTTGAGAAGAAAGAAGTAACAGTTTAGAACATGACATATCTACAATGTAACTTGGCATGTAGCCTATATATATATATATATATATATATATACACATACATACACATACATACATACATACACACACACATATATATATATATATATATATATATATATAATTATATATATATATATATATATACATACACATATATATTTTAATTTTTTACTTCATGAACAAGCATTACCTGCTTAATTACCACTGACGCTGGGTGTGGCCCATTAGATGAGAGCATAAAGTGCTCAGCATGTCCTGGATGGTTCTGCATTTTCATTGACTGCCTTAATGCAGCATTATTAACGCACAATTGTTCCACAGATGACAGATAGAAACAGCTTAACAGTACTTCTCATACTAACACAATATTACCCTTTCACCACTACCTTCTCAGGTCAGCACCATGCGGACAGGCACCACACAAGGACACGCACCCCCTCATTGGAGTTTTGCCTACCTATACTACCTGTATTCCTAAGGACTAATTATCCTTTATCCTTGACGACATTCATTATTCATTCATTCATTTGTGTACTGTTCTTTAAAACCACTGTCCCCCTGCTCATTACATTGCTCCAAATTACTGCTGCTAACTACCTACCTCACTGTTCATGTTCATACTCAATACCTTTTTGTACAGTCATTTGTATCTGTGTTGTCCACAGATACAGAAGTAATTAATAACCCATCCGGACCGTTTCTACACAATAGCCTACTGGGTTTACAAACACAGCTGCAACATGAAGTGGAGTCTGTCAACTCCCGCAATTTCCTTCTTCCCATATTGCGCTGCAATGTAACTCTGGGATGAGCCGCCCAAGGGGCGGCGAGATTCTAGTATACAGTTAATATGTGCGTGTGTGTTTGTGTGTGTTAGGTTGCGCACAGGTGATGAAAAACAACCATGCTGTTTTCGTGCTCAGACCTAGCCAGCCACCCACCCAGCCACACACATAGCTCCGTACCAGTCAAAAAGGAAAAAAAAATCAGACCCGTCTGAAGTGAGTGGTGCTGTACTGTACTTGTACTGTAGGCCTACAAGCCCTCCTCCCTGTCCTGTGTGTGTCTGTGTGTTAGGCTGTGCAACAGTTACACTTGGTGGTGAACAAATGTTATAATGCTATTTTCGTGCTCGGACACAGGGACCCAGCCAGCCACACACAAAGCTGTCAATATGAGTGGTAGCACCACTCAAAAAATAAGCTTTGTTGGTGGAGACAGGGCTAGCCTAGTAGCCTATTTGACTAGGCTAGCCCTCTCTTCACAAACAACTTAACAAGCTTATTTTTTGGGTTATCGTCCCGTGGATTCGTGGACAACAATTGCAACCTGTAGCTACTGTAGATTCATATAGATCCGTATTAAACTGACACACAACCATCTGCCGAAGATATAGAATTCTCATGACCTACCCTTGACTTACTTTGAAAAGCCTCCTCCTCTCACCTCACCTCCGAAAATTGGATCTTTCTCATGTCTGGGGCAGGGGCAGGGGGGGGGGTCTTTTGGTGGGTGCAGGAGAACATCTATCGTCCACTTTTTATCGCTTGTTTCTACATTATTATTTTTTTATTATACGAATAAAAGAGAAATGTCAAATATGAAAGTGTGTTGCGTCACATCATATGCTCGAGAGAGTGTGCGTCGCCAGTGGACGGTCACGGACGCCACCCCCCCTGCACCTGCCACGACGGTGGAACAGTCCGTGTCTCCACGCCATGCATGCAGCCACATTGTGGAGGCAGGCAGGCAAGCAGCAGCTCCTACAGAGCAGAGCAGAGCACGGCGGAGCGGCGTGAAGAACAACACGGAGGATTATTATTATTAAGTATTATTAAGGTGGCTGGTGGTGGTGGTACAGTAGGTTTACCGGGTATAACTGCTGGTAAAGGAAAACAAAAAAAAAACATTTGAGGAAACTGTACAGGGCAACTCGCACGCACGCACGCGCGCACTCACACGCACTGCACGCAAATGGATTTCCCCGTGGCGTTGTTATCCCTTGTCTTTTTCACCAAACCAGGTAAGCTGCATGTCGACTCGTAGTGTGATTATACTTTCATTACCTGGCTGAGTGGAGTCTGTATATGTGCATGGATATGGCGGGGCTTGTTCGTTCGTTTCCAGCTTGCGCGCGTGCAAGGTGGACATTATAAGCTTATATTGATTTTGTCTTTCGGGGGTTCTTAATACGTAGGAGAATATAAACCACAGTTTATCAGTTTTACTCTTAGTACTTTTTCGGTTCTCCTTTCAATTAAGCAGCAGCATCATGTTGTAAAATGTCATTATTTGCCATTGCCAGAATTGTTGTCCAGGTGATTACCTGCACCTGGGCACATTCAGCATCTTTCTGAGATAGTCTACACTGGCAGCAGCGCAGCCTGTGGTCCGACCGTGGACGGATGTATAGAAATTAGTGGCTTTTTGTTTGTAATATTTTTTTTAAGCATGGCCATTTCGGTAATGACCAGCTCAGTTTGAATTAAGCGTTTTTAGGCACCCATGCAGGTTCCAGACAGTAGCCTACTCTGAATGTCTTTGATTGATTGATTGAAATATTTATTAACAGTTTGTAGAATTTACAGTACATTTTAAGCACAAACTCAATACAAAGACTGTCAACTGTGAGTGGACGACCCAATTAAGCATTACACTTGTTTACAACAGGGTCCACATTGTTCAATTCATCGCGTCTCTGCGCGAACATGCTCTTAACCTTGATATTTCTTTTTGACAGTATTGGCTTTTGGAACAGATCAAGATTACCAGATCGATGTCATCAATGAACTTGACCTGGCGAATGCTACTTATGGAATTACCCAAGTGGCAGGGCTTCACAACGGCAGCAAAGCCTTCTTATTTCGAGGTAATTTATATGTATACCTTCTTATCTCTCTGTAAAGCCATCTGTTGGTGCATTCAGTATAACTGGACTTTTCCTTTGTCTCCTCTGCTGTTCCATGGCTACACTGTCTTGATTTCAGACAGTGTAGCGACACACACACACACACACACACACACACACACACACACACACACACACACACACACACCTCTCACTGTTTCTCATCAGTTAATGGGAGCAAAAGCCAGCGCCTTCCTTTCCCCTTGTGAAGATGTTGAGCTAGAAAACTCCAGGGAGCCACCTCTAATAATTATCCTCACGTTTAATCTCTCCCAGGCAGCATATGCTCAAATCCCTTCCAGGCTACATTTGAAAGTCGAATTGGAAGTACATACTGTATGTAGATGCTTTGAATGCCATGCGTTCTCTCTCTCTCTCTCTCTCTCTCTCTCTCTCTGACCTCCACCAAATCAAATCCACTCATTGGCTGGTGGTTAGTGGAATGTCAGGAACATGTTTTAGGTCGAGGTGTGTAACATTGGACTCTCACTATATCGCCAGATTGGAGAGGTGATGTGGTCAATCAGTGCAACATTGCTCTCTCTGGCACTTATAATTCCACTGTAGAAATTCTGGAGAAGGTACTGATCAGTACCTCTCTATGCTTTGGAGAGAGAGAGAGAGAATTGAATGTATGCAGAGAAAGAGAACGCGAGGGATTGAGAGAATTGAACGTGTGCAACGGGAGACATTTTGGATCCCATCTCATTTTTTAGCATGGCATTGATTAACTGTTCTGGCAACCAGAATCCTGTGTGTGCGGCTGTGCACATGTATTATGTGAAATAATGTACTAATAATAATGTGATGTGTGCATCTGTGCAGTGCTCACTGCATTGTGTAGGCAAGGGAGGGGGATGCATTGGAAGTGCATTGGAAGTGCCCCCCAACCCCCAAGAAAAAAATAATATAATATGTAGTAAAAAATCTACATATAGGGCTGGGCGATATGACAATCTCATATCACGATATAGAATTTATTTTATCACGATAACGATATACTCACGATATAGCATATTTTTTACGATACCTATTTTTTTATCTAAAAGAATTGATTTTTGTTCAGGTCGAGTACTTTACTGTACTTGGGCTGTACTGTACTGTACTGTACTGTACTGTACTGTACTGTACTGTACTGTACTGTACTGTACAAGCTCTCCTCCCTGGCCTCTGTCTGTGTTAGGCTGCACAACAGTGACACTTGGTGGTGACAATAGTTATGCTATTTCGTGCTCGGTTACAGGGACAGGGACACACATAGCTGTCTATAATGGTTGCACCACTCAAAAAACAATTAAATTCACATTATCCAGTCTACTTATATGAATATAATACTGATGCCCTTCCCATGCACAGACAGGCCCAAAGCAAGTACAAAAATATTACAAAATAAAATGTATATAATAATAATTAGAGGCTGAACTCAATTGTTCAGCCTCTGTAGACATTTTTAAAGCACAGCTCAAGACCCACTTCTACAACATTGCTTTTAATTGATCTTTTATTTTTTGTTATTCATGTCCTCACTGTATTGCATCACTGCTTGTTTTTTAATGTCGTTGCCTTGCTTTTCTTTTTTTCTCCATTGCTCTGTAAAGCACTTTGAGAGCTGCATTTCATGTCATGAAAGGTGCTATACAAATAAAGTTTTATTAGTATTATTAATAATAATTATTATTATGACAATTAAAAAGAAAAAAGAAAGAAATAAGACGTTGCCATTCAGACAGAAGTACAGGCCTGTGTCTGCATTAAATTGGCTTAAGGAAAAAATAAATATCTCATGTCACAGTTTGTCACTACAGTTGTTTCAGTTCATTTAAGCTCTGTATAGGGAATCAACATGTTCTGTTGTAGTTATAGTTTAGTTTGTTAAAGACGTTGGGCAGCTTAACGATGTTTAATTGACTACAGGCGATAGAGTGAGAGAGAGTGAGAGAGAACGCGATCTTGTCGTCAACTCTCCATGCCCACAGCTGTGTGTATATTATGGGAGTCTGGGACGAGTGGGGCTTTTTCTTTTCCTTTTTTTTTGATGATCACAACAAAGTCAGCGTCTTGTGTTGTTGTTGTAAGCTGTTGCTGAATTAAGGACTTTTCAAATGGAATAATTTATTTGGAACAATAAAACAAGACAGACGCAGCACAGGAGGACTGCACAGGTAAGAGGAACGTCTTCGTCTTGGAAGAAGTTTGCAGTGCACCCGACGACGGACAAGCTTATTGTTCAACTGTGTAAAACATGCGTGGCTCACGCAATTTATCAATTTGACCCAACATGAAACCTGCATTTATAACAGTGAATGACCGGTTACTTTAGGGCGCGTTCGGAAATAGCGCACTAGGCGCACTGTGCAATGCAAACTGATAGATGAGTTCGCTCCGGTGTGGTATTTCCGAACGTGCCCCTTACACCGCTCTGAATCTCGTCAGCCATCATCATCATCTCCCTCTTTTAGGTGCAAGCACCACCTCGGCTTGTGTTGTGGTCGTGTATATAATAGAGAAGACATCCGAAAGGTGTTGGCTCACTGTTTTCAGTGCGCGCGGTGGGCTGCTGGGCATGCCGTATATAAGCGCTGTGACGTAAAATACTGCCGTAAAGCGAAACGGCGATATAAGCGATATAGCTTTTTTTTCGTGATAGACATTTTCTATCGAAAATACGATATATATCGTCATATCGCCCAGCCCTATCTACATATTGACACATAAACCTTAGATATATAAAGGTGTGTGATTCCTTATCAAAACTTCACTTCACAATATTAATTCATCAGGTGTTTTTGTGAATGAAAGACATAGCATGGAGGTCTACTCTTCTATAGACAGTGAAATCCTCAGTTGACTTTGTAATGCAGAGTGTATTGTGTGCTCTGCTGCGTGCAACTGAAATCCAATGAGGATTGGATCAGAAAGTTGGAGATGATGTATGTTTTAGAGACCAATATACTTCTTCTGACCACTTCATCCCTGGTTTCAAAGTCCCATAACACGCTGGCTATCAAAGTAGGCTCCAAGGATCTCTGTGGGTCCTTGAGGAGGTTCCAAGGCGTCCATAAACACTTAAGCCCTATTTTACATTTCGGCTATTCAAAAAAAGCTCAAAACGAAAAGAAAAAAAACATTGCATGGATGCACCTGGGATGTATCCTCAGTGATGTATCCCAAGGTCATCGGGGTTTCGGGTCTCGCAACATCATACGCCTCACTCGGGTGACCCAGCCGGGGTGATCAAGTCCCGACTTACGTCCCAGTAGCTACCCACGATCAGTCCCATTAGGGAAAGACCAGGGCCACACAGCCCGCCGCTCCCGAACTACTCTGCCGGGACTGGGAGGTCTTGGCGCGTGGAAGGACTAGGTTCTGTGGGTTGACTATCATGACCTTAGAGTATTATATTAATAGAGACGGCACCCTGAGGAAACCCTGAGGCGAAATGAACATAGTGGCCGAATTTGGCATTGCAGCTTGAGCCAGCGCTGGTCCGTTGACTATCATTGCGCACGTTATGGGGCAATGACACGTGAAGGCTGTTTCATATGTGAACACGTGCAATGATAGTCAACGGACCAGCACGTTCACAATTTGGCCCAATCATCCCAGAATGCAACCGGAAGGAGGAGTGAAATCGCCTCTTGAGCAACTTAATGCAAGTGGATGGGAGGAGAAATCCGGTGACGTTAATATTGCCTGATTCCATGTGAATGCAGCATAAGACCTGAGGCAGATTTTACAAATGGTATCCAAGCCGACTAATAATATATAGGATTTATAAAACTTTTTGGTGAAAACAAGCTATATTCAACTGCCAATACCTAAAGAACGGAACATCGCAGTGACCCTCCCACCCCCTTCTTTCTTTTGAGATATTTGGTGTGGGTTTTGGAAGTTTAATACTCAAAAGTGCTGGCAATGGCTAGATAGACTTAGGCTATGGCTATGCAGGAAACTCTGGCAGTTAACGAGTTTAATGTCATGGATGTGACTGTACTGTACTTTTCTTTCTTCGTAGGCTATCGGCGCCTCGCATGCTACTTTCTTTAGAAAGAAGAAATATGCCAGACGCCTCGCAGGCTACTCCTTTATAAAGAAGAAATATGCCAATCTTTGATGTGCTCTAGTGAAATGTTATCAGGTTTGTGGTGGTGGGCAGAGGGTTCACATCAAATGGAACAGTCTGTACCACTTTTCTAGAGAGTCTGGGCTCTCTGTAGCACAAGATGATGTTGGTTTTTAATGTCAAATTAGATAGCTGAGTTTAGGTCACAATCACAAATCCTGTAGTGTAAACTAAAGTATGCAGTGTATGACTCCCGGTTTAAGAAAGAGCTATGGACATACTGTATACTGAATGGAAACTGAATTTGATCTTGGGTACATCTCCGTTTCCAGCAAAAAGCTTTTTAATAGACCTTTTAGAGTTCAAAGGAGTTAACTTAGAGCATGACGTTTTTCTATGGTGTTCTTTGAAGACAAACTGAGAGATGTTGTTGTTTTGCCGTAACTTGCCTCACAAGTCATTAGCTTCAGTTTACATCTCAACCTCTCCCTCATGCTCGTGTTGTCGCTATTTATACTGCACCCCTGATCTGACTGCAGAGAGAAGGCTTGCATTATGGTGGCACAGATATTACCCTGAACGATCTCAATGCAGGCTAGTAGCCCAGGAGGACGGGGGCAGTTCACAGGCTCCGTGCAGCTAAACCAGGCTGTGGCTGTAAAAGTTGAAGGCGCCACAGTCCCTGTCCCTAGATCCATTCGAGGCTATCAAACCGTTCATCTTTTATGTATGAACTTCCTGGCTGTCCTACTGCTGGGAGGCAGGAGGGGGGACGACGACACTGGTCCCACCTCACAGGAACCATAGCAGAATTATTCTGTTTGAATTATTCATCTTTCATGGGGGTGATATCTTTCAAAAGGGTCAGGCGCGTCTATAACTCTATATGTTGCCCGCTTGCTGTCAAATTAAAGGGAGCATAGATGGACGGCACGCAGGTGACAACAAGGTGCTTCAATTGGATGTGGGGGAATTATGATGTACTCTCATCGGCAATGGCGGATCATGCACACATTTCACGTCTGGACTGAAAAGTCAACAATATTTTTTCCTGGACAGCATGTTCTGGCTTAATAAAAAAAAAGAGAGAAAATGGAAAAGTGCGCTTCTTGGAGTGCAGATCTCTGCCAGGCCTGCTTGCCTACCCAGGAATGTGTCAGTCATTGGGTGCAGCAGGACATGAAGAAGCTGTCTGGGGAATTATCTTGTAAGATAGGTCCGGCACACACATCTTCTGAGGCACTTACAAGCAAATGGTATGTAGTATCATAACCCTGTCTGACAGTCATTCACCTGAGTCACAAGATCATTTATGCCTAATCTGGTGGGCGTGAAAAATCTGGTTTCAACAGTGACATTTGTAGCGCCCCCTATGGGTGGAAGTGAAATTGCGTTTTGCTCTGTTTGGAGCCTCAATGCGTGATTTAAATTTGGGTTGGACAGTGTGTGCAAGGCTGCGACATGCAACTTTCCATCACTATCTGTCAAGCCATTTTTCTTCACAATTAATACAGCCTGATTGCTGAAGAAGGCATTCCCGTATCCAGCCATGTTTCAGAGAGATGGACCATATAGAGAGTACATGCACATGCAGGATTTTCCCATCAGGACACGTCCCCCTCATCTAGACTGAGTGGCAAAACATTGAGCAGCATGGAGTGTTGGAGTTTGGAAGCGCTCGTTGGAAATCACTCAACGGTCCTGCTTAGCACCTGTTTCTAAATGTCACATAATACAGTATAGGCAGCAAAATGTTGTGTTATTGAAAACAAGCACTTCCCAACTCTGACAAAATAATCAAATGCAGGGCATTTCTTGACAGAAAATAGCTCACGCCGTTTCTATGGTGGATTTTTATGAAACAAAAACTTTGCAGATAATTCAAGCTTTTCGTACAGCTGCAATGTTGGTGAGTTTAACATTGTTTAATGCAATCGGATAGGACTTTTCTGTTTCGATGAATGGGCTGTCAAGGCCAGAAAGTAGTTTTTTGCCACTCAGTGGGCGTTCCCGCATAACTTCCAGGTACGATGATGTCACGCACATACCCTCTATTCCGGTGTTTCTTGTCTCACCCTGAAACCTCAACAGCACCCACAGTTCGGTGATCCTGTTGTCCACCGATTGACATGCACGCACTAACGCACAGATTGTCCGCGCCGCTCACTTCACTGTGATTTTGGCATAGTTTCTTGTGTCTACAATGTTACCTTCAGTTGTGCCTCATCATTGCCAATACTCCGGGCCACTGCGTTGGTGTTAACATTATCAGATGACCAGAAATGTCACCTGCTATAATGCTCATCTCCAAATTTCCCAATGTAAGGTGAACAATTAGCACAGTAACCCCAAGTGTAGGCCAATTAAACTCACGTCTATTTATCTTTTTTACGCTGCTCATTGAGGGCAGAAGGAATGAGCTTTCAGTACCTTATCAATCAAGCCTGATATAATTAGGCTATCTTTGTCCTTCCGAAAGGCATTGTCTTTTATTTTGATTACACAGTAATTATACTACTATTTTTGTAATTGGGAATTGGTTTGTTTTATAACTTGTCAAAGCAGGCAAAACCTGTCCAGTAATTAGTTGTGATGAGATGGGGGATAATGAGAAAAACAACAAGAAAATGATGACACAGTCATCATAGATCTACAAGCTCCCAACATATCGAGATATGAATATGATGCATTGTGAGTTTGTAGATAGGCTATTTTAACTATTGTATTTTTAATTATATTTTTTGTAAAGAATGGTTTTGGACATACAAGGTTTCCACCTGACAGCAATATATGGTTCTGTATCAGTCAGTTTAAGCAGGTTCCATTCAAATTGGCTACTATGACTGCCTATGAATTCCACAGCCCTGGGTATACAACCTGGCCTGGTGGGGATATGCGGCCCGGGCCCGGCCGCTCAGCGCTCACATCAAGTGAGTTGTCTCTGTTGCGCACAAACGGCTTGAACAATGTCAAACTGTCGGGATTCTGTCATGATTGTTGTAACTTCCCAGTTAGATCAATGTTTAAATGATGAAGTTGTAGCATAGTAGACTTGCGGAGCGCACGGCAAGTCGGCAACTGGCACGAGAATTCGCTTCTCTGTCACAAGCTCACGGCTGTGGTTAGATGTTCTATTGTAAATAGCAGACCTAACAAGCTCACTAAGTGGCGCTATAATGAAGTTTCAAAGATGTATACAGTTTAAGAAATAAAAAATAGGGTCTCATTGACTTCCATTATAACGGGGAAACGGCTCTCAAAGTCACATAAACAAACGCAACAAAATCTGATTTTGACAGTATCACCTCAGGAAAACTTTTATTTTCGTCTTTTAAGATAGATTTATAAAGTTACTATTTTGGTTGGAGATATACTGAAGCAGTACTGCGACGTTCCCAACTCTCGCGGGGGCATTTTGTGAGGTTTCGTTTGTAAACAAGTCGCCACGCTGTTTGAGATGCACCCAGCTGCAGCCTCGCAATACAAGCAGTCCAGACACAGATACTTCTTCTAAAGTGTCTTCTAAAGTGTCTCCCTCAAACACCATTGTGTACGTTTTTAGCGACAAGCGGACGGCATCAAATGCATTTGTTTACAACACCGTATACTGGCTCAAAGGCATTCCAATAATACGCTTCAGAGTGGGTGTACAGATTTGGACCAATCGGATTGTTTTTTACTCAACGCGAACAGCAGTGATTCGGTCGGCGTAGGCATACCTACCAGATCTTTCTACACATTTGTCAAAACAAGACAAAGTTGACATTTTTTATTAAAAATAAAACCGCATGAGTTTTCCTGATGTGATAAACTGTCAGAATCAGCTTTTGTTGCGTTCGTTTATGTGCTAAAAGAGTGACTTTGAGAGCTGTTTCCCCGTTACAGTAATAATAAGGTAAGGTAAGAAAACAACCCAAACCTCTAAACAAGTGGTCTTACTCTTTAAGCTACTCCAGTTTCCACATGACTGTTGTTGCTGTGAATCTTCATGCTGTGCAGACGGTGTGAGTTTGTTAAGCCGCCAGAAGCTAGAAAAATAAGGCAATTATATATTTTTTAAATAGCGGCTGTGTATAATGTTGATTTGGCAAGGGCATAGAAAGAAATACAAATGTATATACCCAGCCCGTCGTGGAAGCAATTAAAACAGCTTGTTTACATGTCTGGTCCGGGCCTTTGGCCCCAAGTCTGCCCGCTGTCACTGACCCTCGTCCCCCGGCTGCCCGCTGTCACTGACGCTCGTCATCCGGCTGCCCGCTGATGGTCCTATCTCGGGGTGGTATAGAGCGTCGCAGTCCCTCCCCCTTTCAGAACAACGAGTGGCCCAGGAAATGAATCCCAATGCATTTTTCCCATAGGCATTTCTTAATTTTTTTATTTAAAGACCTTTTAAGCGTCGTACGAAGCCAACTCTTGTCGTGACAAATCATGACAACAAACAAAAAAATTCGGGCCAAACAAAGAATTAGAAGTAAAAAAAAACCTTTTTCTTTGTTTTTCTTCTTTGTAATTATTTGTTTGGTCCAAATTATTGTGTGTGTTGTCATGATTTGTCACGACAAGAGTTGGCTTCGTACGACGCTTAAAAGGTCTTTAAATAAATAATTTAAGAAATGCCTATGGGAAACATGCATTGGGATTCATTTCCTGTTCTGAAAGGGGGAGGGACTGCGACGCTCTATAGGAGGCCGCTCCTCCACCCCTCCCTCACCGCTTACAGCATCTGCAAATTTAACGTTTTCTTCAGATGATTTGAAACGTGGGCAACTAGTAGGCATACTTTCATTACTCCATTAATAAATAACCATTATCACTGCGGCAGAACGGGTGATGGCCCGGGTCTTTTTCTTGCCTGCTCGTTGTCGCCACGACTTTTCCACAAGCCAGGCAGGGGGTTGCTGTAAATAGGTTTTCAATGTATATGAACCGGGATGCAGGGATGGTCTTTGAGATGAGGTCATATTTGGCATTTATGTTTTACAAATTGCAGCATTTAACTCCCATTTCATTTTATATGGTTAGAATGTGGTTACAGTATATTCATGTAGAAAACAGAAGAAATTATTATAACTAAAGCTAGCAAAATAAATTTGAATAAAACAAATGCTCTACATATTATTTTGGTTATATGAAATGAAATCTCTAATAATTCTGCCAGTTTTAACTGTTAATACATCTTTATGTTTTCATTACACATTACACAATACATACAAAAATAAAACGAATGGACAGACAAACATGGAGGAGGTGGTCATGGAGGGGTTAGGCTGTGCACACAGCATAATTTGAAGATGACTTGGGTGGGTTTAGGTTTAGAAAATACTAATAGAAATTGCTAATATTTTCTGTTCTGTAGTTGGCCTTGGCACTTTTTGGGGGTGCATTTTGTGGGCATGTGTGTGGTGGCACCGGTCCAACGTTTGTTACACGATGTGTTTCCCATTGAATCGGGTCTGCTCTGCTTGTCTTGCTCAAAAATGTTCCCCCGTCTTTCTGTTGGAGGCAGCGCCGTTTAGATGAGACAGTTGCGACAACTCGATTCACTGTTTATTCGTGGAGCTGCATGAGTCACTGAACGGTATGTTGTCGTCACTCTCTCTCTCTAAACGGCTCTGGTCTCCAGGCTGCGCTCCGCTCACCGCGATCGTCTCTGAGCAAGATGGAGGCGCCCGTCAGTGTTCTTGTTATTACAAACTAGTGGTTCTACAACGATTCCTACGTGGATTATATTGTTTATAACGTAGGATGAGGTCGGATGCAGCCATGCAAAATGATCGTGTCCATGGATTATTGTTTTACCGCATTGTTTTAACAATTTCTCCCCAGCTACTGTGCCATTCCACTGGGAGAGGGGAGGCGTACTATCATCCGACAGAGCATTGCTCCGAAGGCGCAATGCTCCGAGGTGCGCTGCGGGTCGGGAGAGGGTTGCGTTTAGGTTTAGGTGTCTGCCCCGGGGGAGGTTAGGGTTAGGGTGAGGGAGGAGGTAGGTTGTCGTTCGGACCAATGCTCCGTCGGATGAAAGGCATGCACTCCTGGGAGAGAACTGAGTCGCAAGTGACGGAACACAACCAGTTTTCACCGCTTCGACAAACTTTTATTTCTTTCCATAAATGTGCTATGTTCTTGCCAAATCATCATTATATATTACATATACACCCCTTATTTAAAAAAAATATATATAATTTAATTAGATCTGGGTGCGGTCAGCTAGTTTTCTGCTCTTGTCAAATGAGCTAAACCCCGCCTCCTCAGACCACGCTGTGCTCTGATTGGCTAGAAGCAGTGTCTAGAACAGGGGTCTGCAACAGGCGGCTCTAGAGCCGCATGCGGCTCTAGAGCACACCCCTAGTGGCTCCCTGTAGCATTAAAAGTAGCAATACATTATTTTTCATTTATGGTTTCTGTAGGAGGCCAAACGTGACAAGCATTCTTAATATTTATTCTACACATTTTTTACAAATTTGGTAAACTTAACTAAACTAAAATTTGCGTCATAGCATGCGACACACTCAGTGCCGTGCCAGCCAGGTGTCTATTATAAACAAACCGGTGGGTGTATGAGGCTGCTGCCTGCTACGCTATGGCTTCTACAGGGAGAGAAATAAAGACAGCCGACGAAAAACAGAGGATTTAACAGTTCGTGGACAGAGGCTTTTGCCTTCACAGCCAATGCAGATTGACTGCCTGTATGTTTATGAGAAGCTATCAAACAACAACAAAAGTAACGTTGAAAGACATTTCCAGGGAAAGCATGCTAAATTCTGCTAGTTTCGTTGCAACCCGGGAGATAATTAAGCTTGGCAAGCTGCATTATAATGCGTAATTTTCTTTGCGGCTCTTTCAACATCTTGGGTTGCCGACCCCTGGTCTAGAAGCTTTGAAGCCAGAACCCAGCTTCTAAAAGCAAAGATAATTTTTCACGAGGAAAAAGCTTACGCAAAAAACCCCAACTATTAATTCCAAGCTTCAAAACTAAAACGCTGGTATGCATAGAGATAACAGGAAGTTATCCTGCTAGAAGCTTCCTTGGTGTGAACGCGGCATTACTCTTCATGCCGTGCCGACGATGGGAATGGGATGTATGGGGTGTTGCCAACTGTCGTGACAGAAATAAGCTAACCAACCTCCAAAAACCAGGCAAGCAACTGTGGGGGAAAAAAACAATGCAAGTGTGGCTGGAAATAAGCAGACTTGGCAACCCTGGTTAATGCTGGCCAGAGACATAATGGCTTTGATGGCTTACGACATTGAGAGGGCAGAAAACTGCGCGATCAAGCACTGTTCATGCAGCCTGAACTGGGACAAGAGCTATTTTAAGCATGTGAGCCGCCATTGGACTGGCCCCATGAAGTGAACGGAGTTGTCAGATGACAAACTAGGTGGCAAACTTGTGGCGAACTTGTTGTGTACATTTCCAGGGTATTCTTTGACCAGCAGCTGGTAAAAAAGTCATATTTGAGTCAGAATGTTGAACTGCATTTTGTGTGTCCGCACGCATGCATGCATACTTACAATCACTGTCGGTGAAGCTTTGTTCAATGAGGCATCAAATTAAGTTAATTAATTAATTAAATTGCTTAATTTAATTGAGATTCCCTCTAAATATTCAGATTGGAAGCCCATCACACGGTGGAAGTCTATTTTGAGTTTCATCACAATTAACATAATTGGTTGTTGCATGCAGTGGTGTTGATAAATACATTTCTTTCCCAATACAAATACATTAATGTGGAATTAGTTTAAACCAAAACCTGAAATATTTAAACTTTTGGAAAACAAATGTAGTCCATGAAGAGGGGGGGGGGGTTCACAATAGAGCGTCGCAGTCCCTCCCCCTTTCAGAACGACGAGTGGCCCAGGAAATGAAATGCAATGCATTCTGACCATAGTCAATGATTTTCTTAAAGTATTTATTTAAAGACGGTTACGCCGCGGACAAAGCCAACTCGGATCGTGACAAATCATGACAATGAACACAATGTTTTGGGCCGATCAAATAATTTATAAGAAGAAAAACAAAACAAATCGTGTTGTCTCCTGCCTTTATTTTCTTCTTTCTAATGATTTGATCAGCCCAAAATATTGTGTTTATTGTCATGATTTGTCACGATCCGAGTTAGCTTTGTCCGCGGCGTAACCGTCTTTAAATAAATACTTAAAGAAAATCCTATGGTCAGAATGCATTGCATTTCATTTCCTGGGCCACTCGTCGTTCTGAAAGGGGGAGGGACTGCGACGCTCTATAGAGGCTACAAATTTGGTCCTGGAACTACTGAATTACAGGAATACAGATGAATTTAAACACAAAAGTGATAGTAACTAGTACAGTAGCTACACTCTATATTCATAGCTTTTTTCTCCATTTTATATGAAAGTAGAGGATCAGAGCTGTTTTGGAACCTTTTTGAAATAAGTTTATTTCTGAAGACTGAGGTCTGAGAAATCCGGCTTAAAAGTTTTCAAAGGATTTTCACACTTACTCAAAAAACATATTAGGAAAAGCTATTTGATAATATGGTTTTCATTTTAACTTTAACTTGAACGTGAAATACTTGAATGTGATCTCTGACTTGGGGTTATTCTTACTGAATTTTAAACGTGAACAGCTACTTTCTCCATTGTTTTAGAACAATCATAATACTGTAGTACCGCATAGCATTGCTACCTCCAAATAAGACATTTGCAGTGTTGATAAACACTGTCCCACGATACCTATGAATGCTGACATTGAATGGTGCACAGAAGTACAGCTGCCTGCCTGATAGTATGTGACCTTTGAAACTGCAACTATGGGCATCGGATGTTAATATATATTTCTGCAATATTGTACAAATTGTAATGGCTAGTATCTGGACAACTCTACACACTGACTGTTGGATAGAAAATATAGGGATAGGCATCAAATATGGGCATCCACTATACATTGGGACAATTCATAATGCAAATATAGTCTGTAAAGTCCGTCTTCTACCACTTATCCAGAGTCGGGTCACGAAGGTAATCGCTCCAGAAGAGAATTCCAGACTTGTCCTTCCCAGGCCACATTAGCTAAGCTAACTAGGGGATCACGAGACGTTCTCAGGCCAGCATGGTGATACTGTGTAATTCCCCCCATCTGGTTCTTGATCTGCCCCGTGGTCTCTTCCAACCTGGGCATGCCTGGAAAACTCCCCACATCCACTTGCTGCTGTTCATGTAAAGGAGCAGCAGCACTACTCCGAGTCCTCTCCTTGATGACTGAGCTTCTTGACTTGAGATGCCAGCCATTCCTTCTGGGAAAAGCTTTTGTCTGCCTGTGATTTCATTCTTTCAGTCATGGCTACATCCAAAAATGTTAATTTTCTTAACGGGAGAGGAAAAAAAAAAAGTGCGACTCTGACCAGATCTCTGGTCAGAGTTTTTTGTTTTCCTCAAGTTGCTGCTGCTGGAAACTTGTGAGCGTAATGTGTGATGATTTAGAGACAAACTAGATCTCTCGTCTGTCTGTGATGTTAAATAATCATTCAATGCAGTGTTGATCCGTCGTATATAAATCACGCATTATGGATTTAGTGTTACCCATGACAATAACGACGTGGTAGATAAAACGCAGACTGTGTACAATCACTATGCAAATTGTGGATTATGGTAGCGGGCAACATAAAAGTGACGACCCATTTATTAACATTGGTGTCTCCAAGGACGGAGGAGAGGGAGTTGGGTAGGGAAGTATAATATAATCGATTTGCAAAAAACAAAATTGCTAACATAACGGCCCAGATTTCATAACCAGGAGTAGTTCACCCAATATTTTTTGTTGTCGCAATAATTTGAGAGAGAGAGAGAGAGAGAGAGAGAGAGACGACAAGAGTGGTGACTGCTGCATCTCAACAAGACGCGTTTGTCGTTTTGTTTTAGTCAGGGTTACCGAAGGAAGAATGTAAACATGTCTGTTCTTGCGGTCCCTCCAAGCATTTGATGTTGTCCTACAGTGCTGTCTCTGAGGCACGGCGGAACACGGGGAAGAGAGAGTAGCTTTGATAAAAACGGCAAAGGCTCTTTCAGTCTCTGTACTAAATGACTCTAACTTGCAGTTGTTGTTGTTGCATCTTTCACGCAAAGAAAAAGGCATCCAGTTCGTAGCAGCCTCCGTGACAGAGGTTTATTAACGCTAGAGGGTCTTAAGCTATAGCGTGCAACTCGGTTGTTCATGCATCACCATGACTGTACTTTCCCGAGGATGGGAAGTGCACAGTACCAACAGATGTGTATGTGTACGCACATGCACATCTTATAGAGGCAGAGACCACAGTAGTTTATCAAGATTGCGTTATGCTCCGCTTATATCTGCATGCTCTGGCGGAGGCTAGTGTTTGTCATGAAGGTAGAGGAAACATCTGGAGTGCTATTTATTTTAATAATTCATGCCTCTCAGTTCAGTTCACAATTCAACACACACCCCCTGGACTAAACCCGTAGCTTCCTCGCCAAATGGAGTCCCACTTGAATAATCTGTAGGCTAGATGTGTTCGAAACAACACATGTGGAGACATTACTCCATGTAGACATGCCACTTTGCGTTTCCTTTCCTCCGTGCTGTTTCTCATTTGGCCCAGAGAATTGATGCACTGTTTGCTCAGACATGGCGATTAGGGAGGCGTCGTGTTTGCATTGTTTATGTAGCTATTTTTGGTGAAGTAATGCAACCGCTGTGTTCATTGTTCATAGGGTTCTAGCTCTTATCGATATTGAACTGTCAGTTGTCACTTCTGTGACAGCAGGTGTGCCTCTGTGTGACATGTGTGGCATATTCGCTCTGTGTGAATTTCGTGGGCTTGTGACAGATGATTTTAGTAGCTGTGGTGCCCTTGGATGACCTTAGATGAGTTATTTTGTGTGTTATCTTGTGTGTCCTGTCCTGATCCTATCTCTCTGGGCATACTTGGCATGCTGCCTAGTGACCACTGTAGACCACACTCGTCTGACCCCCCCCCTTCTTTCTTTAACCCATTCAGGCCTGACGTCTAAATCATGAAAATGTTCTGAAAGATTTGAGGCACATTTTAACGATTTTTCAAAAATAGCAGACCTACAAGTTCTGCCACTCGGTGGCACGCTATGAGCTTGTAGATCTGCTATTTTTCAATAGCTAAATTATAACATAATGTTTAAAACACCAAAAGGGGTTCCCGCTCAAAATGGGTTAAAAAAGAGAAAAGCTGGTGCTTAGTGTTACCTAGTGTGATATAGGTTGTCACTGAGAGAATGATTAAGGAGGCCATCGCTCAATGCTCAATGTTATTTGCCATTTTGTTTTTGACATCTAATGTGGGGCCGGTTAGGATCTCTAAGGGGGACAATTTATCACAGACAAAAGAGGGACCATGTCTGCAGATGCTGTTATCTATCCCTTTTTTCGTAGTAGAGCATAATAATTAGGATGAAGCGCTAGATAAGTGGCTTTGTGGTGACAGGATAGGGCCTGGTTGGCTGGCTGCTGTGCTTCCACTATTCTTGTCTGAAATCCACTGAATGGTTGAGCAAAAATGAGAGGAGTAATTAAGCAGTGCCAGAGCTGATGGGGAGGCTGTCTGACTCGTCTCACGGCTTGAGCTCTACTGGAGCTCTGTGGGGGGCTGTGGTCCCCCAGTGTGGGCCAGGCTCTACTGGAGCTCTGTGGGTGGCTGTGGTCCCCCAGTGTGGGCCAGGCTCCCAGTAGTGGGCCTTGCACAAATGCACAAGTCTGACTGATACTGATACACCACCTCAAAGCACTCAGCGTGCCACTGAATTAGCTCACATCTCATTTCCAGGTATTTCCCTCATGTGTAAACTGTGTGTGTGTGTGTGTATAAATGTTTAAAGTGGTTGGGAGCGAAGGTGCTGCGCCAGTGCCAGTGTAAGCATGTGTGACTGAGGTAGGAAGTAGAGGCTGCCAGCAGTGGTACTGAAACCTGCCCCACAGCACACTGTGTATAGTAGGTTATAATTTACATAATTGTATACCACAATTGGTTTTTACAAGGCTAAGGATTAGCTCTGGGTTAGCGTTAGAAGGAGCTAGATTATGATTGCATGCTAGCAGGCGTGCTCTGGTCCATAGCTCATATTAGAGTTATGGACCATAGTTTAGAGCCATGGACTATAGATTAGAGCTATGGAACATAGATTAGAGCTATGGATGCACCTGGGACGTATCCTCACTCCGAGTGATGTATCCCAAGGTCATCAGGGTTTCGGGTCTTGCGGACATCATACCCCTCACTCGGGTGACCTAGCCGGGGTGATCTAGTCCCGACTTATGTCCCAGTAGCTACCCTCGATCAGACCCACTAGGGAAAGACCAGGGACACACAATCCGTTGGATCCACTCCGGAACTACTCTTTTTTTTTTTTTTTTTAAGATATTCTTTTGCGGCTTACGCCTTTTATTGATTTTTGAAGGGACAGACAGTAGGCTGACAGGAAACGGGAGAGAGATGGGGGGATGACATGCAGTAAAGGCCGTGTCGGGTCCGGGAGTCGAACCCGCGGCACACTGCGACTGGATTACCAGTCCGGTGCCCAGACCGTTACGCTACGGCCTGGGCCCTCCGGAACTACTCTGCCGGGACTGAGAGGTACAATTCCGGCATGTGGAGGGACTAGGCTCTATGGGTTGACTCCTGTCCGGGCCCCTCCTACGTCTCACCAGGTCCACTCCTGCTCTCACCAGGAGTACCGCCAGGACCTGTGCGTTGCACCAGACTCCCAGCATATATATTAAAATTAATATTAGCGAATAATCTGATTTTGATTTACAGTGTCGTAGCGTTTTGATAGTCGAATATTAGATTATTCTGTTAATGCACTTGCGTGTGTGTGCGTGTGTGTTAGGCATGTGGAAAATAATCGATACGTATCGATTCATCGATTATGACGTGCGCGATGCGAGTGAATCGGTCCATTCACTGTGTATCGGTAAAATTGACAGGTGAAATCTCGATGCATCGTTCGCGGAGTGCTTGCATCGGTAAAATCCGTGGTTGCACCGTTTTTTCATGGTAAATTTCACCCTATCCTGTGTTTCCGAGGCGCATTGAACGGATCAGAAAAGGAAGAAAAAAAAGTGCAATGCAAACTAATAGGAGAGAGTGCTCCGGTGTGGTATTTCCGAACGCGCCCACAGTCAGTGAACAGAAGCTACCGTACGACGGTGCAGAGTAGACATGTTGAGACAACAGACTCAGAGTCAGACTATAAAGAGCACCCGCGACTAACAGAAGTGAGCCCCACGCATTAAACAAGAAGCACCACCTTTACTCTTTAGCTTTATAAAATAGCTGTCCGAGTAGCTTTGTCCGTCGATCAGTTGACTTTTCACTGTAGCGCTGCGTGCTGGACTGCTCGTATCTGATCCACACTCCACAGCTGTGCTTGCTGATTATCCGACGCAAATCTGCGTCGCGATCCTCATCAATTTGTAATTAAAGAAAGCTTCTGCAGTCTGCACACACGTGTAAAACAACAACGCCACAGCAGGGTGTAGTAGTACTGCTTGTATTGCGTTTAAAGTCGTTTACAACTTTCCACTGTCCAGCTTTCCCCTGCTGTTCTCTGGGATAGAACTTAGAAGCCTTATTTATATTCTGCAGCAAGACGGTGTCGCACGCCTAAAATTGCAGATCCACAAGCTCACAGCGGGGCGTGGATGAGACGCGTTGTGAGCTTGTAGGCCTACATCTGCTATGTATTTATAACGTTAATAATACATGCAGGCCAGGGTCTTCAATGTTTTTCAGGTCAAGCCAAGGACCACTTAGCTGAGAGTGAGAGATCAAGTGGGGACCCCCACTATACATATGCAATTATATTATAAAACTGTTGCAGATTAAACTAGACATAGACTTGTTTGACAGCACTATACAAGTGTGACCTGTAATTTTTGTTTTGTTTATTTGTTTCTTTTCTATTTATATGTTGGTAACATTAATTGATGAACGATAGGCTATTACATTTTAATCTCTTGAACCCTCTATACTCAAAACCTCAAATTGACCTTTGAGATATAATAATTATACTATAGCCTATGATTATTAGTAATCTAACAATTCCACAATAACCAGCAGAGAGCAGACCCTTTGTTTACTTACATAATTCTATAGCCTAAGTTGGGTTGTTTGAGATGCAGAGCTATAATACTAACCTACAGTAAAACAATAAATTCCTTTGAATTTAAATGTAATGCTTTTTTACATGTTTTGGGAAATTAATAGAGCTTTAATATAAATCCTTTCTATTGTGATGAATCGCCATCAAATCGCATCGTATCGGTCGAGGGGTGAATCGCATCGCATTGATTTGAACTAAATGGTTATCG
This sequence comes from Protomyctophum parallelum, assembly GCF_964188405.1. NCBI lineage: Eukaryota > Metazoa > Chordata > Actinopteri > Myctophiformes > Myctophidae > Protomyctophum > Protomyctophum parallelum. The sequence goes on along the minus strand of NC_139699.1, from coordinate 47,874,481 downwards.
CATCGCATCGGGAAGAGGGAGAATCGTATTGCATCGTATCGCCAGGGGATTCCATGTATCTCTAATGCAGGGTTCCCCAATTAATTTTCCTCAAGGGCCATATTTTGACTAGCGTACCAGGCTGGGGGCCGAGTCTGCACGCGCGAGGTCGAGGTCTTGCCCTGAAAATTCATTCATTTGAAAAGGATGCCCAGTTTGACATGCATAGGCTACTGACCCCCATTTAATGCCATTTATATCTGGGACCCTTCAAAAAAAAAAAAAAAAAAAAAAAAAACATTTTTTTTTATTTTTTGGAAATTCTTTCATGGGCCACAAGGGGGCGCTCTGTGGGCCGCAAATGGCCCGCGGGCCGCCTATTGGGGAACCCTGCTCTAATGTATCGTATCGCTGGCAGTGCATCGAGATGCGTATCGAATCGTGAGATGAGACGAGATTCACATGCCTAGTGTGTGTGCGTGCGTGCGTGCATGCAAATATAAATAGCCTTTAAAGGGCAGACTGCAGTTATTTTCACTCCGCTCTGAAGGTAAACGTTCTCAGTGTTGTAAAGCATGTAGGCAAAGTGAGCGTGGGAGTGCACAAACTGCATATGTGAACGCTGAAGACAAAGTGGAGGTACTTAACACAGTTGTTATGGAATGCCCAAACTCTGAAGTGAGAGTTTGAGTGGGTTGCTATCCCCGCTGTAGAGGTAGGCCTAATGGATGAGAGAGAGCGTAATTCACTTCACTCTCCTTGATGACTCATAATGGAGTGCTATGAACTAAGACTGGAGACGAAGACTTAAAGGTTTTATGACATTCATTTTCATTTCTTTTTCTTTTTCTTTTAGGTTTTATGACCTCAATTACACCCAAAAAACCTGAACTTTGAACATTCAGTGGATTTTCTGTGGTCTGAAGTTTTCTTTGGGTTTTTTTGGGCCTTTTGAGCTACAATGAAAACAGGCAACACAGTGAAACAGTGACATCTGCTGGCAAATCCCATTGACATATATGGGATTTGCAGTAAGTGATGTCACTTACTGCCGGCAAATCAGAGCACCTGTTTGAGCCAGAAAACCCCAGATCACAGAAAATCTACTGAATGTTAAAAGTTCATGTTTTTTGGGTGCAATTGAGATTAGAAAACCTAAAAAAAACAAGAACAATTCCAAAACCTTTTTTTTAATGTCACAATCCCTTTAACTCATAATCTCGACAAGTTTGCGCATTTGGCCATCTTGGTTCTTGGCTTTCAGCGTCTCGCACATCATAGATGACAGCAGGACACCACCGCTTGGTGTATTGCCGCTGCTCGCCGCATTGCCACTCGGCACATTGCTGCGTGGCGGTTTTCATCAAAGTTTCATTATTCTAGGTTCATCCATTTTTCAATCGCCGAAGACTTCCTGAAAATGTGAGCGGGGCTGACCTGTGTAGGAGACCACTTTGCCTCCCCCCAATACCCTCTTCTTGCCTTTTTCTATTTGATTTTTTTCAGCCTGTGTTTTTCTTAGTTGCTTGCCTTTCAACACATTTTTGCCATTTCTTTCATGCAACACTTGAGTGAAGAATCTTAATTTTTTTTTATGGCACAATCTCTTCCTCAACATTCCCACGTGCAATTTCAGCCAGGGCAACTAAGGGCCATTTCAGTCAGTCTTTGGGGGGAATTGCGATTATCTGGCTCACACGTGTTAGTGTTGCGTGTGTGTGTGAGCGTGCTCGCGCGCGCGTGTGTGTGTGGGCGTGCTGTTGCCGTTCCAGTCCTTGTTGTGCAGCCTGGGGTTTCTACACTGCCGATGGTGCCTCTGGGGCAGCGGAAAGCAGGCTAGCTCCTCAGGGACTCTCTGCTGCACACTGTGCACTAGATGGACGTAGAGATGGATGGAGGGATAATTGGAGGGAAGGATGGATGATAAGACATTCTAAGCAGCACCTCTGGCTAATGCATCCCAGCCTTTTCTCTGTTTTCCTGGCCCACTGCACTATTATAAGAAAATTCTATTAAAAATGAAAAGAATAAGAAACTTTATTTGTACGGTGCTTCTCAAAACAGAGTTAGAAAGCGACAAAATGTGAGAATATACAGCAGCGTTATAAAGAATGAAGTGTAAAAATCAAAAGGCATACTTAGAGACAGCAGTGGTGAAAATGCCAATACATAAGTAAATATATACTATAAAAGGTTTGATTTAATAGATGTTAGTATACTGACTTTGCTATTAAATGGCATAATACTCCTGCATTACAATTATTTGACCGCTTCGCTGCCATAACCATATTTTGAGCCAGTTTGGGTAGGGTTGCCAACTGTTTCTTGAAATTAGGAATCCGGCACTGTCCCCATCTTATGGCTTTGCTACACGTTGTACATTATTATATTACTGATATTATGCCGTTATTTGTGCTTGGCGGTGTGTCCATGGTCAGTTTAATTAATCCACAAGCTCACCATGCGTTGTGAGCTTGTAGACTGGCTTCTTTGTGTGTGTGTGCGTGCGTTAGGGCATTAACCAAACGTGATTTTTGATAGTCGACTCGAATACCATCGAAATCGATTTATAGTCGATTAGTCAGAGGTAAAATATGATATTTATTCCATCCAATCAAGCATTAAAACATCGTGTTCTGAAACAGCCAGCGAGTGAAGCAAAACAGAGCCGGTGAATGCACTCAATGCAGGCCGAGTGGAATAGTACTAAGAGAGTGGCGACACACTTCCTATGGGCTATAGTTCCAAACATTGGAACTATCCCATTGAGATAGAATGAGCACTTCCGCATTCCATTGTTACAGTGGGAGTCAACGCGAGTGTCGCCACTCTTACTAGATTACGCTGAATGCTGCTCTGATTGGCCGAAATTAGCTCAGCTGTTTCAAGTCAAAGTTGCAAGTCCATAATGACTCACGGATGGACGCGTTGTGAGCTTGTAGATCTGCTATTTTTGATGCGCAAGACCGTTCTACGGAGCAGCATAGCATGTTACGTTGTTCACAATGTTTTGGAGAGTGGAGACTGAAGCGGGGAGGAGGAGAAGGAATGAACCATGCGATGTTTTTCATACAACCCTAAATGTTCAACAAGTTACAACCACAGTTCCTTTGGTTTTTTGAAGGAGCTACAAGCTAGGAGTCGTAAGGAGGAGGTTTGCTAGCTAGCAGGCTGCCAGGCTATGAATCAGATGATCAACTACTTAACTCCATCGCGAGTCTTTTGCGACTATTAGAACTATGATCGTGCGGCATAGCTGTTTGTTTTTAATAATGCCACACGCGGCACGCAGACTTTTGTTGGATAAGCATGAAGAAACATGAAATCACGGCAAGAGCTACTGTAGTTTGACTGTCACCACACTGGATAATATTGGGCAGAGCGAGGAGGAACTCCTGCTATACTTTACTGTACTGGATGACAACGACACGTCTCCAATCTAACTTGTTGAACAAACTACAGTAATAAACTCACCAATAGTAAAAGTATTTACACACTGTAGTTGTCCCCATTGATCTTATGAGCCTATGAGGCATATCGCATATGCTTTTCCCAAAGAAAATCTGTCTTGAATGCTGCTAGTGCCACCGCCGCCCACCCCAGTGAGGGTGACGGCAAAACCCACGTACAGTAGGCTTGTATATGATATGAAAACAATCAGCCAAGAATGGATTAGTACTGAAGTTGGCGATCTACCAACAAAACAACCGAGCTCACAGCTGCATGCCTGCATGTCTGCTGTAGAAAAAAAAAAAAAAAAAAAAGAATATCATAAAAAATAAATAAAAAAAATATTAGCAAATAATCGGATGTCAATTAACAGTGTCGACTAGTGTTTTGCTAGTCGACTAGTCGACTATTCGATTATTATGTTAATGCCCTAGCGTGCGTGCTAAAAATTAATGTGTTTTACTTTCAGGACAATGGCTGCGGTTACATGAGGGCTTTTTCATTCAGAATGAAAACTTCAGAATTAATTTTTAGGTATTTCTGCTTTACTTGAGTATTTCCAATTTCCAATACTTCTACTCCACTACATTTCAGGTAAAACAAAATAATAATAATAAAAAAACACTTTTATGCCATATTACTTTATATTTGATGTATCCTGTAGCCTATGAGAGGTTGCTCTCAGAGATGTGAAATTAAACATGTCTAGTTTCTTATAATTAATCGCAAAACAAGAGCATAATATAGCCATACCAATTACATGGAAACAAGCATGCACAGAAAGACCAGAATGAACTTAAATCCGAATGAGTGTTTACATGAGTCCACAATTGTTTCAATAGGATTTAAAAATGTAATAAACCGGTCAGTTACATCAGATCTAAGTTTAAATCAGATTGGCCATTTTCATTCAGATTTAAGTTTTTGTAGGTGTTTACATGACAACTTTTAATAGGATTTAACTTTTATTCTGAATGAAAAGGGGATTTAACGGTCCATGTAAACGTAGCCATTGTTAGTCAGGAATATTGTGGACAGTCCACATGCAGACACACACACAGCAATGATTCAGTGTGAGGCCGGTCTGCTGTGTCAGTAGTAAATGTGCTTCCCTGTGACACGCACACATACACCCCCCCCCCCACACACACACACACACGCACACGCACACGCACACGCACACACAGCAATGATTCACTGTGAGGCCGGTCTGCTGTGTCCAGTAAGTGTGGTTCCCTCAGACACACACGCACAAACACACACATACACCCCCCCACACACACACATACACCCCCCCCATACACACACATACCCCCCCTCCACACACACACACACACACACACACACACACACACACTAACACATATATACCACACACACACACACCCCCCCACCCCCCACACCCACACGCACACACACATACACCCCCCCCCCCCCCCCCCCCCCACACACACACACGCAATGCTTCAGCGTGAGACTCTGCTGTGTCCAGTAAATGTGCTTCCCAGTGACATGCAAGGTCTTGTTACACGTTAATGTGTCCAGTTGGTGGCCACTGCCTGCTGCTGAACACTGCCCTTGTTCCACTTTCTGTCCTCCAGATAACCTTCAGAGCAACACCGTGGTACTGGTAGTCTGTAGTGGATTTGTCTGCTTTATGTGCCATTTGTTGTGTCGAGAGCTGTGTTACCGCCCTGTCAACTTCCCCTGCTGTATCCACCACAGTTACAGTTATTGTCAAACATCTACTGTAACTGTTGCTTCTATGCTCTGTGTGAGAAACCAGAAAGAGAAAATGAAAAATGGGTTACAAAATCGTGGGATAAAAAAATATATATATAAAAAAAACATTGTTTTTGTAGTAATAATAGGGGTAATAATGATATCTCAAATGTAATAATAATAATTTCTGAGTATCCAAAGATGCTTTACAAGGGGGACATGAGAAATCAAAAACAACTTTATTAGGGGAAAAACACTAAGAAATTAAATAAATTAAATACCCGGGGAAAGCAATATTGAAGGTTTGGATGGTGGATGGGTTGGGGGGGGGGCTTGGTGCAGCAAATATGTGACATGACCATAAGAAAACCTCTGTGTTTCTTCCATGGACATACAGTAACAGCCATAACAGATTTTACATTTTAGTTGGCCATAACCGTTTAGTTAGAAACCATGTCATCTGGACGGATCCTTGAACTCTTACTGGGAGTTGGAATAACGTTAGCTCTGATCCATAGTGTTAGAAGGAGGAAAGTAGGCTTTCAACATATTTTTTTGTGCTAAAAAACAAGGAGCTGCACAGCCTGCACTTCCGAGGGTGTGAGGGGAAAGGATCAAATTAAGTACCATAGAACTCCTCCTGAGTCCTAACTACGCTATGGACCAGAGCTACTGTTGACGCTAGCTTCCAGGCTAGGCTCGGTGCAACCATAGACTGTAAAAAATATGGACAAAGCGTTCCCCGGGTCTAACATGAACGTAAAATGAAGCCTGTCAGTCCTTGAATTGTAAGTCGCCATCTTTCTAGATCCGTTTGGGCCCAGCTGGCCCATTGGCTGGCCCAGACAACGAGGTGGGACTTCCCCCCTTCTTCTTAGTTGGTTTTTATTTTGACTCGAGTGGGTGGGGAATCCCGATCATAGACTGTAACGGTAGCCACGCCCCTCAGAACATGCGCGACTTTATGGTCATTTTCTTTATAAATGGGACCATAATTTTCCAAAAAGAATATTATGACATTAGAAATGAGACTTTAAACTAGTGACTGGAAGCAAAAAGTATTCATGACCATGTTTATTAAGGTAATACAGTCTAGGTGAAGTTGGGCCCAAATACATGGACTTCTATGGGGCTATGGGTTTTTTTGGGCCCAATGACAGCGCCACAACAGGCCATTATATGAACTATCAGGAAATCCCGATTTCCTTGTGGCTTCACAAAATATCTGTCTGACTGCAACATGTTTCGCATCGATAGCCTTTTAAATCCTATTTCCAATCCACGGGGACAAGCAAAGTGATCTCAGCGGCTTCCCCCGGTCTGGTGAACTGTCTGGTAACAGTGATGTAACTAGGTTTCCAATGTAATGAGTCCCAGGATGCAGGGATGGTCTTGTAGATGAGTCCCAGGGACATTTGATGAGTCCCACTTCAGCGACGTTGTCGGTCACATTTTGTCATTTTTACAAATTGCAGCATAAACTATCATTTCATTTTTGATTGTTATAATGTGGTTATATTCATGTAGAAATGTATGAAAGAAGTGAATACAATTCCAAATCTGAAAACTTTAATATTTGCAAAGATGTTTGCAACAACAGTGCAAAGTATGCAAACAGAACAACACAACAGTGCAACGTATGCAGAACAGTAAATAATATAATGGCACCAAAATAATGTAAAATATATAAATAATAATAATAATGTGGTGCAATCAGTGAGCTAAAGTATGGTGCATTTAATGCACTGCAGCACAGCTCATTTAAAGTGACTCATTGTCTGTTTGCAGAAGCAGTCATGGAGGAGGTAGGCTGTGCACAAGTAGAGGCAGCAGGTATGGGAACGGGGTTATCAACATCATCAATGTTGATGTCATTAGCAGTTGACTTGGGTTTGGGTTTAGGTTTGGAAAATAGCGTTGCTGATATTTTCTGCTGCCCTGCAGTTGGCTTTGGAAATTTCTTTGGTGCCATTTTAATGTGTGGTGGCACAACACACACGCAACAGAAACAACAATACCGGCGTGTCACTGTTATTGTGAATCGGGTCTGCTTGTCACGCTAAAACATGTTCCCCTAAATATTTCTGTCGGAGGCAGCGCGGTTTAGTTGAGAGAGTTGCGACATCTCCGTTCACTGCTTATTCGTGGGGCTGCTAAACGGCTCTAGTCTACTCTAGAGGCTGCGCTCGGAGCGCTCCGCTCCCCGGTCAGAGCTCGCCTGAGCAACATGGCGGCGCGCTGTGTTGACAATGTAGTTACAACAAATTAGTGGTTCTACAACGATTTCTACATGGATTTTATTTTTTATAACATAGGATGAGGTCGGATGTGGGCATACAAAATGATCGTTTCCGTAGATTATTGTTTTACCGCATTTTTTCCCCCCGCAATTTCTTTTTAGTGAGAGTACAGTAGTGCATCCCATGGACGCACAGGTTGATGGTCTATTGCGTCCCAAAACTATAAAGTGCGTTTTTGGACGCAAAACGCACCCTAGTTACATCACTGGGTGTTGTTGTCTGAAGAGGACACTCCACTCAGTGCACTGGGTGGTGCGCAGGTCCGTTTGAAACTCGTCCAGTGACGACGTTCCGCTGTGAAAAAAATTGTGCGATTAACCCTCTAATGGCCAAGTGGCCAACCTTAATAACATCTTATTGTGCCTTAGGCCAGCTTTGGCTGACTTTTTGAATGACAATAGAATAATGTGCGATATGACCACAATGTCACGAAATATCTCATTTTAAAGCTGCACGTCTCTAGTTTACACAGAAAAAATGAATATGTTCCTAGCATGTTCCATCGTTTACTTATAAGCATTTTAGTACACCTTGGTTTGACTTATCACTGAAACCAAGGTCTACTAAAAAGCTTATAAGTAAACGATGGAACAAGCTATAATCATAATTATTTTTTCATTGTAAAGTAGTGACTTGGAGCTATAAAATGAGACATTTCGTGACATTGTGGTCATATCTCACATTTTTCGATTGCCATTCAAAAAGTCGCCAAATCTGGCCAATGCTGGCCAATGCCCCATTTCTTAATTCGTCATTTTAATGCAATAAGAGGGATCAGCGATCTAAATAAAATACATCACGTTTTACTTTCATTTTCAAATTAATACCCAGAAGTGCCACCAGATGGCGGGAACGTTCCATTATTCTGATTTTGGCAAAAGTATCAAATCTGGCTAAATCACTTCCTGTGAAACGGAGGTAAACAAAGGAGGCTACTATGACCACTAGCACATAGCTTAGCAATCCGGACAGCCAAGCTAACATTAGCTTTTTTATAACTTAGTCAAATTAAGCTTAAAAACGACCAGGAACATCCCAAAATATCAACATTTCTGCCGCGGATCACATAGAGACGGCGCGCGTGCACGATAGTGCACGATCGCGCGGGTTTCGGCCGGTTTTTGGTAGATTACATAAAAATAATTAAAAAAATGTCAAACAATTGCAATATTTTGTTATAAAAAGACGTACTGACAGGGCAGTACGTCTACTACGCAGATAACGTCATTGGCCACGAGGGATTTGTTGATTTAACACGTCAATTAACATGGCAGTCTATGGGCCTGACGTGCTCTTGGCCACAAGGGGGTTAAAATGTAAAAAACATTGACGCGGTAATTTTTCTGTAGTTAATTGATCTCAATTAACGCGTTAAAGCCCGGCCCTACTTTTTAGCCATTTTCTGCCGAATATGTTCTGCGGCCGAATATTCGGTGCATCACTAAGAAATAGTGTATTTTCTATCTAGACATACTACTTAATCATCTGAAGCTATTTATCTTTTCTCTGGTCGACACAGAGGGGTGGATAATACAGTCTCATGGGTCCCCAATTTTAGTGGGAAGAAGTTCACTTAAAACTTGTAGACAACATCAATCATCATAGATGGTAGAACCACATGAGAGCAACTCGCTAAGTTTGGAAGTGCTGCATTATTTATGGCATGAGAAGTGGAAAAATATGATGTTGGTTATCAAATAGCTGAGTGGGAACATGCCACCTCATTTTTAATGGATCCCCTTTAGTATTTATCCCAGAGTTATTCTTATCTCTCCAGCATCACTAAGCATGGGGAGAGACGGTGACCGCAGAGAGGCAGTGCATTGTCAAGTTATCTGTGACACCGCTGCTGTCACAAGCTGAATTTGTCGCAGCATAAATTGGTTCCAATGAGCTAGAACATGACTGTGAAGTAAAATATGTTTTCTTAATTAGCCTAAATCAGCAAAGCAGAAAAACACAAATTAATGAAAAAGCCCACTGAACAGCCTAGGCTTGTTGTAGGGCTGACCTTCGATTACGTTTTTGATGATCGACGCTTCGATATAAATTTGTTTCGATCTTCGACGCTTCGAAACCCAACGGGTAAGCCTTAAACGATAAGCCTTTAGGGCTGACCAATGAACTATAGGCTTAAAATAAAACAGCGATATAGCTGCAGAAGATAGAGAGGAGCGCATATTGGATTGGTCTTTTATTTAACAATTAAACAGCGCCTGAAACAGGCATTACCTCTCCATCAAATAAAAATATATATAATCCAAACTCCTCTGTCAATTGTAAACGAACGGTAACATGAATGAACTCTTCAAGCCTGACACTTAACCACGGTTAATTTGATTGATCATAAAGTTAATGTGACTGTGAGTGTGCGTATGGGAAAAAATATATAAACTTCGCAGATTATAGATCACTTGGAATTATAACAATCTGTTGAGTATTGCCTGAATAATGCCACTAGTGAAATCCCATTTTTATCGACATGCGATGCCGATGGAGAAATCCCACATAGTTAAATTACCTCATAGACATGCTACATGCGCTGTTGGTCGATGAAGAATTATAATCCAAGGTTTGTCAATCATATTATGGTTTATGGTTGAAAGTAAACCATAATAAGTAAACTTTAAGAAGAGATCTGCAGTCATTGTGCTGCAGACAGTGCAGAGCGCATGAGAGCAGCTCCGCTTGCTAATTGAGTTGACATTTGCGCAACTTCACTGCATGGCATTACAGTAATTAGTTATTTGCCAGCACCTGCTCCAATATAGGCCTAAATCAAACTTTATTTATATAGCACATTTAAAACAATAAAAGCTGACCAAAGTGCTGTAGGCCTACAGGCTGAAACAAGTGGAGCATCACCATCGGCGCACAAAAAAAAAACATAATTAAAAGAAAAAACACAGGCAAATAGGCTACATAATTACAATAATACGATCAGGTGCAATTAAATGCCAAAGACAAAAGGTGTTTTGGTCTGGGTCTGTAGGAGCTGCTCTGCTGCATGGGAGTTCACAGTGATGGAACAGGTCAGTCTTCAGACAAGAAAAAAAAAAGATATCGCTGGCAACGGCAAAATCAATTCTCCGCATGGCCAAAATAAATCTATAGGCCTAGTTTCATTTGTGCCATTATACTCAGCCAATATGCACAACGCAGCGCATGAGATTGCAGATCTTTGAATTTTCGGTGCGCGCACTCACCATGTGAATCCAAGCAGGTCCTCACAAGTATAATGTAGCCTACACCGCCAGGCTCCACAAGGTTCTCAGCGCAATGGCGCGTCGATAAAAGTTGAGATTTTATAGTGGCATTATTTAGGCAATACTCAACAGATTGTTATAATTCCATGTGATCTATAATCTGTGAAGTTTATATTTTCATTTGGGTGTAAGTAATGTTTTTATATGACTTATAAAACATGGTAGCCTATATTTAATATCCACTGAGCTGTGGTGCGCTTTTAACACGGGGAAAGAGGAGGCGTTGCGAGGTGCTGCGAGGCGCAAGCATGGCTCGCGGACCAAATGGGGCCGTCTCGCGGACCAAAAGCGGCCGCTTTTTTTTAATGACTATTCGATTAAAAATTTAAAAATCGATTCCCATGCGTATCGATTGAACGTCGATTAATCGATTTTTTTGGGTCAGCCCTAGCTTGTTGTTTGAGAAAGTACTGTACACGTTTTGGGTCTTCACGGGGGGAAGCATGGTGCTGGCGTCTTGGGTCTTCACGGGGGGAAGCATGGTGCTGACGTCTTGGGTCTTCACGGGGAAGCATGGTGCTGACGTCTTGGGTCTTCACGGGGGGAAGCATGGTGCTGACGTCTTGGGTCATCACGGGGAAGCATGGTGCTGACGTCTTGGGTCTTCACGGGTGGAAGCATGGTGCTGACGTCTTGGGTCATCACGGGGAAGCATGGTGCTGACGTCTTGGGTCTTCACAGGGGGAAGCATGGTGCTGACGTCTTGGGTCTTCACGGGGAAGCATGGTGCTGACGTCTTGGGTCTTCACTGGGAAGCATGGTGCTGACGTCTTGGGTCTTCACGGGGAAGCATGGTGCTGACGTCTTGGGTCTTCACGGGGAAGCATGGTGCTGACGTCTTGGGTCTTCACGGTGGGAAGCATGGTGCTGACGTCTTGGGTCTTCACAGGGAAGCATGGTGCTGACGTCTTGGGTCTTCACAGGGAAGCATGGTGCTGACGTCTTGGGTCTTCACGGGGGGAAGCATGGTGCTGACGTCTTGGGTCTTCACAGGGAAGCATGGTGCTGACGTCTTGGGTCTTCACGGGGAAGCATGGTGCTGACGTCTTGGGTCTTCACGGGGAAGCATGGTGCTGACGTCTTGGGTCTTCACGGGGGGAAGCATGGTGCTGACGTCTTGGGTCTTCACGGGGGGAAGCATGGTGCTGACGTCTTGGGTCTTCACGGGGGGAAGCATGGTGCTGACGTCTTGGGTCTTCACGGGGGGAAGCATGTTGCTGACGTCTTGGGTCTTCACGGGGGGAAGCATGGTGCTGACGTCTTGGGTCTTCACGGTGGGAAGCATGGTGCTGACGTCTTGGGTCTTCACGGGGAAGCATGGTGCTGACGTCTTGGGTCTTCACGGGGAAGCATGGTGCTGACGTTGTGGATCTTCACGGGGAAGCATGGTGCTGACATGTTCCCTTGCAGACCTCCTGGTTTGAAGGCGTGATCCATTAATGGACTCTGTAGTCGGTATAGGCTCTCGTCAGCCAGCCACTGTGTGTGTGTGTGTGTGTGTGTGTGGGGGGGGGGGGGGGGGGGGGGGGTGGGTCAGTGGAATGTCACTTCACTGACTGGGAGTGTGACAGCAGGGAGGCCGAGTCCAAGGGCAGACAGGCCACTGTTTCCCTGGGGATAATTAAATGCCCTCACACTGAGGCGGGCAAGTGGCCCACTCCTCTGTCTTACAGCTGGACGCACTGGACCAGGTGTCCCACTCAGTGCCTGGCCTTTGTGCTCGGGGCACAGATAACATGCATATTGATCAAAATACACACATGCATGCTTGGACCCGTGCGTCAAAACATACATGTGTGTATTTTGAGCAATATGCATGTTATCTACACACGCACGCACGCACGCACGCACACACACAGGTACAGCGGAAGAGGCCGCTGTACCTTTCCTCTGCAGTTGTGGCACAGAGCCATGTAGTGAGTGCATTGCCGTGGGGAGTGTGGACACGCGCGTCACACGCACAGGAAATATAACCATGCAAGTACACATACACACGCACTAGCACAGTATGTGCATTGATCTACATGTCTCTTGAACTATGTTGGTGACAGCATTTTAAAAGTAGGTTATCATTACATAAACTGCCAGCATGCTGAGAAAAGGATTTATGGTGTTAAATATGCGTGTTCACCCGGTGTCTCATCACATGTCAACACTTCTGCCGGCTCAGGCAAGTCACCAGCTTAGAGGCTTGACGGCATATCGCCCGACGCCCTGCATACTCGGCTTAACGTGACCTCCTGATTCGCTTTAAAATTCTTATGTCTTGTTCTTGTCGTTTCTCCTCCTCTGGCTTCTGCAGATGTGGGGAGAGCTGTGCACGCTCCAGCACACATCACAGAGAAGGTTGTGGAGGTGTTTAGGAGTAAAAATGAGTTCACCTTCTTGGCCTCCATCCAGCAGAAGTCGGCCACGTCGGGAGTCATATTCTCCATCCACGAGTCGGAACACAGGTAACGCATCTAATATTTTTTATTTTATTGAAGCCAGTCTCATGCCTGAGTCCATCTGCAGGTGAATTTTCAGAGTCCAAAACATATCGCTGTCGTGTCCAGTGTCCAGTCCAAATGTGAGCAACTGTACCTACTGTTTAAAGCCACTGGCCGCTTGACTTTTCGCTGACGAGAAAACCCTCGTCCCATTGCCACGGTCGACATGCTGTGTTAATCTCGTCTCGCTGTCACTCGCTTTTAGTTTTGACTAACTCAAGCGCAAAGCAAAGCTACTGCTGCGTTGTGCAGAAGAGCCATTGAAGTTATATAAAGTAAATGCGCAACGAAATCCGGACGTCGGATCACGTTACTGGGGGTTTGCTAGTGTCTGATAGCGTTACATCAGTATAAGACTCACAGACTTGCGAAGAAAACTCACAGGGGGAAGAAAACTGAGCGCTTGAGCGCTGTTCATGCAGCCTGGAGTTCAGTGGAGTGGGACAGGTTGAGAGTTGAGAGCTTGTAGATCGGTCTGTTTTTGCAGTGCCGGTGTCAGGGTAACAAAATAAGAAATTACAGGCAGAGATGAAGTGAAGTTAAACAGCCAAGCAGCAGCTACGCTACGCTACGCTACGCTATGCTAACATCACCTCCACCATGGCTGGTGTTGTGTTTAGCAGCTAAGCCTTAGCTTATTGCAATGCTATAGCATTCTCACTGTGCGGTCTCACGGTGCGGGCACTGTGGGCTGCTGCTTGGGCAGGAGAGGGGTTTCTACAGGCGGCTGCTATGACCACATTGATTCTGTGCAACATGACAACCCCCATTCACTTGAAACCTGACACCTGGTGTGTGTGCTGGGCTCCTGGCCGCTCTGCAGGCTACAGCACGCAGCCAGCAGTGAGCCTGAGCACCTCGGCGAGCGTTGCTGCCGCTTCCGTCGGTAAACATAAAAATACGGTTCGGGTGGTTTCAATAAATTACACCGGTTTACTAGATGAAACCGGATCGTACCAGTTGAACCGAAAACCGTCACATCCTTAGCTCATACCCCTTAGCTATCATTACAAACAGTTACATGTGCTCAGCGATGCGATACAAACTCACAAATGATTTACAATAGCCGGGATCACCATGGACAGCGCTCGAAGCTTTAGAGATACAGAGCTTTGGAAATCCTGTTCTAATGGAGGCTCAATGGAGCTGGATTTAAAAATCCCATAGCTGGTGGGGACGGAGGCTCTCCATAGTAACCGGAGCAGTGCTAAAATGTAAATTGACGGTCGCCACTTTCATATATGGAGTATACGGTTGTCTACGGACATTTACGTAGTTAGTACCTTTTTAGCTTTATGATTATAAATGTAGGAAAAGTTAAATATATGACATTTAAAATGGAAAAAGGCAAGGTCCAGCCTCATCCAAATACCATGCAAGATTATTTATTTTAGCTAAAATAAATTATAAATAAAATGCTTCTGGCTAAACCTCCTAACTCCATTGGATCCTCAAGCTGTCCGTCAAACCACCTAACTCCAACTATGGAGAGGGTATTTCCATCATTATTGTAATAAAGTAAAAATAAATCAAAATAAAACATTAATTGTCCAAAACCTCCTAACCTCCTGGAGCTGCATTTGGGTAAAGTGATGATAATATCAGAACACATTGCGCCAGGCGCGGAGAAACTGGGGGGGGGCTGTCAGATGATCGATGGACGATTTTTTACAGTCACTCACGACAGATACCCGCATTATCTTTCAGGGCGCTACAAATCTATCTACACATCCTGTAAGTTCACTTACAACTAGTATTGACTAATCATTACAAGTATAGTGTCGCAGAGAGACCCGGAAAATAAATCCCTGTTCATTTTCCTCATAGACTTTTCAGAAAGTATTTATTTAAAGACGTTTACGCCGCGGACAAAGCCAATTGTCGTGACAAATCATGACAATAAACACAATGTTTTGGACCGAACAAAGAATTAGAAAGTAGAAAAAAACGGCAGGTTACAACACTTTTTTTGTTGTTTTTCTTCTTAGTAATTATTTTTTGGTCCAAAATATTGTGTTTGTTGTCAATATTTGTCACGACTCGAGTTGGCTTCGTACGACGCTTAAAAGGTCTTTAAATAAATAAGTTTTGAATAGCCTATGGAGCAAAGGAATGGAGAATCATTTCCTGGGCCACTCGTCGTTCTGAAAGGGGGCAGGACTGCGACGCTCTATAGCTCTTATTTTGAAGAGTAAGAGGAAGTCGATCTGTTTCACTCCCAACGCTCCTAAAGCGGCAGCACCTGTCAATCATTAGTAGGCTAATCACTCGTGAAAAGTGCATGTGCGGAGTTCCACAACAGACTTTTTCTCTAAATCCCTTGTTGCTTGTGTGCGTCACTCAGCAATAACAGAAAACAAAGATGTCTCTCTCTCTCTCTCTCTCTCTCTGAGACTGTGACACAATATAATAATATATAGCATAAATAATAGGCATAATATAACACTTTCCCTCTATCTGTGACTGTGATCAGCTCCTCACACACACATAACTCCTCTCTCGTGCATGCACGCCTGCTAAATCTCAGCAACTCTTTGGGTAAATGTGGGGTTGTTGGGAGTCAGGTTCGGCGAGGCCCGATCGTGCAGTACTTTGGCGTGGTGTTTGTCACCTGGACTTGTCTCATAGTCACACCAGTGTGCCTCTGCACACAGTTAGTTAGTTACTGCACACAAGGGAACCACTGGAATAAATGCAGAGGACACTTTCCAGATACTGTAGTCAACTATCAGTGAAACGCTCCGTTTCCCTTTCCCCAAACCTGAATGTGTAATGTCTCTGGAGATGTGGGTTGTCTTTAAATGAGCACAATGAGCTGTCCCATAACAGACACACAATAACCCGTCGGTCGGTCTCCTTGCTTGGCCTAATTTGACCTTTGAGTATCATTGTGTGCACATCGATAACGTCCTACCTAGAGATGCGCCGATCGATCGGCCACCGATCATGATCGGCCGATCATGCCTGTATCGGATCGGATCGGATTCTCAAAATAAATCAAAATTGCCGATCAAAATGCCCGATCAAAACAGACAGTGGGACAGTGGCAAGTCTCCTTTAAGGGGGCGCCTGTTTT
This sequence comes from Protomyctophum parallelum, assembly GCF_964188405.1. Classification (NCBI taxonomy): domain Eukaryota; kingdom Metazoa; phylum Chordata; class Actinopteri; order Myctophiformes; family Myctophidae; genus Protomyctophum; species Protomyctophum parallelum. The sequence continues at coordinate 47,858,199 of NC_139699.1, read as the reverse complement.
TGCAGCTCCGGTCGCTGTTGAGAGCTTGTAGATCCGTCTGTTTGTAGCGCAGCTGCGCAGCCAGGGAAAAAATAAGAAATAAGTTACGGGAGGCATACTATCATCCGACGGAGCAATGCTCCGAGGTGCGCTGCGGGTCGGGATTGGGTTGCGGTTAGGTTTAGGTGTCTGCCCCGGGGGAGGTTAGGGTTAGGGTGAGGGAGGAGGTAGGTTGTCGTTCGGACCAATGCTCCGTCGGATGAAAGTACTGCACTCATAAGTTACAGGTGGAGATGAAGTGAAGTTGGAACGGACAAGCAGATGCTTGTTAGCTTGAAGCTAACATCACAACCACTGGGCAGGCTACATGTTGCTGTGGCTACCACAGCAACATGTAGCCTAGCCTGCCCAGTGGCCAAGTCTCCTCCTCGCCGCAGAAGTCTTGCCTCCCCGCGCCGTTGGAGGCTGGGAGTGCCGGCGGCTCCATGCTGCTGCTGATCTCAAGGCTCTCAAGGCATCGCGCGTCCTGCCTGTTTCTGCAGCGCAGTTCGCTACGCGTTGAGAGCTTGTAGATCTGTCTATTTTTGCAGCGCTGGTGTCGGGGTTCGTTCACGTTGTCAATAAAAAAATTAATTAGATTAAAGGCGGAGATGAAGTTCAATCAGTGCTTAGATTACACGCTAATCTAAGTGCTTAGATTACACGCTAATCTAAGCACTAAACTAACGATCAGCGAGCCTATACAGTATACAAGTGCTAACACTAGCAGCCTGCTTTTTATTTTAGTCTCTACAGTGAAATGTTCAGTTGTCTGTGTCCGTGCACTGAACATGTACGGTATTTATTATTATTATATTTTTGTATTTGATGAAAGAAGAAAGCTACAGTTTACTCTCCAAGTTGTCTCTAAGACAGTGGTTCCCAAACCTTTTCACGTCAAGGACCCCCAAATTGACACTGATCAGCCCACGGACCCCCATTTGAAAAGATATGCCAGGGACCCCCATAAGAAGATTGTAGCAGTGATTCTCAAATTTCTCCACCAGTTTAATTTCAAGGACCCCCAGTTTGACTACGAACCCCCATTTCATGCCACTTCTATCTCTGAGACCCCAATTCATATTGTAAAATCAATGTTAAGTGTTAACCCAAACGGGTCCATTTGGTTCCAAACTATCCTTTTAGCTGGGGACCCCCTGGAACTCCCTCAAGGACCCCTGGGGGTCCACGGACCCCACTTTGGGAACCACTGCATTTTGAGTCTCTACAGTTTACTCTGTAACCTCCAAGTTGTCTCTAAGAGAGTCTAGAGTGAAATATTGCACGTTGCCTCAGCTTGCAAAAAAACTTTCTCATCTCCTAATTTTTATACTTACAATGTCAATGATGTGTAAGAAGAGTACAGTAGAAAATACAGTAAGTATATATGCTACACAATGGAAAAAAATATGGATTTCACGACGCTGTGATCGGTATCGGCAATATCGGTATCGGCCTATACTGTTTCCAGTGATCGGTGATCGGTGATCGGCCCCAAAAAACCTGATCGGAGCATCTCTAGTCCTACCTCTTCAAATGGATTTGAATGGATTGCATATTTTGTCCTTCTACTGCTCTTTGTACAGCAAAGAGCACGACATACTTTACACTGTGTTAAACCACACAAATATATGGCGTTATTTATAAAAGGGCAGGCTGCAATGCATTGATTTTCACTCTCTCCTCTGAAGGTGAAAGTGTTGTGGAGTGTTGTGGAGGTTAGCGCAGTTATGTGTGTGTGTGTGTGTGTGGCCCCTGCTGAGTACTTTCAGTGACCTTGACATTTCTCACTTCACTTAACTCCACGTGTTGCTCTCTCTTTTTCTTGATCTCTCTTTCTCTCTGTGTCTCTTGTGCACAGTTGCGCACACACATCCTCTCGTTACCTGCGGGCCTAATTGTTGCACAGCAGGCTGGCCAAACAACAGTGTGTCTAAATGGAGCCAACTGACTGTAATCTCCTCCTCCAGGCTCGAAGACAGAATGACACGCTACGCGCAGCATATTGAGCTCTCTGGAGCAAATGTACTGTAGCATTAAAGGCCGTTCAAGGCCAATAGGCTGTTATTGTGACTTTCATATTAGGACCCCACCTCGGAACTGCGTTATTTTTTCACAGTAGACAGATAAAATCCTTATAAGTACTGTAACAAATGTTTTCAGCTTTAATTTGTGCACATTCATGAAACGGAGCAATCCAAACTTCCATTTTAAACAGGCACATTGTCCCATTGACTTATAATGGGAAAATGCAAAAACTCACATTCAAGCATTTCTTTCCTCAGAAACTTTAAGGGCTAAAGTTACAACACTTGGAGGGGTGGTTCATAATAATTTCAAAAACGAATTACAATATAATTACATCAGCCGGCCTCATGGTGGCACTATAACAGCTCACATTACGTTTCGCCCTATAACTCTTGAACCGTAGGTCGTAAAATTAAAATCTCCTTTTCCCTGGATTCCTTGGCTCATGACGCATCTCCCGATACGGTATTGGCCACTACCTCACAACTACGTTATTCAAATATGATCATCTGGCCATCATTGTTAGTGCAGGTACCCTCACATCCCCATATTGTGAATTTTCACCATGCTGTCTCACTGGCAGCCTCTGATGGACAGCTCACTTCTTATTGCCAATGACAGTTGCTTGCCATCACCACTTGACACTTTAACCAATGACAGTCTGGGTGTGTCCCAAGCCCTCACCCAGTTCACAACCCTCACTTTCAGTAGTGAACAGCTCCAGCCCCAGGCAGCCATGCGTTCTTGACAAATGTACACCTTGGTTCTGTATGTACTTTCTTTGCCATGTGTTGATTATTCTGAGCTACATTTCTCATTTACAATATCTAACTTGGTTACACCGTTTAACAGCTTGTTATTTTCCTCTGGTTTTGGTAGAACGATCATGCTGTGTACAATACACTACATTCATTTGTACCATTTTGTTTGCTTTATCAAACCATGGTGAATGGAAATAATTAAATCAGTGAAACTTGGGTGGTCAGCTCTATATGCAGAACAACTAAACACAGTAATATATTGATACACATATTGAGGTGCAACAGACTCCATGCAGCTTTACAGCATTTGCAGCACCCACTACATGAACTTTTACAGCCACAGTGGAGGAGGATAGCGCAAGCTTTTCGGTCATCTGTAGGATGGGTCCAGTAAGGTTCCCAAGTCTCAGTCGTGGGTTCCCAGTACCAGCCCAACATATTGAAATCTAGGATATTTTGTTGGATGTATGTTGCCTGATTACAATTGAAGCTGGTCTGCAGCACAGTAGTGCCATTTTACATGCTCAGTCAGTGGGAGGAACGTCCTAGAGACCTAGAAGTACCATTTTGTCTAGCATCAAATGTTGGATGAGTGAGAACTTTCTCAAGCTAAATGAGGACAAGACAGAAGTTCTCATAATCGGCTCTAGTGAGCAGAAAGAATCAATATTAAGCAGACTTGGCAACCTGACTGTAGACAGTAACAGTACAGTAAAGAACCTGGGGGTTATTATTGATTCCGAATTGAATTTTAATTCACACATTAATCATGTTACCAAGATTGCCTTTTTTCACCTTAGAAATATTGCACGAATCAGAGCCTATGTGTCCTTGGACGATGCAAAAACGCTAATCCACGCCTTTGTTTTCTCTCGGCTTGATTACTGCAATGCACTTTTTTCAGGACTGCCTAAGAAAACAACTGACAGATTACAACTTGTCCAAAATGCAGCAGCCAGAGTTTTAACTAGAACTAAGATGAGAGAACATATTACTCCAGTTTTGGCATCACTGCACTGGCTTCCGGTTGTTTTTAGGATTGATTTTAAAATTCTTTTACTTGTCTATAAAGCCCTCAATGGTCTCGCACCTTCCTACCTACATGACTGCTTGCCTAAATATGTCCCAAACCGCTCGCTAAGGTCTTCCACTGCTGGCCTGCTCGCTTTGCCTAAAAAAATGGCAACTAAAAAATACGGGGAAGCAGCTTTTTGCTTCTACGGGCCATCGGCATGGAACAAGCTCCCTCTGTACCTTCGTCAGGCAGCCTCTGTAGACATTTTTAAAGCTCAGCTCAAGACCCACTTCTACAACATTGCCTTTAAGTGATCTTATATTTTGTGTTATTCATGTCCTCACTGTATTGCATTACTGCTTGTTTTTTAATGTCGTTGCCTTGCTTTTCTTTTATGCTTTGCTTTTATTTTATTCTCCATTGTTCTGTAAAGCACTTTGAGCTGCATTTGATGTCATGAAAGGTGCTATACAAATAAAGTTTTATTATTATTATTATTATTATTTGAGAAAGGCTTTGAGTATGGCTTCCATTTCCCATAGTCAGGGAAAACTGATGTCAAACAAATGGTAGCAAGTCCCTTGAGAAACTTCCTCCTACATAAGCTACATTGATTCATCATGTCAAAAGGCCACTACATCCCACATGTCTGTACATTGGGCTGGTATTGTGACTGGTACTGTGAGTAACAAATTACAGTAGGCCTACACTTATTTATTTCTCCTTTCCATTCACCATGGTTTCTGATAAAGCAAACAAAATGGTACATATTCATAATGTAGTGTATTTTACACAGCATGATCGTTCTACTTTAAAGTAAAAACCAGAGGAGAATAACAAGCTGTTAAACGGTGTAACCAAGTTAGATATTGTAAATTAGATGTGTAGCTCAGAATAATCACCACATGGCAAAGAAAGTATACATACAGAACCAAGGTCACAGGTGTACATTTGTCAGTAACGCATGGCTGCCTGGGGCTGGATCTGTTGACTACTGTAAGTGAGGTTTGTGGAGTCTGAGGGTTGTGAACTGGGTGAGGGTTTATATAGGGACACACCCGGACTGTCATTGGTTAATGTTTCAAGTGGTGATGGCATGGTCATTGACAAATTGATAATAAGTAGTGAGCTGTTCATCAGAGGCTGCATGGTGAAAATTCACAACATGTGAGGGTGCCTGCACTAACAATGATGGCCAGATGATCATATTTGAATAACGTTGTGAGGTAGTGGCCTATATGGGGAGATGCGTCTTGAGCCAAGGAATCCAGGGAAAAGGAGATTTCTTATTTTACGACCTACGTTTCTAGAGTTATAGGGCGAAACGTAATGTGGGCTGTTATAGCGCCACCATGAGGCCGGCTGAGATAATTATTTTGTAATTATTTTTTGTAATTATTATGAACCTCCCCTCCAAGTGTTGTAACTTTAGCCCTTACAGTTTCAGAGAAAAAAAATCTTGAATGTGAGTTTTCCCATTATAGGTCAATGGGAAAATGTGTCTGCTTAAAATGGAAGTTTGGATTGCTCCATTTCATTAATGTGCACACATCAAAGCTGGAAACATTTGTTACAATACTTTTGAGGATTGTATCTGTCTACTGTGAAAAAATGATCAGTTCCTTGATGGGGAACAACCAAAACTAAAGCCCATGGCCTACAACCATGCTCACATTCTCCTGCGAGTGGAATTGGACAATTTTGTTGAATCCTGTGTTACTTGTCGCCATAAAATGTGACCAGATTTGACTGAGAGCCTGCCATCGCGCAAACTCCAGCTTTTCACCACAAGAGAAAAACATATTTTTTTAATCAGTTAATAACACAGGCAGACTCTTCACATACTAGAGCATGTCTGACATACGTGTCAGACATGCAAATATGAAATAAATGCTTAAACATGTACAGTAGCTGTGGTGTAATGTTGAAGAGTTGTTTTCTCCACTCGCTGTTTTCTGCAAGACATTACTCTATAAGCCACATCTCCAAAACTGGTGGGTCAAACTGAACAACCAATATGTCAATTTTAAGCTATGATTCCCTGCTTCCATATAACATAAAAAAAAGGCAGCCCCTCAGTCAAATGTAACCACTAATGTATTCAAAAACAGCAGTAGGGACCTAAAATATTCCTTGTTATGATGCATTTTGGATTCTAACTGCTTTTCTGTTAAATACTTTGAAAATGTAATGGGGGAAATAATAATTATAATCTGTTTTCAAGAACAGCTGGATACCTTTAACATAGTCAATTGTACAGCACTGTAATCTCATACTAATTAGTTATACCCTGTATTTTACCCAGCTGTGCATTGCTGCAAGACCACTCTTATCAGCATCAGTGTGAGCAGCAGTAATACCAAGCAGGGATGAGTAGTGCAAACTTTCAGTTTAAATAACCGGTCTGAGAATGAAATGAACATGCATGTCTGTGCCAAATGCGACACTCGTGTGATGCTATACAGTAGGCATTTCTTTTGTGTGAGAGATACACAGTTTACATAACACTTATCCACTTGTGAACCTTAGATTTTTCTTTAGTTCTTTCAGTGACCTTTTACCTCTTTTTACTGGATTTGTACTGAACTGCACTGGGTTGGAGTAGCCGGTTTTGAGTGTTTTCGGCTGGCTGTGATATCTTACTGCTGTGATCTCTGGGGGAATGACTGGTCGGTCTGAGTGGAATGAATTCGGCAGTGCCTGTGACCTTCGTCTGGCCTGGACCGACAACACTGCGCTTTGTTTGGCTGTCGGAGACAGTTCAGGATAACGCACGCTCATCCAAAAACAAATGGGTGCACCTGTTGTACCTGACGTAGATGGCATAGGTCAAGACGTCGTACAGATCATCAATATTGTGGGAGCATCTAAAAGGGTGTGTGGGTAATCCTTTGTTTTTGTTTTTTCTTTGTGGTGTCCCTGCTTTTGGCTTAGCTTGCATGTGCATGTGCACGAGACACAAGATTGTCTCCCCTGTCAACAGACAGATTACTTTTGGATTACTTCCTAATTTCAAATTCCGTGGATTGCTGCTGTTGGATTTAACAATGATTCTTCTGTTCAGGCTGCCAACGTAAACAAGGCACACGGCAGCAAAACTTGTACTCACCCCCGCTCAAAACACGTGCGTTTTGAGCTTGTAGATCGGCTATTTTTGCTCCGACCTGTAAATGCAATGTGGCTCTCTGGAGTGAGTGTGGAAATATAGTCAAAGTTGCCCACCCCTGCACTAGAACATATTTTAGCATGTTGTGCAAGCGCTATCATCTTCCCACGCGTCTAGATACCACAGCGCAATGCGTCGAGTTTGCACGTGGAGGTGTTGATTTCAAAATGAGGCATGTTCTAGGCACAAAGCTAACGTTTGGCTGGATGAAACTCACCAGTGGCTCCTGACATGTGTCTCCCGTAAGACACATGCGTGGCTGGATGAAACTCACCAGTGGCTCCCGACATGTGTCTCCTGTAAGACACATGCGTGGCTGGATGCAACTCACCAGTGGCTCCCGAAATGCGTTGCCAGTTAAAAAATCACCCGTGGCTTCCCTGTGAGCCTGGTTAGGTTTTAGTGTTTGGTGTAGGCCAGGGTGTCGGATGAATGTGGAAACACTGCCACCCGCGGCTGTTGACAGCAGTTGGGCGGCGACGCCGCGGCCGACGCTGGTGCTGGAAAATGCACTCGCTCTCTCTCTGGATCCGACTGATCCGATTCACGCTGAGCTAAATGGACACCCATTAAACTACAGTCTAATCTATTAGAGATGTGTGGACGGGCTTTGTCGTCACCCTAATCCAAGTGTACACGTTAATCATCTCTCCGTCATCCGGCTCAATTAATTACGTTATGCTATTAGACCTGCACCAACCGAATCATCCGCATGTCAAATACTTGACATTTTATTTGTGTGTATATTCCCCGACGTTGGCTTTCAGCTCTGTGAGACCACAGAAATTGTTTTATGGATGTTTGGAGCGCCCAAGAGTTTTGTTTTTTAATCTGTTGTAATTTGTGTCATCGACAGCAGTTAATAGGTTTTTTGTTGTATCCCCTCTGGGACATATTATCCTATTCCAGTCAGCAGATAGTTGGCAACCATGTATCGAGGTTGTTATCTCTTCTCAAGGCATCCTCATTTGCATCTTTCCTTTAAATTCCATGCTATCTACAGCACTCAAACGTTTTCATGCCAAGGACTCCCAAATTGACACTAATTAGCCCACGGACCCCCGTTTGAAATTATATGCCAGGGACCCCCATAAGAGAAGATTTTTACGGCTCTAGCAGTGATTCTCAACCCGTTTCATTTCAAGCACCAGCAGTTGGACATGCATTAAGCTACGGACCCCTATGTTTAAGGCATTTTCATCTCTGGGACTCCAATTTATATTGTTAAATCAATATTAATTTAACTCAGTGTACAAATGGAACCTGTTTGGTTCCATTTGTATCACTCTCAGAGTTGCAGACCCATAATGGTCCATTTGGTTAACAAACTTTAATTTAGCTGGGGGACCCCCTGGAACTCCCTCAAGGACCCCTGGGGGTCCCCGGACCCCACTTTGGGAACCACTGATCTACAGGCCTCCTAAACTCTCTTCTTCCTAGCCTGGCTAATAAGCCAGACCGAATCAGCCGTTGGCAAAACAAAATTGACAGCGTGTTGTGAGTCTGGCTTATTAGCCAGGCTATCTTCTCCCATCCTCACTGAGTTATCTGAACCTTTGACAGCGCTCTACTCCCTCCATGTGTACTGTATGTCTACTCCCGGCTGTGCTCACTTTAATTTATTGTGCATTGAAGAGAATGTGGTTTGCTTGAAACCTTCCTGCCTTCCTGTAGTGCTTTTATATCACCCATGTATTTGTGTAGTTATTATTTTGTTACATTTAAAGAGAGAAGCTGCTCATGTTTAAAAGTTTCAGACTGATTTATTTACATGTAAGGATGGTTGTTCATGTATTTAGCTAAAATATAAAGTAAAAACTCAGAGCTCTCATGCTAAATACCATTAACCTGACTGCCAGTTGGGGGCGGTATTGGGTAACCATGTTCCCCAACACCGCATCCATCTGAGATCGCTCAGGGGATTGAGCTAACACCGAACAGCTCCGGTTCGAACCAATCAGCGTGAGCTAAGGGCGGGATATGTGCGAAACCGGACGTGACGCTATATAGACACGTCAATATGATTGGTTGTGTTTGCACGCCCACACGGTGATAGACAGATGGTCCCATCCAATCATCTACCAAGTATCTTGAAAAAAAGGAACAGCCCTGTCATCGAATTTGCTCCCGAGATACCAGATCCCAATAAGCTGTGAAACAAATTTGTGTAGCAAGCTTCTTAGATCTGGCAGCGTCAGGTTAAAATACCATAACAGGGCAACCAAACTAGTAACAGTTTTGTGTGTGTGTGTGTGTGTGTGTGTGTGTGTAATCCACGTAACTAGAGAAGCGTTCGCCCCACCGACTTCAAATTTGATACATGTGCTCCACACCCCCACAGGGAGTGTCATGTCGGTCGGACACACGGTTGTCCAGAACCGCCACAAAAGGCCTCTGCCTGGGCTCTGGACAGGACCCCTGCCCAGTGTCCATATATGGAGCTGGCCTGTTCTGACATCATTCTGGCATCTGCATAGACTCCATATTTGGGCATGCCTGACAAAGAACTCCATTATATGAGCATAAAAGGGACACAGACATAATAACTGGGTGGGGCATTAATTTCCAACATGCATCGTTCCAAATAGTGTCAATTGATATACATTTATTTGTGCAATAAATTTCCCATTGACATTCCCTGGATTCCTTGGGTCATGACACATCTCCCCATATCTTTTCTGTCAGGATAGATGTTCTGCCATTTAGATTTTTCTCAAAAACACACGTTTTACTCCTACAGATTTTGTCCAAATCTCACAGAAGTCGGTACACATGATCTCCGGACCTATCCGATTAAAACATCACAGGCAGAATTTTGATAGTCCGTATCGTTCGGCCGTAATTGTCGTCCAAAGTTAGTGGGAGGGGCTATTTGGCAAAAAATCACACCTGTGTGAAGTGAGGGGCGCTCTTATCATCTTACATGATGTAAAACAAACATTGGGACAAAACAAACATTAAATTCTCTTTATTGTCAATGGCATTTTTAAAACAAACATTGAACTAAAAACAAACATTAAACCTGTATATAGGAGGGGCTAGCCCGCTAACTTTTTCATTTTTGTTTGACTTTTCAGCTTCACATTTTGTTTGTACTTTTGCTTTTTACCGTATTTCCTTGGGCGGTTGTATTCATTATTTTATGTGTCTTTCAGAGTGGGAAAATCACTGCCACCGCAAACGATACCACACTGACTTAACCTCGCTGAAAGCCATCTGTTGTGTCTGTTTGGAGGCGTACGGTGCGAGTGTAATTAAATTGGGAGACGGAGTGAGCTGTGTCAGGCTCCACTCCACCATGAGCCTGGATTTGTCGCTATCCCTCAGAGGCCCTCTTTGCAGGGAGAGGCCCTGTTGAAGCCCTCCGTCAGCATGTGCCCATTCTCTCCTATTCTAATGTATCCCCTTTGCATTCAGAAGACTAAAGGAACCAAGCTAGCTCTACCGCTTGGCCAAATCCAATCATACATTTCTTGGCTCCCTCTCTGCTTCTCAGTCACTCTGCTGGCACAATCAAACCTTCCTCTCTTGCCCCCTGCCTTTGCCTCACTGTCCCGGTATGATAATACACCTTTTGCAAAAGCAGAGAGCCTTTTTTTTTTCTGGTTCAGCATCGAGGAATGGGAGGCAAGGTTTATTACTGCTCAGGCGGACTGAATGGAACAAAGGGAACCCGTTTTTTTTTCCTGCCAAGCCAGCAGTTTCCCAGGTCCAAGTCACAGCTTCCATTGTCAGCAGCAGAGGTACCTCCTGTGATGAGCAAACTCAAAGCCTCCATCTCCAGCCCCTCTTTATCACCTACAGCAGGGATGGGCAACTTTGATGATGGCGAGTGCCACTATAGTTCCACACTCACTCCAGAGAGCCACATTGCATATTACTCGTCGTATAGCAAAAATAGCCGATCTACAAACTCAAAACGTTTCGCAGTATGACGCGTTTTGAGCTTGTAGATCAGCTATTTTTGCTATTATTTGAATTGAATTGAAATCCTTAATTATTATTTTTTGCCATTTTTGAATTGGAATCCTAAGAAGTTACATTTTTATTTAATTTTAAATGCATTTAGTTAAAGTTATGTTAACTTTATGAAGTTAAATACAATTGCATTGGACATAAAATGACTAACATTTTAATACTAGTCATTAAGCTACATGTATAGAAAGACGTAATTAAAGTGGGTAATGTTTGGATGTTTGGCATTGTAACAGTTGAAATCAATAATGAATCAGTATTCTGATATTAACCTGAGGGCCACATTAAGCGAGGTGGGCCCATGTATGACCTACGGTAAAGCACTCAACACACCAAAGGTGTACCTTGCTGCCCCAGCTTCCCCAGCCGCTCCGTGCAATCAAAAGTGTGCAAGGGGAGAATGAGAAAGCCCAGTTCCACCTACCAGGTACCTGCATCCACAACAGACAAGCAGTGACAGACTAGCCTCGTTCCGAGCATCCCAGCGTGCCATTGCCTATAGCAGGGGAACACTCCAAAATAACTGCTTTTTGTTTTGCACACCATATGTACAGTAACATTACACTTACCGAATCCTGGTCTAAACACCCCATATGGCAAATTGTGGAGACCAAACCATGTACATATATCTCCACCCAGCACACCAAATTAGCCACACAAGAAGCCTTGTGTAGCAAACGAGTATACGGCTACACAAAATAGGCTATGGATTCATTTCAAATTAATTCCCCAAATACAACACGCTCAAAATCGAGGACTTTTTCTACCTATGTGTATCTCTCCATTCCATTATAATGTATATTTACTTTACTATCAATGTTGAAAATTGGATTGTACTGTGGAGCTAGCTATCGAATGTAGTAGACGGATCATGAGTTGTTTTGTGTTGTATTGTTGTGTTGGATGAATGTTGTAATAATATGGAAGAAATGCTTTTGATGATATTTAAGACCCCAGGAAGAGTAGCTGCTGTGACTCTGAGTAAGCTAATGTGGATCTATTAAATAAATCAAAAATCCAAACAGAGGAGAACAAATCAAAACCCAGGACTAAAGTAAGCATAAACTAATTGTAAACCAGTCAATGCTTACCCAACCCAAGCCCCCATTTAACATAACAGACTGGCATCTCCAGAGAACTCTTCTCTGTTGTGTCAATGAGCAATCTATCTCCATGCTACGCCACAGAGCACTCACAACAAACAAGACATGTTTTGGGGGGTTTTTGGATGGCAGGAGAAGACCAGAACTAATTTTGGTTGCGCTAGAAGAATTTGCACTTTCACAAAATGCTGCCAATTATATTTTTAGACACACCAAACAAAACATTTCAGGACCATATGCGTCTAAAACAGTTGCAATTTCAAGCCCTGCATTTCATAATTCATGATACAATATCGTGATATTCCTGTGGCAAACGTAGCTAATTAATGCAGCACTAGTATTATTTTTTTGTCAGTCAATCTCAATATTTGGATCATTATGTCTGCTCAGATCACACCCACCATGGATGATTTTACCCACAATTCTCCGGCTACATGGTGAATAACTTTTCCGAGCTGTCTAATTTGCAGACAATGGAAATGCATTTCCTTGTCTACTGAGATAAGATAGATGCCTCCTGGCAATTTTGCGTTGCATTTAATTAAACATTTATTGAACTTCGCAAGATAAGATGATATTTTCTTTTTCCAGAGCAAACAAGTTGTTGTTGTATCAGAACTGACTTGTTTGTCTGTCTTCGTGATGGAGATTATGGACTAGCGAATATCAGACGGGCGCAGGGAGGGAGTGTGTACACTTGTGCACAGCAGAGCGGTGCAGCATGCCTACGGCAGTGAAGAATCACAATCAGTTTGTTCAAGTAAGTTCATAGTTTGACTTGGTAGGTTGCCACCCGTGGCATTATCGTGGCTCATCACAACCAGTTCTGCAGTGGATATCTACTGAAAGCACTCTAGCTTATCTTCATCCAGTGCTTTAATTTGCTAAATCCAAGAATAGACTCCACGCTACTGAGTGGGTGACTGACCTGATGACCCAATCTTTGCATGATGCTACGGATAGGATATTTTCAACAGGTCCCATACACACACACAAGCAGCCATCCCTTCCGGTATGACCAAGAACACCTGTCATCTCAACATTTGCTTGCCAAGAGCCGTCACCTAACTCAAGCAGGCTTTGCAGAACTCATCCCCCGCACACTGCAAAAAATCTCCTACTCACTGTTCCTGTAGCATTGTCTGGAAGGCCGCTACTTTTATTGCTGTTTCCTATTACATAAGCACAGATTTTGCATTGCTCACAATGTGCACACTGCTACTTTTCAGTGTCATGACATTAATTATATGTTTTGAAAAATCACCACTTATCTGCATAAATGGACCACTGAACCATCTCTGTATACTACTGTACATCTCGGCACTTACACCTGTACACCATACACTATAGTACACTATAGCGGTTGACTGTTGAATTTAAGAATGGTACTGTATACTGTATAGTCACTCTAAACACCTTCAGTGATATAGTGTACTGTACTACTTTTTATTAGCAAGATAATCTCATCCCCATACTTAACACTTTCGGGGCTTTAAATTCATCCTACTATCCTACCTAGGCTGCCTAGATTGTCTTATTACCTTTGGAGCATACGCCAAAGTGTTTGCAGCTTTGATCCATGAAAATATAGTCCCATGGTTTGTTTTTGTAGAGAAAAACATGCCGCCGTTACGATGCGAAAGCATGCTGTAGTCCAAACAAACCCCCCGTTCACAACTAATTTTCCCAGAAGCATGGCTTGATTTCCGGTTTTGTCGTCATAACGCGACGGCCTCGTCACCAGGTCCGCGACAAATCCACTCTTTCTTTTTAATCATTATAAAACAGTGAATTAAACAAATAGCGGGTTTAGCGTATTGCGCAGCACCGACACATGGATTAAGTAGCGGGGAACACGGGTTACGCAGTAGTTCATTTGAGTCCGGATACAATTGGACATAACAGCAAATGTCCTGTAAGTGTAAAGTCATTGTTTGCCGTAGTGCAACACTACACTTTCTTTGTTCATTATTACTTGCGTAAGCAGAGCGAGCAAGTAATAGTTTTGCCCGGCTCGTATGCACCGTCCCAGCGAACCCGCCACTTTTGATGCGTATGCAAATAAAACAGCAAATTGTGCCTGATTTGCTGGGACCAGATTACATGGTATGTATATGTATAACTAGCTCTGATGACGTAAGAAATGTGGATTAAAGGACCCAATGCCAGAGTGTAATTGGTCTTCGATTGTGACGTAATGACGATATGTTTTAGTGTTGGGAGGATTAAAGGTAATGCTCCTGTGTATACATGCATGTAATCTGGTCCCAGCAAATCAGGCACAATTTGCTGTTTTTATTTGCATACGCATCAAAAGTGACTGGTTGGCTGGGACGGTTTTTGGTGTAAAGTAACCACAGTATACCGCTAATCAACTTACAAATTACATATATATATATAGTATATGTATAACTAGCTCTCAATGATGACGTAAGAAATATGTGGATTAAAGGACCCAATGCCAGAGTGTAATTGGTTTTCGATGGTGACGTAAAGACGATATGTTTTAGTGTTGGGAGGATTAAAGGTAATGCTCCTGTGTATACACGTATGTAATCTGGCACCACTGCCGTATCAGGCGCAATTTGCTGGGACGGTGCATACGCATCAAAAGTGGCGGGTTGGCTGGGACAGTTTTTGGCGCAAAGTAACCACAGTATACCGCTAATCAACTTACAAATTACATATATATATAGTATATGTATAACTAGCTCTCTGTATTTCTATATAGATAGAAACTTGAACCATACTTAATAATACTAGGTGTTTACATGCATAAAGTAGGTAGGTAGCAAATAGTTACACCTAATAATTAGACATTTCAAACATTCCTTCACAGAGATACTGAGATTTGACAGTTTACAGCGGTCGAAAGTACTTGCGTGCTCTGCTTGCGCGCTAGTTGGCGATTTATGGCCTACTAGTGTGCAACAAGCAAGTATGCACTCGACAGAGTGCAGTTCTTGTTATTATGTATTTGATTTTGCATTATTCTTTATTATTCTATACTTCCTCCTGACCTCTCAAACAAGCTGCCAATAAAATAAACTTTGGCTCAGTGGTCGAGGCTCTCCAGGCTGGAGAGCCTCGTTTTGCTGCTCATTCAATGCAAATGATTCTTCTCCAAATGACAAGTTGAAGCAGCTCTCTCTCCTCCATCGTGACTGAAATGAGCTGTCAGGTCAGTGCCCAATGTGGCCACAGAGTGATGTATTCATTTAATTTCAGACCGAGTGACATGCTATATAAATCCACTCTCCTGGCTGGGCTCATGCTCACACACGCACACGCACACACATGCATGTGCATGCTTGCATCCTGACACACAGCGTACACACACACACACACACACACACACACACACACACACACACACACACACACACACACACGTGTGCAAACACTATCAAATGAGCCCACGCATACAGAATATGCAACCGGAACATCCACCATCTCATCTGCGTAAATGCAATTTAATATCCTAGGAAAGTGCTTCCCTGCAACGCTTGTTAATTTGCTCACTGTTAATCGTTTCAATATTAGCGCAACCCTCTCACCCCTTCACTTTCAGGCATTTATTCCATGCAGAGGGTTATTGGAGCTTGGATTGGATTAACAGAAAAAAAAGGCTCCCCACGATGAAAGCCCCGAGACCAGCTAGAGTCCTCGATGTCTGTCCCTGTGTCGATTAGTTGCAGCACGCTTACCTGTCATTCTCAGATCATGTGCTAGATGGAAACAAACACGCAGGGACGTGCAGAGTGTGTTAGAGGCAGGGGCTGAAATCCTGTAGAAGAGGGCACTTTTGGACAAAAATAGCAGATCTACAAGCTCTCAATGCGTCACAGCTATTTACGGGAGCGCAACCCAGCACTCTTTAGCTAGTGGAGATGTATGGTGTACTGAGGAAACTGCGCCTTTCTTCGTCCTTTTTTCAAACTTAACTACTGGAGCGGTGGTCTCAAAAACATAGAGGAAAACTTGACCGAACACGACTCGCTCACTGTATAACAAAATGTAAAGTAAAAACTTCTCTAGACTGAGACTTAGGGAAACATTTTTCGTTTCGGTCCTAAGACCTTCGTCAGTGCTATATGATTTTCACAGACAAATAACTTTCTCTTAAAGAGCTCAAACAATACAGCTCAGGTGCTGATCATTTACTAATTGGTGACATCACCTGATGGTGGGGTGTGGATATATGGTGTATGACATGAATTTCTAAACAAAAATGTGTTCAAAATACTGTGTTCAAGTTCAGGAGACTTCGGGGGGGAAAAAAGCAATTCTCCTGAATGGTGCTTCCGGCATGGCATGGAAAGGAGTAGCATTTGCATTTCTTTCACCATAGCAAATGCTGCATTCATGGTCTGGAGAGGGCAGGTGTTTTACAGACGGGTAAAAGGGCAGGTCCCTGCAAACACCCATCGAGGACCTTTTGGCCTTTCATAATCCATACTTGAGCAGTGTAGAAAACGCAGGTTTTCTCCTAAGAAGAGGAAGTGTTGTTGATATGTCAGTTCTGATGAGTCTTACTCTCTCATGCAGTTACATCTCTGAGGAAATAGTACAGTGGATAACGCCAGCTTCCCACAGCCTCACTTGGTATTCCATGGAGCAAGTTTGTCCTCCTGGACTATAAATATGCATGAGGATGGCTAGGATGCTGTACGGAATGAAGGCCGACAGTGTTTCTGTGTGTGTGTGTGTGTGTGTGAGAGACGTACACATACTGTAGGGTTTGTGTGCATGCAAATTATGTATTTTTGAATGTATTGTTTCCAATATTGTTTTGATAATGGGGAAAACGGCTGTGTGTGTGCGGCATGTGTGTGTGTGCGTGCGTGCGCACCAGGGGCTCTTGTGGTTCCATGATAGAGGGGGGGGGGGGGGTTAGGTGCAGCCAGAGGAAGCTGAAATGTCATGGCTGGCTACCTCTGGCTGCGCTGCGTGGCTGGTTGACTCTGGATTTAGCGTGGTTGATCAAGGCGTCGGATCCAGGGCATGACAGCTGGGAGAGGAGCTGGAGAAGCAGACAGACAGACAGACAGACAGACAGACAGACAGACACAGTAGTTGGAACAGACAAGGCAACCTGATGGAATCACCAGTGAACACAGCATGATGATTGGCTGCTGGGTTCAAACCCGGAACCAACCATGTTGCAACATCTTCCCCTTTCTATTACCACCACCACCCTTTTGTCTCTCTGTCCACAGTACTAGTGTAAACAAAAAATATGAAATAACTTCATACACTGCTCTAGATTTTTTATAACGTAACTCTGGGATGAGCGGCCGCGAAATTCTAGTATATATATATATATATATAGATATATATATTAACTCACAATCCTTTTAACGGCACTATTTTTTTTTAGAAGTGAAGTTTGACAGAATGGTTGAGAGACGCATGGCAATTTTACACTGAAGAGTTGAATAATTGTTAAACAGCTCCATTACTTAAGTTAATTTAAGTCTACACAATTAGAAAACTTAGAAAACATGTTATTTTGATCAACATGGCCTGTTATCTCTATTAATGGTACCATTGGACAACATCAATACAGTTCTTTAGTTTGGGTCTGGAAGGCTAAATGTCATCAAATGGTGGTTCCATGGCTCAAATGCAGAATAAATAATGGGCCTTGATATGAAAAATCTTGAAAACCACTGATTTAAGGTATATTTAGAATGGATAAAAAATATGCGATTAATTTGCGATTAATCACAGTTAACTATGGACAATCATGCGATTAATCAGATTAAATATTTTTATCGATTGACAGCCCTAATATATATATATATATATATATATATATATATATATATATATATATATATATATATATATATATATATATATATACTAGAATTTCGTGGCCGCTCATCCCAGAGTTACGTTGCCGCGCACTATGGGAAGAAGGAAATTGCGGGAGTTGACTCCACATGTAGTAACGGATGGGTTATTAGTTATTATTATGTGTCCTTATTAGTGTAGTGTAGTGTAGTCAACACGTTATGGCTCATACACACTGCCCGGTATTTGCTCTGATTATGCTGTCGGGGAGCATTTTTGGCGCTGGCCGACAAAACCCCTGATCTGACGTTAAGCGGTGCCCAAAAGTTATAGATCACAAAGGGTTTGCAGGTAGAGCACATGACATGGCCCTAAAAATATATATAATTTTAATATAAAAAACTATTTTTGCATCTGCCGCTTGAGATGACCTGAGATGACTTGATTGATTGACATAAAAAAGGGCCTGTCAGCTCAAACACACAATGCAATAGTTGTTGTTGCGTACAATCATCAGTAGAAAAGTCAAATCCCAAAAATAAAAACCCTACCATTTCCATTTCCCCCCCTCTATTTCCCATTCCATGTGCGTTTGTCTTATAGTTTCTCTGGCCTCTGTAGTACTGCCTCCTACCGTCCATTCATTGTATTACACAGTGGGTGAAAAAAACACACCCCTTAAGACTAAACGCGACACATCAGAGGTGTGGCTTCCAGAGGTACCTTTGACATGACATTTTGTGTGTGTGTGTGTGTGTGTGTGTGTGTGTGTGTGTGTGTGTGTGTGTGTGTGTGTGTGTGTGTGTGTGTGTGTGTGTGTGTGTGTGTGTGTGTGTGTGTGTGTGTGTTTCGATGTGCAGGGCGTTGCTGAAAATGAGCACCTGTGCTCAGCTACTTCCCTGGGTAAATAAAAAAAAAGAAATAAAAAAAAAGAAAGGTACCTTTCAAAACCTATAGAAGTCAGCCTGGTACAGACGAAGGGGACACGACTGTATGTAGCCTCAATTACATTTTGTAACTATTTTCTGCAATGGGATGATAGTTTTATTTGGTCGTTTATTTAGCTGGTCGTTTTGAAAGTAAAGTTTGAAGAAAAAAAAAAGTGTGGGCAGCCCTGGTATAGATGAATATATATATATATTCATTCCGTGGGTAAATCCCTGTAGGCTACCCACATATTGGTAGCCTATATTAGCCCAATATTGGCGTTATGCATTTCACTTGAATAATGTTGTGTGCGCACGTGCGCGTGCGGAGAAAGACACTTATTTAATGAAACTCAAGATTATAACGTCCTGTCTCGCTGCCGTGTGTGTGTGTGTGGTGTGTGGTGTGTGGTGTGTGGTGTGTGGTGTGTGTGTGTCGAGAGAGATCGTGGCTTCCAGGCGTGCGTGTGTGTGCAGTACTGTGTGTGTGTACTCGGCAGTTGGCTGGCAGGCGAAAATAGCAAAAGTGATCCGTGTAATCGTAATATTTAAGAACAAACAAACTACTGACAATGTTGATGTAACTAAGAGAGTCGCTGAGAGAGCGATATTTTAAATACATATATTTAGAAGGAATAAGCAAAATCGTGAGGCTACAATTCCTCTCCCCTTCCTCGTTTCTGTTCTCCTGCGGGAGATCAGAATCAGATTCTGAGAGCTAGTGTGGGCCTATTAGAAGACAGGGCAGTGTTGCCAGGTTCGCGAATTGTAAGTTGAATGGCATTTGAATGGCATTTGTGGGCTTGTGAATGAATTTTCTCACATGTAATTTGTGCTCACTTGCATAGACCTGGCGAATTTAGCGTGGTGAAAGGGCAACAGTGTTCCGGGGGTGTGGGTGCTTCGGGCGATAATGTTTGTAGTAAACAAATGCATTGGCGGCGTGAGGCGCGATAGGAGGAGATAGCGTTGCAACACTGCGAAGGTAAGTGTGTGACGTCACTGCCGTGTGAGTGTGTGAGGGTGTAGTGTTTAAGATGGTGTTGTGGGTGTTGCAATAGCGACGTAGCTGTTGTGGCTTTGGGTTTCTTGTGTTGGGTACAACTTCTCCAATATAGAATATATATATATATATATATATATATATATATATACACGCTTTGTTTGTTGTGGAAAATTATACTGCTGATGAACCCTAACTCAAGTTTTGAGAGATTGTTTCCAGATTACCCAAAATACTAACTATATTTTGGTGCAAAATGTGTTGTTTTCTGTATCGGGAATGTTCTGTATACCTCCGAGAAAGATTCATCTTTCACTGCAAACTGCATCGCTGATCTCTGCCCTGTTGATAGTGTTTTCTTTCTCCGCCTTGCAGTTACTTTGAGCTGGAGAGCAGCGGAGTGAGAGAGGAGATCCGCTACCACTATCGCTTCAAAGGCAAGCCTCGCTCCGAATCCTTCCCCTATCGCCTCGCCGATGGCCAGTGGCATAAAATCGCCCTCACCATCAGCGCCTCCCACCTGCTACTCCACGTCGACTGCAACAGGTAACATGCCTATAAACACGTGCATGCACCCAGCTCAGTTCCATACCACCGGCCCGAATCCTTAGCGAGTGTCAGGATCCTCCATATACGTAGTGTGAGAGTTTCAAAGATCCAGTCCAGTTGCTCACAGGACAGTCTTGGCTGTTCCCGACGATTACATTTCTTGATATATATATATTGATATACGTGTCCAAGTGGAGTCTAACGCAACTGAGAAAAGGGCAGTCTACTCTACAATGAGACGGATTAGTGGATTAGTAGTTTGGGACGGTCGACCGGTCCAAACAAGCTGTGGTGCATTGGACAACTAGGGATAGACGAATGTGGCAAGAACACAGTAGTATAACAACTGTTATCACAACCGCTCGTTACCACTGCAAATCAAACTCCATTTGCTTCGCTCCATTTATTATTTGCATTTGCTGGTCAGCTGCTGCCACTGCTTCCGCATGTAACCACGTGAGTTTAAACAAGGTGCTGTGTTCAAGTATCTGAATTGAAGTAGTGTGTGATGATGGCTCATACTGTAGCCATGCAGTATGCACATGCACTCACATATGCACTCATGTGTGCGGTTTGTGGATGTACACAAGTACACATGCTGTATGCACCCATACACACACACACACAAAGGTACGCGTGCCGTGCACACGCATAGACAGGTCACAAGCTTACAGTATGGAACTCTCAGACATGCTGACATTTGTCTGAATGTGCCACCAGGTGTGGTGCTCGTTTTCTTTTTACTGAGCTTGAGTGAGCGTTGTTGGGATATGACACGGCTAATGAGTTGTCTGTATTTATCAGGGTAAATATTTGTTCACACCTGCGTAACTTTGGCAAACTGTGGCCGTGGACAGATTGGGGACAATGAGACGGGCTGTACGCAAATATTCAGTACACACACATTTATGCACACGGACACAAACACACACACACACACACACACACACACACACACACACACACACACACACACACACACACACACACACACACACACATGAACGGACACACACACATGAACGGACACACAGACGGACACACACACACACACACACACACACATTACACACATTATGGCATGCACATGCTTGAATATGCACAGCAAAATACTTTAACTTACATTATCTAAGTGAAATTTGTACAAATGTAATCTCGCGTAGCCAGATAGATGATCACAGATCTTTGCCTACTGATAGCTCTGAGGACATCTACATTCAAACTGGGTGGAAACGGTTCAGATATAAAGAAACAGATTCACGGAACCAATACAAAGACCTCGGGCGCTCCTTCTTCATATTGAGACAGTATGCAGGATTGGATGTCAAAGCAGCGGGCGTTGGTGACCGATGGACTTCTCCGGTGTCCATGAAAGCCCATTTATTCAATTTAGATTTCCCCAGACGTGTCAGTAGGTGGAGATCTCTGATTGTCATGCAGGCTATACAGTATGTGAGACTAGTACAAATGTAACCAGTTGTAACAATATTACATAATGGATATGTGGACTCTCATAGACACGCACACACACGCATGCACACACAAACAAATGCACAAAACACTTTATGCACGCACGCACTCGAAGGACAGACACGCATGTGGAAACACACACACACACACACACACACACACACACACACACACACACACACACACACACACCCACACACACACGCTCACTTCATGGTGAGAGGGGGTTGTAGCTCTACCTGTTTTCTGCTGCAGACGGCCGTAATGAAGTGAAAGAAAGGTAACAATGATATAATCACCGCATCGATCCGGCTGTGAAGGACCTTCTCTGAATGAGCACTCAGTCAGAGCTGATCTATAGAGACTCACTTGAGCCGTGACACAGTCCCTCCCAAGAGTTAGTTAGCTTTGTTAGCCGTCAACACAACACCCAACCCCCAACGCCAGCCCCCCAACCTTAATGCCGCTGCTTGACAGAGACATGCTGATCCGTGCAGTGCAAGTCAGGCATAGCTAATGCACCGCCACCTCTTTCTATACAATGTATTGGAGAGAGTGTGTCGTATCGATCCCAGCGAGAGACCTATTATTCCTGTTAGGGATGTCATGCCTTTCCAATTTGCCTTTCATCACAGAGGCAGGATTTGTCTCTCCACCCGCCCACTACAGGATCTGTCCTGTGTGATGAAATGCTTAAGAAAACCGCAAGCAAAACGGTGAGGATAGAGCAAGTTTCTATTTTAATGGGGTTTTCTTTGTGATGTACAGTATACTCAGTGTTTTGGATCCAATTGTACACTCTTGGAAATTACAAATACCGGTATTAACATTGAATATTGGTAGAAACACAAAATCCATCTTGTCCATATTGGTAGATTTGATGACAGATGACAGATATTGCCTGAAGGTCAGTATATAGACCGAAAGCTTGCAAAAAAATACATTGATTGTCCACAGATCTGAGTGTGCGGAGCTTCCCTAAATTTTTTTCCCATTATACTTTTGTGACTCCAGCACCTTACTTAAGTTTTTTTCAACAGATGAGCGGTGGGTTTATTTTTTTACATTTATGACAGTCAGATATACAATCATCCCACCAATACACACTTCTGGATGGATGGAATGGATGGACGGACGGACGGACGGACGGACGGACGGACGGACGGACGGACGGACGGGTTTTCTATTGTTAAAGCTGCTGTACTGTACTATTGTACAGTACCCAGCCGTACCCAACCGACCAACAAGGCAGCTCTGAGGGAACCATAACCATTTAAATCAAAGTGTTTGCAAGACCGCAGCATTCCATTTAAGCCCTGAACTGGAAAATAGTTGATCCCTTAAATAAATAGGATTTCACGCTCCGTTCAAAATACTGTGCAGTAGTAGGCAGGGCATTACGTAAAAGGTTATAGTCTGCAGCCAAATGCTGTAAATGCTGCCTCGACTGCGAGGCTAATCCATTCCATGGATGACAGGAGCTATTATGCGATTACCGGTATATGCATATGTAGGATGGTATACTGTATGTAAAAGAATACTTGGATAAATACATTTTGCAACTTTTAGAGTTAAATGCAACTCAGCTTAACTTTAATGACATGAAGCCTAGTGTCCCTGTTCTGGGGTTAACAACATAAATGGCTGATCTACACGCTCACAATGTATCCTGATGCCTTATGAGCGTATAACTCTATTCATAATTTAACCCGTTTTGGGCGGGAACCTCTTTTGGTGTTCATTATGCTATACTTTAGCATTATGTTATACTTTAGCTATTGAAAAATAGCATATCTACAAGCTGATACGAGCTTGTAGGTCTGCTATTTTTGAAAAATCGTGAAAATGTGCCTCAAATCTTTGAATACCATATTATTACAGAGTGAACATTTTAACTGAAATCTTTGCTTCTGGGTCCCTGGAACAACATATTTTCAGATGGTGGTCGGAGGCATATTACATATTATTTTTGGGGTCTTTGACATGAAATATTGAGCACCTCTGGCACTGATACAGAAACATGAGGTTTTTCAGAAAACTGTCAGAATTTTGAAGACATTTTTTAAATTTCGACGTCGGGCCTAAATGGGTTAAGATATTTTGTGTGTGTGTGTGTGTGTGGGGGGGGGGGTTATAGATAGATAGATAGATAGATAGCTTTATTGTCATTCAGCAGATACATAAAATGCATAAGAGAACGAAATGTCGTTTCACTGGATTTTAGTATGCTAGTTAAAAGAGAGCTAAAATACTATTAATCTAAAATGCACTTTTGCATTCATCGTTCCATTCCAAATGCGGTGATGCGCATGCGCTGGCGTTGTACTATACCTGTCAGTAGCACCGTCTTCAAACTTTGTTTATTTCAAACTGTTTCTAAGTCATATTTTTATACCACCTTTTACGCATGGGTAATTGTAGTAGTTCTTACTTACCCGGTTAAATGTTTTTAATGATCAGAGGCACTGATCTCTTGCACTAGTGCTCTGAAACCCGACTCGACTTCAATAGCCGGCGTCTACCTGCTAGCCACCTCTGACAGCTGACAGCTAGTTAGCCAGGAGGCTAGCTAGCCTACACCTCATCTCATCCTATCCAGTGTCCACCTCCACACGGTTTCTATCGGATCATATGTACTCACCCCCCGCTGTCTTGTCATCATGAGACCAGTTTCCTGTGAGTCAGCAATGATGGCTTTCACAACGGAGAAAGCCTACTCCATCAAGGCAGAACTACGCTCCATCAACAGCTTAATAGGTGATCTCAAGCGGAAAACAGTGCTCCACGGTCGCCTGACTGCCATAGAGGCTGGCGAGGGCACTTCGAGGGCCGGGGAAATCACTCCGGTCTCCGGAGAGGCTGTCGCCGGGCCGAGCGGTGGTGCTTCGGGTGCCGGTTCACTCCGACGGACGCCGGGAGCCGCTGCCACTTGGACCTCTGTGGTGAAAGGTCCGACCAGGAGACAGTCGATTCCGTTGTTTGAGCCGTACCATCCTGGAGACCGAGACATATCCAACGACTTTCCCTGCTCCAACCCTTTCACACCGCTACAGGAGCGTGCATTCACGGCTTGTCAGCCAAAGAGCCAGCGTTGTTCCAGCACGCGATCCCGTCCGATAAAACGCCCTGGTCCCAGTCGGAACTCATCCTCCAGCTCCTCGACCCTCACCTCGACCCCCAAAAGAAGCATGGGTCGTGGGGGGAAACGGCGTCGCCTCGTAATCCCCACGGGAAACCCCCCCGTTCCTGTCCATCCATGTCCAGCGCGTGTAGTAAACAACACTACACATGGCCACTTGTCACCGCCCCCTCTGCATTCAATGAGCTCAGCTGTGCCTGATCTCTATGAAACGAGGTCAGAAGCGTCCATATCACTAAACACCAGCAATCCCCCCACCAACCCCACCCCCCAGCCCCTCTATCTACTTGTGGGAGACAGCATTGTCCGTGATCTAACCATCCCACGCTGTATAATCAGCTCTTTCTCTGGTGCAAATATTTTAGATCTCCCCCACATTCCAATCATTCTCAAGCAGCACCCCTCCATCCACACAGTCATCCTAAGTGCAGGCACTAATGACACAAGGTCCAGGCAGTCATTGAAAATGTATTATGACTATGAGGCCCTGGCGAATTCTGTTCGAATCCAGGGAAGATCCTGCATTTTCTCTGGCCTAATTCCCACTCTCCATCGCAGCACGGATAAATTCAGCCGCCTCCTTAATGCAGACGAATGGCTGTTTAATTTCTGTCAGAAAAAGGGATATGGCTTTATTCCCAATTTTAATGACTTCTGGAAATCTCCTGAACTCTACCGAGACCTCCTCCATCCCAACAAAGCAGGCTTAAATGTTCTGGCCAAAAACATATCTCACCATCTCGCCAACAGCGACTCCTCAGGCAGGAAGTGACCATTACATATTTGCTCTGCTTATAACGTGTTTAATTGCAGTAATTACTGTAATTATAACTCTGACCTCAGAACTACTTCTTCTGACTCTCACATCTCAGTAATTCCTGTGTCATGTTTATCCACCTGTCTACCACTGTCTCCTACCCCCCTGCCCCATGCCACCTGTGCTAGTCCTACGTTCATTCCAGTGCTCATTAGAAATAGACCGTATCAGTCCATTCCACCAGCACGATCAGTCATCTTAAACAACCTAATCAGACCCCCTACTCTACCCTGTAGACCCAAGACTCCTCCCACTAAAAAAGCTTAACCTTGCCTTGTTTAACATCAGGTCACTAACAAATAAGTCCTCCTCTGTAAATGATATAATCTGTAAAGAGAAGCTAGATATAATCTTTCTAACAGAGACATGGCTTGGCTCGGATGGAGCTGTTCTCCTAGCGCCAGCCTGTCCCGCAAACTACAGTTTTATTCACTCTGTTCGTGAGGTGGACTGGCAATAATTTTTTTAGACACATTCAAATTCAAGGCTCTGACCCTGGGCAGCTTTACATCCTTTGAATACCAGGCCACTATATTACTTGGTCAATCCTCTATGCCAATGATTAGCATTTATCGCCCGCCAAAATGCAGTAAAACAGAAATATCAGAACTTTTATCTATCTGCTCCACTAACTATGACAGAACTCTTATCTCAGGTGATCTTAATCTGCACCTGGATGATGCTACAGATGCTGTGGCTATGGGTTTCTTAGAGTTATTGCACTCCTTTGAGTTTATCCAACATGTTGTTGGGCCTACACATAAACATGGGCACACTCTGGACCTTGTGATTTCCAGAGGGATAAACATCACTGTGGAAAGGACTATTGAAAGGCCTGAGCTATCAGACCACTATTTGCTGTGTTTTAATATGACTGTCTCTGATCTAGAGAAAAACATCACTGAATATACCATAACAAAGCGTTTTTTTAGCTCTTCTGCAGCTGACGAGTTCTCTCGTTATCTGGGCCCCCCCCCTGCCCGATACTCCCCCAGTAAATGATATGGTTCAAATTTTTAATCTTAAACTAGAGTCAGCTCTTGATATAGTGGCTCCTTTGAAAACAAAAAAGAAACATAACACCAGAGTAACGCCCTGGTTAAATGAGCATACACGCTCACTGAAGCAAGAATGTCGTAGAGCTGAGCGAGCTTGGAGAAAAAATAAACTCACCACCCACCTAGAGATTCTTAAAAAGTCAACAGTCGCCTATAACAAAGCCTTGCGTCTAGCAAGGCAGGCATATTTCTCTGGCATTATTAACGAGAACAAGAAAAATGCCAGAGTCCTATTCTCTATCATTGATCGACTTTTAAACCCCCCCCAGTCCTACAAGCAGTCATTCCCGGCCTCTAAAGCTAAGTGTAATGAGTTTGCATGCTTTTTTGATAACAAAATCTTTAACATTAGAGATATTATGAATGGTGCTGCTGCTAGCGCAAACCTCAAACAGCAGCTAATGTTCCCAGGGTAGATCTCTCCAGGGGGAGCCTATTATCGTTTTGCGCAATTGATGAAGACGAACTCCGCAAAACCATATCACAGATGACATCTTCCTCCTGTTCATTGGATACAATTCCCACCACCTTTCTCAAAGAGGTCTTAGACAATGTGATTGGAGATATCCTAAAAATTGTAAACGGCTCTCTACAATCAGGCGTCTTCCCAGACTCACTGAAGACTGCCGTAGTTAGGCCCCTACTCAAGAAACACAATCTTGATCCCTCTGTTTTGGGTAACTATCGACCCATTTCAAATCTACCCTTTCTGGGCAAGGTTTTAGAAAAATGCATCTCTCATCAACTGGATGTATTTCTACAGAACAATAATGTGCACAACAAATTCCAATCTGGCTTTAGGAAAAATCACAGCACAGAAACAGCACTTGTAAAAGTAATGAATGATCTTAGGGTGTCTGCTGACAAGAAACATGTATCCGTT
Source organism: Protomyctophum parallelum (assembly GCF_964188405.1). Classification (NCBI taxonomy): domain Eukaryota; kingdom Metazoa; phylum Chordata; class Actinopteri; order Myctophiformes; family Myctophidae; genus Protomyctophum; species Protomyctophum parallelum. The sequence continues at coordinate 47,830,489 of NC_139699.1, read as the reverse complement.
CTCTTACTTCTAGATTTAACGGCTGCATTTGACACGATTGATCATTCAATTTTAATACAGCGTCTGGAGCACTGGATAGACCTGTCTGGTACGGCCCTGTCCTGGTTCTCCTCCTACCTATCAAACAGAAGTTACTTTGTCAATCTAGCCGAGTTTGACTCAGACAAACACGACATCAGTTCCGGTGTTCCACAGGGCTCGATTCTTGGTCCTCTTGCCTAAAAAAATAGCAACTAAAAAATACGGGGAAGCAGCTTTTTGCTTCTACGGGCCGTCGGCATGGAACAAGCTCCCACTGTACCTTCGTCAGGCAGCCTCTGTAGACATGTTTAAAGCTCAGCTTAAGACCCACCTCTACAACATTGCTTTTAAGTGATCTTTATTTATTTTATTTATTTATTTTTATTTTTATTATGCTTGTTTTTAATGTCGTTGCCTTATTTTATCTGTTATCTTTGTACCATTGTCCTATTGTTTTAACTGCTTGCCTGTTTTAATGCTGTTTTGTTTTGCTTTTATTATCTTTTCTGCTCTGTAAAGCACTTTGAGCTACATTTATGTATGAAAGGTGCTATATAAATAAAGTTTATTATTATTATTATTATTATTTTAAAAACAAATAAATTAAAAGGATCCAAGATGGCCGCAGCACCAGGAGGGGGTGGGGCAGAGGTGAGCGGGTGGGGTCGACATATGACCTTACTGGGCTGCATTCAAGACACTTGCCTTGTGTCTGACACATGGATGTGTTCTGCCCCCCTCCCCCCCATCAAACAAAATGTTTGGTCAAAACATATGGGCTTCCATTGGAAATGCATTGGAGTGACCATTAAACACAGACACAAGACAAACGCAAGACGGGTGTCTTGAGTTTGTGAACGCAGCCCAGTAAGGACACCCCCTGCTTGTGCTGCGGCCATCTTGGATCCTAAAACACAGGGAGAGAGGTGGGACCGAGAAAGGCCCTTATTGGGAATATCTAGGCGCTCGTTTGAGGACACAGCCATGGCCAATAGTGACGGTAAAATTAATACTGAGTGTGTAGTAGTGTACTTGGTGTTTAGTAGTGTACTTACTGTACTGTAGTAATAGTATACTTACTACTAAGAAAGTGCCAGCAAAGTTGATTTGCATTAAGTTTGAGAATGAATCAAAGTACAGTATGACTTAACAGTGGGTGGCCTTGGCCTTTTGCATCATTTAGTCTTGAAATAAGGAAGGAGAGGTCGCATGCAGCTCGTAGTTAGCCTGGTAGAACCACTCCCCCTGCTGGACAACATTTGCATTCTGCCAGCTGGGTGAGTCTGGGATCTCTGACAGAGACGATGTACTCCGGTAGAATTCTGGCCGGAGCGATATGCGGCTGTGTGGGGCCGCTAGAGGCGGGATCAACGCGAGACTTATGACATATTGAAGCTGTGCCACAGCGCAAGGTAAACGCAACCTAACAAGACTACAACTCAAAATTATAATGGAGATATCAGATTTTTGTCCCGCTGCTTCTGGGTTCATCGTTTCTGCCTGAGAGATCCCAGATCCAGGCAGGAGGAGGGAACTTGTGAACTCAGTACTGCCGCAATCTGGCGGAGTCAGGTAAGCTCGTAGTCACCATACAATAAACATTTTATTTTACAGATGACCAACATTTCGGCAGCAAAATGCCTTCTTCGAAAAGTTGGTCCTCCTTTAAAATAAAAGGTTTTTGCGTCGTGACTACGAGCTGTGAGACCTCTTCTTCCTTTTTTTCATGTTTATCTCCCGTGGTCAGCACCTCCCCACTATAGAGCGTCGCAGTCCCTCCCCCTTTCAGAACAACAAGTGGCCCAGGAAATGAATCCTAGTTCATTTTCCCCATAGGCTTTTCTTAAAGTATTTATTTAAAGACGGTTACGCCGCAGACAAAGCCAACTCGGATCGTGACAAATCATGACAATGAACACACAATATTTTGGGCCGATCAAATCATTAGAAAGAAGAAAATTAAGGCAGGAGACAACACTATTTGTTTTGTTTTTCTTCTTATAAATGATTTGATCGGCCCAAAACATTGTGTTCATTGTCATGATTTGTCACGATCCGAGTTGGCTTTGTCCGCGGCGTAACCATCTTTAAATAAATACTTTAAAGATGGAGTGCCGTGATTTTTTTCCACACTTAAACATGATCATCAGGTGTATGTAGGTGTATATGAGGTATAACTTTTTCAAAAAAGTGTACAGTATTTGTTAAAATGATGGTTTTATGTGGACACACCCACCTGTAGTAGACATGCCCTCAAATATCTCCACTCATCTGAGGGGACTGGACCTCTGTCCATATGCGTATAAGGACATCGTCCAGGGACCGATGTTTCACCACTTCTAAATTGAGAAAGTTTCACCTCGTGTTTGGTGTACACACACACCAATGTTATCTGGAAATAGCTGACCCATCAACATTTTCTGACGGATCGGCTGAGAGACGCCGTGGAGTCTGAGGCAGAGGAAGGAATCAGGGGCCTCAGCTGTACCCAAAGGCCTCGTAATATCTGACCTCTGATCCCGCACATTTACAGCAACGTTATTTGGAAAAGAGCTGACTCTTCTCCCTTCCTCTGACAAATTGACCTACTAGCGTCCACTAGTCTGGTCAACAGGAGACCAATGCTTCAAAGAGGGTGATGAATAACACCAGGTGCGGAGACTCACACAACAAGAAACTCTGTCCCTCTGCAAAATCTACATGGGAAAGTAAAGATACAATCACATCAAAGGGATTACTTGTGATTTCACCCTGGGAACTCTAGAATACAGGAATTCTCAACCTATTAAAATATAGTGTACTGTAATCTACTGTTTAACTATCTCCACTCCTCTCATACCATATCTCTTTCTGTCTTCCCCCCCCCACTCTATATCTGTCCCTCTCACGTGACAGCACCAGTGCATGCGGAAAGGGGGCGGAGCTTACACTGGGCAGGAAGGTTTAACTAGCAATACCCACCACGGGAAAGTTAGTTTTTATTTGGGTTCACTCCCAAGCAGTGTTTTACTTGTTTTGTGTAAAGTTTGAACCAATTATTATTTTAAGTTTTAAACCTACCTCACCGAGGCAGTGTATTTCGTTACTTTTTGTTGTTTGTTTCGATTTATGCTAGTAATAGCAATTTGGGATTGCAGAAGAAATCATTTGAATCAACCAGACCAAGGGCACTCGTTGACTTACACTCCAAGACTCTGACGAGAGTTAATGAAGAAAGGTAAAGCTAGTAGCCTCTGTGTTTTTGTTTCAATCCAATCGAACTGACTTTGATAACACCAAACTTGAAGCTCAAGGAGAGCCATCGGGGGAGACGCGCGCGCCGACACTTCAATCAGTCTAAGGCATTTGCTAGCCTGGATCAGAACCGTGACATCTGTTCTAAACTAGGAAAAGTGACATTTGCCTTGCCGGAGAAGGAAAGGAGAAAAAGTGACATTGCTGTGCCAGCGAAGTTGCCCACGCCCGGTGAAGAGGCTTTGACCGCTGAAGAGAGTTGCTTTGCGAGCGAAAAGGGAAAGTGACATTTTGCTATTGCGAGCGAAAAGGCTCTGTCCGCCGAAGACCACACGGAGAAGTTTTGAACCACAGAGGAGAACCAGAGACGCACCATATTGCCAAACTCATTACCACACCACGTCTAAAGGTCTGTGTGCTTTGATTTAATGTGGTTTTGGCCAAAGAGAACGAGTCCATGACATCTGTGATTCTGTATATCTCTCTCTCCTCTTTCAATACCAAGTTATACACGACCTGTTGTTTTAAAGTAAATTTCATTTGTATCAGTCTCGATATAATAAACAGAATTGGTTGGAAATCAATGGTTATATGATTGTGTTACTGTACTAATGTTTGATATAAGCAAGCGACACTGCAAATGATCAAAGAACTAAGTATTAATCTTGCCTGGCCACACCAGAAGACGTTGTGTATTTGTAACCATTATCAATTCATTCTTAGTGGTTATAAATATCATAATTAATCAGGCATAATTGCTACATAATGGAGGCACCGCTGAGATCAATATGCAATCGTTTGATATTAAATATTGTACAGTAATATTTATCTAAAAAAATGTTTTGAGAAAAACGATTTTTTTTCCTTCTTCCTCTACAACAAATATTATTTTGTTTGGATATATTTATGTATCCAACACCACTTAGGAAAGCTACCTAAGTGGTATTAGAAGCAAAAGGACTGGACGGTCTAACCAGAACTATGATCATTTTGCATTCTTGAAAAATAAAGTATAGATTGACGATTAGCGATCATAACCACTGGAGCCAGCAACAGTTAGCTTAGCGCCGCTAAGCAGAAAAACACCAGGCCCCAGTGTTGTGTTTAATCATAAATAGATCGCTAATCGTTGAAATAACTTGTTTGCAAGAATTATAGACCCTGTAAAGCGTTAACGTATGTTTATATATTGAAATATATATATTAGCGACATAACTGAACAACAACACGTGAGGTTCAGTCTCAGTGACATCCATTTCTGTTAGCCTGTATTCTCTGAACAAAGCGGCCGCGAATTCAGAATTTTATCTCCAGTGAAAGGCACTGTACTATTTGGAGAACGTCGCGTTGCAACGTGATGTCCTTTAATGGATAATATATACAGACAACGCTAAGTGAAATGTTTGTGAAACTGTTTTAAATTGTATCGCGTTAAAAAGAACTACAATTTAACTTCCATTTTTGTAGTGTTTAAAAGGTAAACACATTGTAAACTATCACCCGGAAGCTATAGCTCCCTAAAGGTGCGTGCGCAACTAATCATCACGTGACGCAACGTCCCTACGTCATCGCGTGACACGCCGTTACCACCGTGTTAGTAAACAGCCAGAAATTTGGAAAAAACCTGCCCCCTCTTGGTCAAGCAGTGACATCGCATTGGTTTGACCACCAACCAGACATTTCTTATCCTCTGGCGCCCTCCGTGGCTTTTCTTGTGACAACACCCAGACTTGGAAACCTGAAAAGAGTTTTGTGTTTTAACGCCTCCTCTGGTTGGACGGAGGCATAGCTTGAAAAATAGCAATTGGTTGACAGGAACAACCCATTCTGTCGGATGAGAGGTTTTGAGAAACAAAGTATCCTGCTTTCAAATATAAAGAACTGGATTAACATCTTTTAAAGTAATCTTTATTATCTCAGAAGTCAGGAACTAATATATAACCTTTGTAACTCACCCCTTTTAACCAACAGAGGATTTAATTCAACAGCATTTGATTAAGTCTGCTGAATTAAGGCCAGCTTGAAAACTGTATGCACCAGACCCTAAATAGGAAACTACCAGTTGGATTTAAATTAAATAAAGTAGATCGATTACGATTTGAATTACATTTTTAATTTATTTTATTGATTCAATTAAATAATTTTTTTTTTTTTCCAATAAATTTTTTTTTCCGATTAATAATTTTTTTTTTGTTGATCAATTAAATTAAAATGAATTTTTTTTTTAATTAATTTTTTTTTTTGATTTGATCAATTGAATTGAAATAAAAGAATTTTTTTTTTTAATTAATTTTTTTTTTTGATTTGTTCAAATAAATTAAAATAAATTTTTTTTTTTGGATTAAAAAAGTTTTTTTTTTTATTGTTGTCCAATTGAATTAAAATAAATTTTTTTTTTTTAGATAAAGTTTTTTTTTTAATTTTCAATTACACACATCCAACGACTGGTGTAAAATAACAGTACAAGCCATCCCCTGTTTGAATAAAGACAGTCTTGACTAAAATAGGTGAGTGAAGTTTGGAAATTTTAAACAAATTTCTAAATTTTAATTAACTAAAACCCATCAAGAGCTACTATGTCTGACGACGGGGAAGAGGTCGACCCTCAACCAGACGCTTTTGATATAATGCAAACCGTTCTTGGTCTATTGTCTGGTGATCTAGACCAGGCGAAGGGTGACCAGATGAAAGCGGCCACGGAGGAACAGTTGTTAGAAGAGGTGAAGAACTTAAGGGGACAGTTGACATCTGGCGCAAAGAAGGCAGATGTCAACAAAATTATTCAACATCTCTTACTAAGCATGAATCGTTTCTGTAAAATCCAAGACACGGCGTTTTCAACAGCTCGTAATAGCCTCGAGAATATCACGGTTCAACTGAGACATACTGCAGCACGTCTATCTTTTTTGGAAAATAAAACCAAGGAGTTGGAGGAGACGTGTAATGCACACCAGGTAAGTCTGACGGAAGAGTCACGTCGAGCTACAATGTCGGCAGACATGAATCGTCAAATTCAAAGTCAACTGGATGAACAGACTGCTAAATACGCGGACTTGTACACCCAACATACTGACTTAAAAGACGCTATGGATGAAATGCAGGTAACCATGAAGTCAGACGCTCAAGTCATACTGAATAACCGTGCCGAATTAGCGGCATACCATGAGCGTGAAGCCAGGACTGCCACCTTATTGGAAAGGGCAAAGGGCAAAATTTCCAGGCAGTCTGAGAAGATTTTTCGGTTGAAATTGATGCTCTATCCGGCAGAACAGCTAGAATCGGATGATAGCCCGTCCCCTACCTCTGATCAACCAGGAGGGGGCGATCGGCCCGCACGCGAGGGCGGGCAGAGCTATCAACAGGACCCCTCGGTGGGGACAAGTCAGCGTGGCAGTCCCACAACTGAGTCTAGAGTGGGAAACATGCAGAAAGACCCAGTCCCGAAGGTCGCTTTGCGAGCAAGATCTGATGTAAGGGAACCACCCTATGTACCAAAGGTCGAACCACCGTACGCCCAAAAGAGACCTGGGTCACTGCAGGTTAGTGGGCCTTGGCCTCCAGATCCAGGTGTAAGTCAAGCTCCAGTTATGACACCTTCATTACGCCTGCCTGCTGGAAATAGAGGTCCTATGCATGAATCACGGGTTGCTGCCCAACGGCACCGCGAATCTGTACCATACTCTACACCATACCCACCACAGGCACAAACGGGTTTGCCGTACACAGGGGTGGGGTATCGCCCACCGTCCGTGCAACCTGTCCTGCCAGTTGGTATTCCGGGACCATCTGGTCCCTATCCACAATATGGCAGTCCTGTGATAACGTATACACCATACCCCCAGCCAGGGAATTACGCATTCCCTTACCAGACGGTCTCACCATTAACCAACCAAATTTTGGACACCATAGCGAAAAAGATGGAAAAATTCATTCCAGAAGAAGGGGAGTCCCCATACACGCAGCTATATTTACACGATCTGGATGCCCGGTTATCCGACTATCCACATGCGACCGTAGGCCAACGACTGTACCTAGTAAACGCTACAGCCAGTCCAAAGGTTAGGCAATTCTTGTTAAGACTGTCCCCCAACATACTGGCAGATTATGCTTTAATTAAGCAAGCCATATTTGTGGAGTATACTCCCCCGAACCACCTTGGAAGCCCAACCTTGGCCATGAGCTGTAAACAAAAGGCCGGTGAAGCCGTGAACGCCTTCTATAATCGTTTACACGGAGTCTACTTTGGGCAAAGACTAGACCAAGGAATGGAAAATGAGAGATCCTACAGGGAACTGTTTATAACAAACATGCTAGCCTCTATAAGAACGCCGTTACGCAATAGGATCAGAGGGGACACTACGACCGACCAGGTAAAGGAAATCGCGAATACCGTCCAGTTGGAGAATAAGACCGACAATCCAAGGTCGTCAACCCCAAGTAGGGAGGTTTTGACAGTTCAGGAGCTTGAGGGGGCACATGCTGAACCATCCAATTCCCGCTACCAACAACGTAGTGATGCTCGTTCCTCCTCTCGGTCACCTACTCAAGACCGTGGCACGCCACCACCTCCTTATAGAACAATCCGCTTCGACGACGATAACAGGACGTCACGGCCCTATGGGGGTAGATCTCCGTCGCCCCGTTCCTACCATAGAGACGGAACGGCGCGCACCACTGGTGAAAGAACTGTGCCCCTGACGGAGCGAGTAGTGGTCGACCTGATAGGTGAGATAACTACATTAGCTACCACCATGCGACAAGCGGCGGAGGCAGTGAAAAGCGCTCAACCAAAGACTCAAAAGAAATGGAAGAAGACCAAAGGTAAGTCTGGGACACCCCCACGAAATAGGTCCCCTTTTAATCCACCCGATGACTCAAAGGATAAAGATCCAAAAAGCGTTCTGTACATACAACCGTTCCCATCGATTGAATGTACTACCATTGGTAATAAGACGGAACCAACTTTGCCACATGGTGTCCTGGATATACCAACCATGGTAGGCTCTGAGTCGGCTTGTTTTAACCCTAGGGACTTGGTCTCTTCAGACACTCCTTTCTCTCTTTCCATCGGAAATCCTTGCGCTGTCCTGACCCTGGAAATGGACAATGAGCGCAAGTCAATCTTTCCGGAACCTGGTACAGTTCCTCCGTTCGTACAGTTGCTTTCCAACCTGACAGCCCGAGGCGTGGCAAGAAAACTCTATCTTGAAATCACACTTGAAAACACCCTGGTCCACGAAGGGTTGGTAGACACCGCGGCGGATATTAGTTTAATGTCCATGGATTTATTCAACGTCCTCCAAGACCGTTTGAGACAGGCCGATTGTACACTCAAGTTGTGTTCAAAACCCATCAAGCTCCAAGCTTACGCCACAACGGTGACTCAGGTCGAGAAGTTTGCTATATGCCACCTGAGAATTGGGAACGAAGAAGTTTATCATCCCTTCTATATCAGCCAGATAAACACGGTTCCTTTGCTGCTTGGAATAGACCTTTTAAACCGTTTCGGCCCACTCATTGATGTGCCTGGTTTAAAATTGTATATGACGGTGCGAACGCCAAGACCTTTAGAGACGGACTTGCCCGTAACGTCTGATTGTCTGATGGTAAAACATCAGACACTCCATGTTCCAGGCTCTCTGCCCATGAGCGCAGGGATACCCAGTGACCCCGTAGGGACCACTAAGGCACCTGACACTTTGGATTCTCCCCGATCATACTTATGCAAGTTAGGAGAGAACCAGACAGGCCATCCTGAAACTTACTGCCCAGCAGTCATGGGTGGAGTACGACTCAACCAGGCACAAGTGACTAACGTAGTCCTTGCACTTTGGTCCGAAAAATCGGCAATTAGCTTGGAACTCTTCGAAAAACTGAGGAGCCTGAGATGGGAGCTTGAATTTGTTCCAAAGTCTTTCCGTTTCCAATTAGGAACGCCACAACCAACCACGGCTATAGCAGAAGGTATCTGCGCCCTCAATTTTGATTGGGAAAGTTTGCACTGCCTGCATGCTTTCCTTGTGGTGCCAGACCTCCCGTGTGACCTGTATATAGGAGCAGATCTCGCCATAAGGATGGCTATAGTGTTAGACACACTGAATGGGATGCTTTGGTCAAGGACCAAGGGACAGACCGCTCCGTGCCGATACTCCATTGGCCAGTTGACTTCGGGACAGACTATTCCTGAAGTTTGCATAACCAGGAACGTAAAAGAGGTCATCATTCCGGCTAGAACAACGGAAGTCTCGATCCAACTTGCTCTCCTTCCAGGACAATGCCTGGCGCAGCCTACCGTGGCTTTTCAACCTTCAAATGTGCTGCTGGGGTTGGGTCTTTCCCTAGTGGACATTCCCATTATGGAGGTGGTTGGCCGAACTTTCTATCTGTTGGTAGATAACTACACCCAGGATGACATTGTCATACCACCTTCTACTCCTTTAGGCTCACTGGTCAGTACTAGGCTGTGTGACCTAGGATTGACCATACCGGTTATAGGAAAACTTCCGCGATTCCTTCAACCATATAGAACTACTCCTGACGCTGCATATACCATGCCCACAGGTCTGATAACTATCGCCTCTCTGTTCCCAATTGAACCAGAATCAGTTGGGAGAATCGGGCTAGATGACAAAGACCATATGGTGATCTACAGCCTAGATGCCTCAGGCCCTACTGTGCCTCAAAGCCCTACCGCCACACCGCCCCCGGGCGAAAGTGAGCCATACCCGGGTTTTGAGTCACAGGTGCAGGAAGTTCTCTCTTCAACTGAAGGCGCTGAAAAGGAAGATATCAGGCACCGTTTCCACCTTTTGCTCTATAAGCATGGCAAGATCTTTGCACGAGACTCTTTAGATTGTGGGAAAACGGACATTCATACAGTCCGTATTCCCACTAAACCAGACGCACCCCCAACCTTTGTCCGTCAATATAAGATCCCACTGGCTTCCCAAGAACCTGTGCGGAAAATTATTGAGGAACTCTTGGAGAGGGGGATAATTCGTCAGTGCCAGTCAGTCTTTAATTCACCTATATGGCCGGTAAAGAAGGCACCATCAGATTCGTGCTCTGAAACTCGCTGGCGCCTGACTGTAGATTACCGAGCTTTAAATAAGCAGGTACCGTTATCCAGATGGCCAATGACGCGACTGGAACAGGAGCTCCCCAAGGTTAGGGATGCAAAATTCTTTACGGCATTGGATATTAGTCAAGGTTTCTGGACGATCTGCGTCGAGAAAAGTTCCCAGTTTCGTCTGGCTTTCACCTTTGGCAACAGACAATTCACTTGGAACAGACTTCCTTTCGGATTTTGTAATAGTCCTCAGGAATTTAATATCTTCCTGAATAAGGCCTGCCCTGATGCTTCAACGCGTGGAACAGTGATCTTTGTGGACGACATATTGATACGAACAAAGACTGCAGAAGACCACTTGACCGAGATTGACTATGTACTGACTCAGCTCTCAACCGCGGGGGCCAAGATATCAATTACAAAGGCACAATGGTTCCGCCAAAAGGTCAACTACGTCGGACTTACGATAGGACCTGGGGGAATCTCGCCTCAGGCCAAGCGGGTCCAGGGAATTCAAGGTCTCAAGGACCCAACCAACCTCACCGAGGTCCGTAGCTTCTTAGGCGTATGCAACTACTCCAGGCAGTTCATTGAGGGCTATGCCGACATTGCGCGACCCCTTACAGAACTCCTGAAGAAAGACGCCCCCTTTGTATGGACGGACGTCCACACTGAAGCAGTAAAAATCTTGAAGAAACAATTATGTTCGGCACCTTGCCTCGCGTATCCTAACATAGACAAGACTTTCTATCTTGAAATAGGCTACTCAGCCCATTGTCTGAGCGCTGGTCTCTACCAGGTCTATGATCAGGATAAGCGTGTGGTGGCTTACGCCAGCAAAATGCTCAGCCCTGCGGAGCAAAAGTTCTCGGACTGCGAGAAAGCGCTTTTCGCGGCGGTCTGGGCTGTAACGCATTTTTCCGACTGTGTCAGTGGACAGAAAATAATTATAGAAACATGTCATCAACCTGTCTCCTTCTTGAACAGTCAACGTATACGAGAAGGGGTGGTTACAAACGCACGTATTGCAACATGGCTCATGGCGTTTCAGTCCCACAACATCGAGGTACAATATGCCCAGAACAATAGGGCACTTTTGGGCGCGGGACTTGCAACGTGCACAAGATGCACCCAGGACCCAACGGAGGTTATCAACACTCCCTATGTACCCGTAGCCCTCCTCCCCACGAATCATCATTATTATGATGAAAATGTGTGTCAAGACATGCGCATGGCGTATGTCGACGGATGTTCCTACTCCCACCCAGAACAACGACTGGCAGGTGCTGGCGTGTTGTGGGTTAAGAACGACCCAATTGGACCCCAAGGTTACAAATTGGGCCCCATGACTTCACAATACGCAGAAGTAGCTGCGGTTTTGATTGCTCTTCAATGTGCTGCTAACCATGACGTGCGTGAATTCGTTTTGTGCACAGATTCCAACTATGCACGTTTGAGTTTCACGTGCCATCTACCCGTCTGGAAGCAGAACGACTTTATAACAGCAGCACGCAAACCAGTCAAGCATAAAGACCTTATTATGGCATGCGACCGTTTGGTCATGTCCATGGACATGCAGGTTTACTGGAAGAAGGTCAGAGGTCACTCACGCCTCCCGGGCGCTGACAAAACCTATAACGATCTCGCTGACTCTCTAGCAAAGGAAGCGGCTCTAACGGGTCGTCTCTGGGAATTCCAGGAAGACCAACAAGGCGATATTCCGATCCCTACGATCTCGGTTTTAACGCGTCACCAAGCCGCTACGGCTCGCAAGACTGCAACAGATTCAGATCTTCCAATACCTCCCCCGCGAGCCCGGCGATCAACGTCCGCATCAGTCCTGTCCGAGGATTTAACCTCAGCACAGGCCGCGGACAAGGATATTTCCAGAATGTGTCACATTCTGTCTGATCCCTGTGCACCACCTGTCTCCGCGGACGAAATGGAGGCTTCCTCCGACCTGCGCCAGTTGGTGGCAGTTAAACACCACCTGCATCTGGTCGATGGTCTCCTGGTGTATGTGCCCGATGATTCCCATTCTCCTCGTCTCGTGGTTTCACGGGCACAGAGGGGGATAATGATGTCAATAGCCCATGATCTACCAACAGCAGGCCACAGGGGGGTGAAATCAACTCTGGATCACTTACGACAAGTGGTATTCTGGCCTGAAATGCACAAAGATGTTTCCGACTATGTGAAAGGGTGTTTAACTTGCTGTCAGTTCCAACCCGTTAACCCAAACTTCAGAGCACCACTTCAAAGTAGGGGAGTCACGTTCCCATGGTCACACATTCAGATTGATTGGATGGGCGCGTTTATTCCCTCGTCTAGGGGCTCGAAATACATTCTTAATGTAGTTTGCAACTTCACCAAATGGATAGAATGCTTTCCAGCAAGAAATAACACGGCACAGACAACTGCTCACCTCTTACTCAACCATCTCTTTACAAGATTTGGCCTCCCAGTCTCGATTGACTGCGATAGAGGAACCCATTTTACCGCAGACATAATGAAAGAGATATGGAAGCTGCTGGGAATTAAATGCAAGTTCCATATCAGCTATCACCCTGAGAGCTCGGGATTAGTGGAACGAGCTAATAAAAGTGTAATCACCATCCTAAAAAAGTTCGTAGCAGAAAACCAAAAAGACTGGGACGTCAAACTCCCATTAGTACTAATGGCAATGAGAGCGACGCCCCATACTTCGACAGGAGTATCGCCTTTCGAGTTAATGACTGGGCGACAAATGACTCTCCCACTACACCTACTGTACCAACCGGGAGACCTCAATCTAGCTACGGCATATACCACGCACCAGTACCTAACGGATCTAAACGCACATTTGAAATATGCATTCTCATTTGCGCAAAAACATCTGCAAGCCACCGCAATAGGACGAAAAGCGTACTATGATAAACAGGCATCGACCGACGAACTGCAGAAAGGAGATAAAGTATGGTACTACATCTTCGTCCCGCGAACCCAAACGGGGGAACTTTCAAAGAAATTCCTACCACACTGGTCCGGGCCTTACGAGATAGTCGAAAAGCTTTCTCCTGTTGCCTATAGGATCCTAATAAAAAGAGGACAAAACCAAATACTCAAATGGGTCCATAGAAACCAAATCCGACCCCACAAGCCGCCCAAGAGATTTGAGAAACCAGACGTGCAAGAATCACCGTCTGATTAAAAGAAATTAACCTCTTAATGGGCAGCACAAGTACCCAATTTAATTGCATGAACCACTAAGAAAGCCATTAATCACGTGTGAATAATAGCATTGTGTAGATTAAACAATGGTCTATTATTATTATCTTTTTCTGTGTTTATGTTTAACAATATAACAACCCACTAATCAAAACCGTTTGTGGTCTGTTCCAGGATGGATTACCTGTTATGTGCAATATTGTGCATGATCATAACCACAACAACGGCACAACCACTGTTCAAATCAGGCCCCGACGCGGGAATAGCCTTACGAGAGCAGCAGGGGCTCCTGATAACCAACTGCAAGACCATCACCCAGAAAGTCTACACACAACTCAACGCCACAATGCTGTACCAAAAACATCTTAGCACCGTTGCCCTCAAAAAGAAGTTGGAACCGGAAGGACAAATCTGGATTGAAGACATCTTACAACACGCTAGCGAAGACATCACTCACATGCTAACCCAATTGGAAAAGGTCACAGTAACACGCGAGGACCTCACGGGACACACCGTACACTCTGGCACTCGCGAAGAACAGAAAAAGGGACTTCCCGTCCGGAAAAAGCGCTTTGTAGGGGCGCTACTTACGGTAGCAAATATTTTCGGTACTCTTTTCAATCTCGGAGCAACAAGCATGAATGCAATAAGTATCAAGACCCTGAGAAAACAAGTCGGTGAAATTCAACGTGACCTCCCTGCCCTCAGACAGGCAGTAAACTTTCAGAGCGATCAAATTCACACTGTCGGGGCAACGCTTAGAGACACCATAATCTTACTAAACTCTCAGTCTGACCTCCTGAATAAGACCGCCCGTGGCATGCTAGCAAACCAAAAACTATTGGGAGTCGACATGGCGCACTCCAGCATAACCAGCATGCTTATGACTGATTTCCTTAGAGAGGTTAGCTCGTCCATAGACTCCCTAGCTATAGGAAGAATTCCTCCTTACCTCACCCCTCTATCCTTGGTGAAAAGAATTATCGAGAAAAGCACCGGAGAAAAACCAAGTGATCTCCAAGGCCACCTTGCCTACTCTTTGGGTGGTGCAATCACCTTGTCAGTAGACCCCCAGAGAGGAGAGCTTGTGTTTCTCCTCACACTCCCCGTAATCGACGAAAAAAACATCTATCGCATGAAGGATGTAGTCAACGTTGGTTCCTGGGAAGGGGACACCCACGTCAGGATCATGACGCCACCAGTGGTGGCATATCATGACACAAGTCCAGGCCTATACCTGGCACCCAATCTGAATCTGTGCACTTTGACAAAAGAAGCCCACTACCTCTGTCCCTCAAAACCATTCATATCCGACTCAACTAACGGGATCTGTGGCCTTCAGTCTATGCCCGACCAGTCAAAATGCCGAGCAGAACTCACCCCGAGGAGCCAAGTCTCCGAAACTCAAGCAGAGATCTTGGGGGACCAGTGGTTAATCCACACCTCCTCTCTAGTGGCCACAGTGCGATATGAACTGCACGACACCTCCACAAAAGTAGATCTCCCGAACCAAACGTTTCTGCTCTATATTCCTGAAAACACTCTGGTTCAAGTAGATGATCTGGTACTGTACCACCTACCAGAGGATATCTACGACTCCGACATAGAAATGTCGGATTTCTTTCAAAACCACAAGGTAGTGATTGATCCAGCCACTGACAAATTGGTCCAGACAGGAATCCAAAAGGTTGATCTCACTGCTTTAGACCAAGCCCTTAAAACTACACCGTACGTAAGCACCAGCGTGCTAACTCTCGTGGGCTCCTCATGGTCCACCCCAGACTCCATGCTGTTTGCGCTTCTAATTCTCAGCTACATAGTGGTAATTGCTGTCACCTGCTGGGCCGTGAGACGTTTCGGTACGTTCCGAATAGCCACAAAAAGGTTGGTCGAAAATCAGACCCTCCTCTCCCGTGACAACCGTCTGAAGGCCACCAATGCCAATGTCACTGAGACCTAAACATCACCGATCCATAACAACTAAAGGCCTTGTGTCTTCATATAAAAATAAAAATCCTCTGTATAACTTTCCATTTTAAAAATGCGCAACTTTTCATGTAATCAAGCTTAATGGTTGCGTCTCCAATTGAGTAAAGTTTACCATTAGTCCTCGTACACTTAGTACTTACACTACCTCAAAGTCACGTGTTTACAGTATAATCTACCTCACATTCTCTCTCTTTCTTTCACTCTATTGAAGCTAGACATGAAGGTTTAGAATGTTCTCTTTGCCATAAACCATATGATCAAAGTGCATGACATTGATTTAAGTGCTGTAGACCTTTTCGGCCGTCCTTGGTTTCGCCAAAATCAGGAAAGGAAACTTTCATGAGTTTGCCGATGGGGGATTTGTAGTAGACATGCCCTCAAATATCTCCACTCATCTGAGGGGACTGGACCTCTGTCCATATGCGTATAAGGACATCGTCCAGGGACCGATGTTTCACCACTTCTAAATTGAGAAAGTTTCACCTCGTGTTTGGTGTACACACACACCAATGTTATCTGGAAATAGCTGACCCATCAACATTTTCTGACGGATCGGCTGAGAGACGCCGTGGAGTCTGAGGCAGAGGAAGGAATCAGGGGCCTCAGCTGTACCCAAAGGCCTCGTAATATCTGACCTCTGATCCCGCACATTTACAGCAACGTTATTTGGAAAAGAGCTGACTCTTCTCCCTTCCTCTGACAAATTGACCTACTAGCGTCCACTAGTCTGGTCAACAGGAGACCAATGCTTCAAAGAGGGTGATGAATAACACCAGGTGCGGAGACTCACACAACAAGAAACTCTGTCCCTCTGCAAAATCTACATGGGAAAGTAAAGATACAATCACATCAAAGGGATTACTTGTGATTTCACCCTGGGAACTCTAGAATACAGGAATTCTCAACCTATTAAAATATAGTGTACTGTAATCTACTGTTTAACTATCTCCACTCCTCTCATACCATATCTCTTTCTGTCTTCCCCCCCCCACTCTATATCTGTCCCTCTCACGTGACAGCACCAGTGCATGCGGAAAGGGGGCGGAGCTTACACTGGGCAGGAAGGTTTAACTAGCAATACCCACCACGGGAAAGTTAGTTTTTATTTGGGTTCACTCCCAAGCAGTGTTTTACTTGTTTTGTGTAAAGTTTGAACCAATTATTATTTTAAGTTTTAAACCTACCTCACCGAGGCAGTGTATTTCGTTACTTTTTGTTGTTTGTTTCGATTTATGCTAGTAATAGCAATTTGGGATTGCAGAAGAAATCATTTGAATCAACCAGACCAAGGGCACTCGTTGACTTACACTCCAAGACTCTGACGAGAGTTAATGAAGAAAGGTAAAGCTAGTAGCCTCTGTGTTTTTGTTTCAATCCAATCGAACTGACTTTGATAACACCAAACTTGAAGCTCAAGGAGAGCCATCGGGGGAGACGCGCGCGCCGACACTTCAATCAGTCTAAGGCATTTGCTAGCCTGGATCAGAACCGTGACATCTGTTCTAAACTAGGAAAAGTGACATTTGCCTTGCCGGAGAAGGAAAGGAGAAAAAGTGACATTGCTGTGCCAGCGAAGTTGCCCACGCCCGGTGAAGAGGCTTTGACCGCTGAAGAGAGTTGCTTTGCGAGCGAAAAGGGAAAGTGACATTTTGCTATTGCGAGCGAAAAGGCTCTGTCCGCCGAAGACCACACGGAGAAGTTTTGAACCACAGAGGAGAACCAGAGACGCACCATATTGCCAAACTCATTACCACACCACGTCTAAAGGTCTGTGTGCTTTGATTTAATGTGGTTTTGGCCAAAGAGAACGAGTCCATGACATCTGTGATTCTGTATATCTCTCTCTCCTCTTTCAATACCAAGTTATACACGACCTGTTGTTTTAAAGTAAATTTCATTTGTATCAGTCTCGATATAATAAACAGAATTGGTTGGAAATCAATGGTTATATGATTGTGTTACTGTACTAATGTTTGATATAAGCAAGCGACACTGCAAATGATCAAAGAACTAAGTATTAATCTTGCCTGGCCACACCAGAAGACGTTGTGTATTTGTAACCATTATCAATTCATTCTTAGTGGTTATAAATATCATAATTAATCAGGCATAATTGCTACACACCAGTTCATTAGGTATGCGTGAGTTTAACCGTAGCACCACCCACCTAATCCAGTCCCTCCGCCAACTCCTTTAAGACCACCCACTTGTCCTAGTCCCTCCCCCTCCTTATAAAAGGACAGCCCATGGCTCTGCCCTTTTGTTTACAAAATGACAAATTGGTGTCTGTAATGTAACAAGAACTCATGTTTTTGTGAATGTTGGAAGTGAACACTTCCCATATTTCTGAGATATCGTATAAGCACCATTATGCACTTATACTGCCACCATCCATGCATAGGCATATAATCCACGCATCCATACCATATCAGATCTGTTTTTTCAGATTTTTTATAATCATTTATTTATTTCCTCCAATTATATTGACCCTATTGTCACAATCAGCTCAGCTCATCATCCAATTAAATCATAGTTTAACAGCAGAAACAATTAATTTGATAGATCATTTAGCATGAATAATTTTATTAATTTGCCAATATATTGTAGGCTATTGATTTCCTCCAGCTAAGCACCCTGGCATTAAAACTGTCCAAAACACTTGCACTGCCCTAGGCACATGATGCTCTGGACAGAATACGTTTCAACAACACCAATCCTTTTAACAACATATTAATCTGAGGGTCCTTCACATGAACCATTGGTCAAGTCAACCACATCTCCCCTGAAAGTTACTTATATGAAAACAAGCCCAAGTCGCTTGTAATAGCCAGACATGGCAACATGACTTCCAGCGCGGCACAACAACAGATTCAAATTCTTGACTTTACAGCCTCGTATAAGTATTAGGACCTACATATTGACTACAACAGCCAACAAGAATGCACTGTGACACTACACTCTGTATCAAAGCCCGACCACTGTGATTATAAAAGAAACAACCTAGGCCTACTCCTTGAGAACAACAAGAGCAACTATACAGCAGAGCAGGTAGGCTGGTTTGTTGTGGTTTCCTTGATTATCCTGAGGACCCGACGTGAACATTTACTTGCTTCCAATTTAACGGAAAACAGTCTGCTCTGCTGTGAACTGGTAATGTGTGAAATTACTGTTTGAAAATCTGCCACACAGTTAGGCACAGAGCAGCAAACTGGCTGCGCTGTTCAGTTCACACGTGTGTATGTGGCAGGCAGCTCCGCCCACAGAGGTTGTCGTATTTAAAAATATATATAGAGGGGGAGGTGTGTGTGTGCGTGCAATTTTTTTACGTCACACTATCCGTGTTTACTTCATTGGCCCGTTTGACCGTCAAGTGTTCAGCCTCCAGGAAGAAACCCTAAATACAAAGTTATTACACCATTGCACATAAAAACAACTACAGGGTGTCTAATGAAGTACTGTCACCCCATAGACACATGAAAAGCTGGAAAATTACAAAAATGGTGGCACTCCATCTTTAAGAAAAGCCTATCGGAAAAATGCATTGGGATTCATTTCCTGGGCCACTCGTCGTTCTGAAAAGGGGAAGGACTGCGACGCTCTATTGGCGTGCGCTCCTGTTTGTTTTGCATCATCTCATTGCAACCAAACGGTTGCGATGTAGTTGCATTGCATGCAACCATTATCCCCAGTGGCAGTTGCAAGGAGTTGCATTGGTGTGACATGTTCTTAAAACGGTTTTGTTGAAAGGAGTTGCTACTAGTTGAATTGGTGTGATTTGGTCCTACCAAGACAATTCACCCACAAGGCACACCGTGCAGGTGCTTTGCTCGTAAACAGTATTGTATGTTTTCATCTTGAACACTGTGCTAATACCAGTTTCGTATAAACGGTATGTTAGATAGGACTTTTTGTCTCGCATTGATATCTCTCATCAATGGGATTCATACCAAAGAATGCCAGCGTTCTCATTTCCTTTGATATTGCGTGTTGATGGCACATTAGGCTGAGAAGCCTAATAGCCTGTGAGGAGGGTCTTTATACAAGTAAAAAAAAATCCTCTCACTCAAAGTGTGTAATAACACAAGATGGTATTCAGATGGCTTAGAACTCTCTGACTGGAGAAATTGGCTTTGATGACAAAACAAAAAGCAGGAGATTAACTGGAAATCAGTTGCACACACGCACGCACAACGCACGCACGCTTGTGTGTGTGCTTGTGTGCGCGCAATTTCACTTTATTGCTACCTTGATAAGATTCCAGCTAAAGGATTTATTTCCCCACAGGCAGTTTTGGAATGCCCCTTAGGCTCACTATTACATCTGTACAGTTAACGGCACTATTGATTGAACTTATTAGAAAATGGCAAATACAGTATATGTGATGCTGCAGTGGCGAGCTTGAGGCACGAGACTCTTGCTGTGTAGTGTCTACTCAGCTCTGTTAACTATTCTCTTTGTTCCCTCAGCCTCAGGTTGCGGTTAGTGTTATATTATTAGGCGTATTATATTTAAGCAATATTACACGAGAGGGTGTGGCTTAAAGTGATTATTGCCACGACAGGGATGCGGTCAGGAACGAGACGGAGTCGAGTTCCGCAAGCATCACTGAAGTGTGTTAACGTGATTATTGCCACGACAGGGATGCGGTCAGGAACGAGACTGAGTCGAGTTCCGCAAGCATCACTGAAGTGGCAATAATCACGTTAACCCACACCCTCGAGTGTAATATTGCAATTCTACCACAGTTACCCTTAAAACTAAGAAAATCGCTGAAAGAATATATTTTTTTAATGACAGATGTAGTCACTACGACCACAAATGTCCCAATATACTAGCTAGCCTAGCCACCGAGTTTGCTAGCGCTCTGGGAGAACAGAGCGGCTGAATTGTTTGTTTTGATTAGGTGGTGAACAGTGCTGGTTTAACCACCGGCTAGAAGGCTGTTTCAACCAATCAGATTGCTTCCTCGAAACGACCTGTGGTAGAATATATTATAATAGCAGTATGGGTTAGCGCCCCAGCCTGTTATATTTGCCATGCGACACGCCGACACCGGCATACATTGAGGAAAAAATCGGCAGACTACGCAGGCTGCGCTGCTACGTTATTTGCGCACGGACGTTGCGCAAAGAACGGTGAGCACAGGGCGGGCGGGGCCGCGGAAGCCTTTTACGTTCTTTGCGCAGTGAGTGTACGCTGCTCAGAAGGGTGAAATCAGCATATCTAGTGATCAGAATCTGGGACAGGCCTGGCCTACACCAAAACTGTTTTATTTTTGCTTCGGTGTTGTTTCGGACGGACGGGAGAGTACATTTTTAGACAACACACAGATCTATCACTCATCAATCTTCAATCATGAAGCGACTTTATCCTTCAGGAAATTATAAAAAATACGTAAGGATGAAATGTGGCGCCGGGTCCGGCAGCAGCAGCAATGCAGTGTTCTGTTCTGTGAATTAATACTGTCTCCGTGCCTCGTTCTGATAAGGCTGTGTGGTAGGATTGCTCTTTTAAGAAAAAGTTTTACTGGAGAAGGGAGAATGCATGCGTTGTGTTCCAACTCGGTTTTCAGCAGCACCAATGCGCGGAGAGAGAGAGAGAGAGAGAGAGAGAGTTGCGCCAGCAATGCGATCTTAAATGTTATGTCTCAGGTTGTATTGGTGTAAATATAATTATAAATAAATCCGAATGGCCCCGAATTGAAATCGAAATGCGAATGGCTCGAATCCACGTGGGTTTTTGAAACGAATATCCGAATGTAATTTTTGGACAATTCTGGCAGCACTACTGAAGATACATCCCAGGTGCATCCATGCAATGTATTTTTTGTTATTGTTTTAGGGGAACATGGGTCCTCAGCCTAGTAGGAAAGTCTGTGAAAGATTTCACATAAATTGCACGCTGCGTTCATGATTTGAACGCAACGTTTGTTCAAAACGGGCCAATCCTGCAAACTTTGAAATCCAATGTTAGCCAATTAGGATGGAATATGACAGATACGGACAGAGTGCAAACCATTCTCTCTCCCCATGCCTTCGGCCTGGTGGAGACAATAAATATGAATGGAAGTGTTTATTGATTCAAACTATACTTTGGTCTGACCGGTTTTACTGAAAAACATGCAACATGACATTTCGTTCTGCCTTTCATTTGCTCCTATATTGAATTAAAATTGCCTATGGCAATTTGCTGCCTGTATCAGGGGTTGACATTACGGCTTGTCCTGTTGTCCGGGACAGTTAATATCTTTCCAGAAAAGTGCATTAAAGACAATATTCATCTAATATTCAAACATGTATTCACCAAAACCAACTTACAGTTAGTTGATTTAAAATGTATTTGTGTCGGACAAGTGCGTTTTGTGTCCAGGCAAGTGAATGGGAAATGTACTTGTCCAAAGGACAAGTGCCTCAAAAACGTAATGTCAAGCCCTGCTGTATTACAGTATTCACCAAAAAGACACTTCTACTTTGTATTCCCAATGTTGACATTAAATTAGGACATAACATTCAATTCATCAGTGATAATTATTTTACATTCAGGCAAGAACATGGCAATTTTCTTCCCTGCTGTATGCTATCAATCTCTGCTTGTTATCCATTTGATTGCATCAGATTGACCTTGGCTTGGAAAGAGATGGATCTTATAAGCATTTCTCAGGTAATGGGGATGATTGGCAGATCATTCGTTACACACATAACACAGTTAATTTGGAATGTCAGTGTCTCATTAAGGTGCAATATAATGAATGGTCTATTATATGGTCATATAGTACAGCAGATAATAGGAACGATCTTTCACTCGGTGATACAAGCGTGAAATTTGGCATGAACATGCCTCTGGGTCACCTCTTTAACTTTTTTAACCGAGCCAACGAAAATTCCAAAATGGCGGTAATTTTTCAAGATGGCCGCCAAATAAAAAAGGCCTTTTGTGGCGGTTCTGGACAACTGTGGGTGCGGCCAACTCGAGACCGGGCACTGCACTCCCTGTGGGTGTGTGGAACGTGTCGAATTTGAAGTCGGTGGGGCGAACGGTTCTCGGGTTACGTGGATTACAGATGTAGAGTGTACACACGCACACAAAAATCGTGAAATATAGCAGATCATTGGAACGGTTGTTCGCTTGGTGATACAAGCGTGAAATTTGGCATGAACATGCCTCTGGGTCACCTCTTTAACTTTTTTAACCGAACCATCCAAGAATCCAATATGGCGGTGCTATTTCAAGATGGCCGCCACATCTAAATGTTAGCCTATGTCTACATTTCTTACAAATTTTAGGAAAAAATTCACCATCATAGATAGATAGATAGATAGTTTTTCTATTTTTTTATTATTATTATTTTTTTAATATTCTTAATATTTTTTTCTTTTGTTATTTTTAGTTTTCATACTGAAAATGGTAGCATGCTAATGCTAACTTAATGCTAACATGGTAGCATGCTAATGCTAACATAATAATGCTAACATGGTAATATGCTAGCATGCTAACATAGCATGCTAACATGATAATGCTAACATGCTAGTGCTAACATGCTAACATGATAATGCCAACATGCTAATGCTAACATGCAACATGCTAACATGCTAGTACTGACATGCTGCTAATGCTAACATGCTAACATGCTAATGCTAACATGCATCAACATCAGCATGTTAGCATGTTAGTGCTAGCATGTTAGCATTAGCATGTTAACATTAACAGCATGTTAGCACTAGCATGCTAGCAGGTTAGCATGTTAACATTAGCATGTTAGCATTAGCATGTTAGCATTAGCAGCATGTCAGTACTAGCATGTTAGCATGTTGCATGTTAGCATTAGCATGTTGGCATTATCATGTTAACATGTTAGCACTAGCATGTTAGCATTAGCATGTTAGCATTATCATGTTAGCATGCTATGTTAGCATGCTAGCATATTACCATGTTAGCATTATTATGTTAGCATTAGCATGCTACCATGTTAGCATTAAGTTAGCATTAGCATGCTACAATTTTCAGTATGAAAACTAAAAATAACAAAAAAATTAAAGAATAATATAAAGAATATAAAATATATATATATATATTTTTTAAATAGAAAAACTATCTATCTATGATGGTGAGAATGTAAGAAATGTAGACATAGGCTAACATTTAGATGTGGCGGCCATCTTGAAATACACCGCCATATTGGATTCTTGGATGGCTCTGTTAAAAAAGTTAAAGAGGTGACCCAGAGGCATGTTCATGCCAAATTTCACGCTTGTATCACCAAGCGAACAACTGTTCCAATGATCTTCTATATTTCACGATTTCTGTGTGCGTGTGTACATCTGTAATCCACGTAACCCGAGAACCGTTCGCCCCACCGACTTCAAATTCGACACACACGTTCCACACACCCACAGGGAGTGCAGTGCCCGGTCTCGAGTCGGCCGCACCCATGGTTGTCCAGAACCGCCTTAAGATGGCCGCCATATTGGAATTTTCGTTGGCTCGGTTAAAAAAGTTAAAGAGGTGACCCAGAGGCATGTTCATGCCAAATTTCACGCTTGTATCACCGAGTGAAAGGTTCTCTCACAATAAGGCTGTTAGCCGCTGTACTAATAGTCTTTAACAAACAGAACTGATCTGGATTGTGCGTGTGTGTGTGTGTGTCCTTCGAGTATCTTGCAAACCCTCGGCATCACAACGCACGTCGAAATAACTCAAAATTGTACTTAAGTACAGTGCTTAAGTAAATGTACTTAGTTAACTTACACCACTGGTGGTAAATGTACTGTAATTACATCAAAGAACGTACGAACCACATACTGTAACCATTGACTCTCACTCTTAGAACTCCTTAACCTACATATGGCCACCCTAATTAACAGTGGATTGTGCCTTCTACCTGCACTATTCATATGTTTAATTTGTCATTTTAATGCCAATAGAAAAATCTGTGATATACACTGTGAAAAATAGTAGCCTTTAACATGTTCACTGCCCCCTGCTGGACGAAAATCCAACTTCTGACTGCCACGGTCTGTGGGGGCGATTTAGAGGCTGCGCACACAGCACAGAAACGGATGTAAATAAATAGCGTCAATGCTAGCGAGCTAAAATATAGCCATCCTTGCTCTAGAAAGCACCAATGTTTCCATCTAGACCACGGGATAAGCAAAGACCTCCGAAAATCGCGCTAATTGACCAAACCATGGAGAGCTCCGTAGATTAGGTGTTATTCAGCTTTTAGTCTGCCTGTATAATGGGAGGTGGACGGCAGCGCGGATGCGCGATCCGGTCTAGGATCGCTAAAGAAGGAAAGGCCGAGCCAAAAGCGATGCGGATTGATATCCATAATAAAGCTAATCTGACGGAGCATTCCGACAGGAGCTGAAGGTTATTACATTCCTTATGGCGGAGCATTCCGCCAAAAGTATGGATTGTGTTAATAGAGGCAGCAAGCTTGTCTATGCTTAGGGGGTGTATGATGCATATGCCCACCACAGGGCTCTGGTCAGGGAGCTTGGACTCAAGGATGACTCTTGATGGTGTTTATGAATTTTATATGTTGTTGATAGTTGTACAGACATACAGGCTTGTTTATGAGTCAATGGTATCTGAAATAGTGACAGAAATACAAAATATGGGATATGAAGGAAAGCCAAAATGAATACAGTTGGGTGTTGGCCTGTAACTGAACAATAGAGGCCCTAGTGTAGGTAACAGGCTAGTGATATAACTTTAGCACACGGAACCACATACTAAAGGAATTACAGGCATATGCAAGTCATGTTTCAAACCTTAGCAAAAACGATCTTTTGGACAGTATATGTATAGAAATTCCTCATGAACTAAGGGAATCAGGAAGCTAATATTAGCAACTTAGCATGGTAATTAACAGCAAAAAAACATATTTTGGACAGTATATGTATATAAATTCTTTCATCATAATTTCTTTACAAATACATTTATATTGTAACCTACTTCCTCAAGAACACATTCTGTTGCTCCTGTTTGTCTGTATGCATGTGAGATGGACAGTACATATTTACACACAACTGGGGGTCCTGAACAATTGAGGGCGCCCACACAGAAGCCTGAACTAAAATAATAACTATAGGGAATTTTCTACATACACACTATCTCATTCTAACACAGTAATATAGTATTATACCTAGTCCTGATGGTGGCGGTAACTTCACCATTATGCCGATTTTGACCAATCGGAGTGAATCTGGCGATGTTATTTCCTGTTAACAGAACATCAACATCCGCTATCTTTCTGCACTGTGCTACACAATCAGATGTTCGGGATGCTAAGCTATCATCGTTTATTTTTATTTATTTATTTTTTTTATTTTTATTTCTTTTCTAAATTTTTATCCCACGATTTTGTAACCCAGTTTTCTTTTCACCCAGTGCCAATTATCTAATGTAATCCTGGACGCTACACTTCCTCTGCCAACCTGGGGGGGGCAGCGGACTGACCTCATGCCTCCTTCTATGCATGAGGAGTCCAAGCTGCTTCTTTTCACCTGACAGAGGGGAATTTCCCCGGCCGGACGTAGCGCGTGGAAGGGACACGTTATTCCGACCAGTTCCTTTTCCCCTCCATCAGGTGCCCCGGCTTGCCAGGGGGAGGTAGTTTTAGAGACCAGGATTACGGCATGTTTTTGTGAGGGTATCTACCCTAGGGGACACGGGGAGAACATGCAAACTCCACACAGAAAGGCCCTATCGCCAACCCCCGCCTCGGGTATGGGCACTGATGACGCGGAGGAGGAAACACGCCGCCAGCACCCACAGCGTCCCCAGCGGGAATCGAACCCAGGACCTTCTAGCTGTGAGGCGACGGCACTACCAACTGTGCCACCGTGCCCCTATCATCGTTTATTTTAATAACTAAATCAAATTAAGCCCTAATCAAGCCACAAATATCGCATTTTACATTACACGCGCAAATTTTGGCCGGTTTTAGGTAGATTACATCGGCCGTTAGCCAAACAAGCTAAAGGTTGCTACATTTTGCTACATTAAGCCCCCGATTACAGGGAATTAAACGTCAATTACGGCAACGGTAATGAGTTTTTTTTTTATTCATTACGTCAATAGCCATAAGAGGGTTTAAATGCCAGAGATTCAATTTAACCCTAACAGAGACTGGTGGCATGGTTTTTTTACTGGATGTGTTGCTGGATTCAAATCCATCATTTGAATGACTTGATCCATTCGGATGTCCTCGTCACATCTTGCGCTTTATTATTTGATGCTAATCGATACACGTCTGCAGGGCGATGGTGTCGGCATGTGTATCTGTCCTTCATCCTGACAGTACCTCCGTGTAAAGGGCTGTTTGCCCGCGTAACGATTTGAATTGACTGAGTTTACAATTGAAATGTGTTTGCAAGGAGTGCACATGTACAGTAGCTTACTGGCCCGGATAACTCGTCGTTCCCACAATCAGAACATCCCTGTCTCATAAATCTCATTTCTAGCTGGAGATCTGTGATGCATGTCTTTTCTCCTCTCTGTCCTCTTGGTTTCTTCTATTGGTTTCTTGTCTCTTTGAAGTCTAAGTAAAGCAAACACTGGCTCAAAAGATATTATTTAAATAAATAAATAAATAAGTGAGTCTGCATCATTAACACATTTTGTTCTGGTCCAAGATCGATCGTCTGGCAAAGAATTACACCCCCGACGTAATGACACATGGGTAGATTTTAAATTTAATGCAGATTGGGATGTACTGCCGTCAGATGGGATGAAGATTTAAAAAAATCAATGTGGATAACAGGCTGAGTAAATAAAGAATGAAAGTGATGTTTTCAAATCCAGTTGGAACAACTGCCTGAAACACTTCCACAGAAGTGAATGAGACAAGAAATGGACTGAGCATTATGCACTCTACTCTAGCATAGGTCTGGGACTCCTATGGAACCTTTTCTCCCCAAAAAGTTTAAATGTCTGAAAATGCCTATTGATATGCAGGGCATTGCTGAAAATGAGCACCTGTGCTCAGCTACTTCCCTGGGTAAATAAATAATAAAAAAATAAAACATACAGTATTGTATATAGCAAAGATAATGTGTAAACAAACAATGTTAACGCAATTTTATACAGTGTTGTCGAAAATGACAGGTAAGGTAAGGTACATTTTATTTATAAAGTGCCTTTCAAAACAAATGTCACACGGTGCTGTACAATGAATAAAATGAAATAAAACAAGAGCAACACATAGATCAACAATAAAACGACAACACAATGACAGAGTAGTGATAAAATATATAAACATGCAGTACAGACATTAGTGTATTACAAACAAAAGTGCTTACGAAACAAATGGGTTTTTAGCAGCTTTTTGACAGGTATCGGCAGATTCTGCCCTCCTTAGGGAAAGGGGTAATTCGTTCCATATAGGGTAGGGGCTTTAAGAAGGTCTTTACCTGAAGACCTCAGCGTGCTTACATTTGCTATGGGGGATAATAGTTCAGTTATATACATGGGAGACAGCCCATGGAGAGCTTTAAAAGTGATTAATACAATTTTTAAAACAATTCTGCAGCAAGCACAGGGGTGATATGAGACCTTCTAAAAGTGTTCGTTAAAAGTCTGGCAGCTGCATTAATTCTGCACCAACTGGAGGCGGTGTATTGAAGAGCGACTGAGGGTAGTGAACAGAACTGTAAGCCTAAATGTTTTTACACTTCAGAATGTCATGATGATCCTTTTATTCAAACAAGGTTGATGTTTTATGTTACAAGTAAGACGCGCAAATGCGTGAAGCGAACGCAGCTTGTGTGTGTGTGGTTGTGTGTGCGTGTGTGTGTGCGCGCGTGCGTGTGCGTGTGTGTGTGTGTGTGTGTGTGTGTGTGTGTGTGTGTGTGTGTGTGCTACAGCTGCGCCCTGTGTGTGTGTGCTACAGCTGCGCCCTCTGGTGGCGGGCGGGTGGTGTAACAGTGGGACAGACACACACAGACACACACACAGACACACACACACAGACATTCAGCCCTTGCTGTCATAGTAAGTGGCTCACTGCGTTCGCAATTACAGAAAGTAAAAGATGAGGGTTATTATATATTTTTTTTTCATTTGCTGCTTTCTTAGTTTTATAGCCATTTTTTATAGGGGTGCGGGGGAATATGGACAAGTGGTTTAATATGTATTTTTTTGTTTGTTTTTTATGTCTTTATTATAGTCCTACTAGACCCCAGGAAATTACATCTGGCCTCAAAGGATCTACTGAATGTGAAGGGGGAGGGGACAAACTGATATATTGAGCCTATGGCACACAGTATCGCAGCCCCTCCTCTATCTAGTGTAGGACTATAGTAAATAAATAACAATAAAGAAACCGCCGTAAGATTTTGCAAGAAAAATACATATTTAGCCACTTGTTAGAATGCCCCCTCCCCCCTGTCAAAAATGGCAAAAAAGATCGTTCAAACAAAGCAACAAATGGAAACAATTTAACACTCATCTTTTACTTTATCTGATAACAACCTAAAACATGAACCTTTGTTAAAAAAACTAAAAACTAAGTTGTCCTTGAATGAGAACATGTGACTATGCTTTGGCTCAAATGTGGTTAACATTCTGAGATCTAGTTAAGTGCTTGTCCAATTAAGGCAAGCCTTAAAACTAATCTGTAAAAAAAATGATTTAAGATGAACAGTTAATCACTTTAGAGAAGATAAAATATGTATAATAGAAGAGCGTAATATGTGTTTTGTCTTCATTAAAAAAACTGCCAGCAAATCTCTGCACAATCTGGTGTGATGCAATATCGTGCCAACTGTTTGAGACGGAGAAAGGCATAGTTGTCGGGGCAAGATGATATAAAAGCCTGCTTAAGTCTCTTGAGGATGTTTAAAGAAAGCACAGTCTAATCTTACCTGGTTCCTAAGTTGGTAAAAAGCATGTCCCAGATGTCTTTTTAATGCTATGTTGCTCACAGTTTAAAACTGGATCAAGCCGGGATGATGTACCGGGATGTTGTAACTTGTTATAGGACCGAGAGAACTGGATTTGTCTGAAAATGTGTGGAATTAAATGAACATGACGCGTTGAACTGCGTGATGATCTCTCTCCCTGCATGACATTAGTCTGCATCTCACTGCTTGAGCCCAGGCAAGGTCAGTCAGCGATAATTGCAGCATGTAATTGCAATTGCCAAAAATTGCATAATTGAAAATGAGGCATTCATCTTGTAGTCGGAGCACCCCTCCGCCACACCCCCCCCCCCCCCCCCCCCCCCCCCCCTCCCCTACACCTTTCCTCTGCTTTATTCATCTATCTTCCACAGGCTCTGACACTGTTTTCAGTCCAGGCCAAAAGCTAGCTAATCGGTGTAATGATATTGGCTTTGCCTGTCATGCACTACAGCGTGACAGGCTGGTATATACTTTGTCCTCTGGTTTCTCAGAAGGTCGCACATGATGTGGCACATTTAGCCCCACCCCCTTGGAGTTTGGCTTGTCGCCGGTATAGCCTTTTTCCCGGAGGGCTGTGGTGTTTTCGTTTTTCCCATTTTTCAGTTCCGGTGCCAGGTTCTTTTCACAAACCCCCCTTAGCGACCCCCCCCCCCTCCCTCAGTAACACTGCCAGGTCCTTCACGGCACACCCCTCACTGTTTGTCCCCTGCACCTCCCCATGCAACCCGGTCATGACGGGGTGCAGTGTTTGTCCCCTGCACCTCCCCATGCAACCCGGTCATGACGTGGTGCAGTGTTTGTCCCCTGCACCTCCCCATGCAACCCGGTCATGACGTGGTGCAGTGTTTGTCCCCTGCACCTCCCCATGCAGCCCGGTCATGACGTGGTGCAGTGTTTGTCCCCTGCACCTCCCCATGCAACCCGGTCATGACGGGGTGCAGTGTTTGTCCCCTGCACCTCCCCATGCAGCCCGGTCATGACGTGGTGCAGTGTTTGTCCCCTGCACCTCCCCATGCAACCCGGTCATGACGGGGTGCAGTGTTTGTCCCCTGCACCTCCCCATGCAGCCCGGTCATGACGTGGTGCAGTGTTTGTCCCCTGCACCTCCCCATGCAGCCCGGTCATGACGGGGTGCAGTGTTTGTCCCCTGCACCTCCCCATGCAACCCGGTCATGACGGGGTGCAGTGTTTGTCCCCTGCACCTCCCCATGCAACCCGGTCATGACGGGGTGCAGTGTTTGTCCCCTGCACCTCCCCATGCAACCTGGTCATGGGGTGCAGTGTTTGTCCCCTGCACCTCCCCATGCAGCCCGGTCATGATGGGGTGCAGTGAATCTTTTAGATGTGATATGAAAGATGACCTTCAAGCAGGGCTGCTGCCGTCCATCCCCTTTAACCCATTCAGGCCTGACGTCGAAGTTTTAAATAAATGTTTTCTAAATCATAACAATTTTCGGAAAGATTTAAGGCACATTTTAACGATTTTTCAAAAATAGCAGACCTATACAAGTTCATATGAGCTTGTAGATCTGCTATTTTTCAATAGCTAAATTATAACAATGTTTGAAACACCAAAAGGGGTTCCCGCTCAAAATGGGTTAACCACCCCCTCCACGTGTGTATGCCACCTCTGTTTTCTTCCGTTCCCACTTTCAGATTCAATTTTCATTTTCCTGTGTCTGCTTGCCATGAGAGTTTATTGTTGTAATAATCCATGCCTGCCTACTGGGGGTCATATAGCTTGACACCCCCCCCCCCCCCCCTCCCCCCCCCCTCCCCCCAGTGCACAATGCACTGCTGTCTGTCACATCCCTTGTTCTTTATTCACAACAATGCACTCAGGACCTTTTCTGAGCAGTAGAGTGTAGACACCTCTCTCGCACGCATGCACGCACGCAAGCACCCTGGCTGGCTGGCTGGCTGGCTCGCTGGCTGGCTCGCTTCGGTATAGTTTCTCTCCTCATTTTGAAAGAGGATCCACTGATTCCACTCCTCTGGTGGAAGTTGTCAGACATGTAGTCTAAAAATGTCGTCTAAAAATGTTTTGGCATGGGGTCGAACACCCGCCACCTTTTGTTGATGTATTCTACCACTTGGTTGGTAAAGCGGCTTTAAAGGCCGACTTAATCACGGCAATAAGGCACATTGCAAACAGCTGGTAACATCCATAATGGTATAACCTTTATTCCCTGCATTGACGGCAGCCGTAATGACTGGTATGGCTTGGGGGCGGGCGCGCGCACACACACACACACACACACACACACACACACACACACACACACACACACACACACACACACTCATTGAAATTAAGCATTTATTGCATTCAGGCTGGCGGTGTGACTCTACTCCTGTCATACTACATATTTCATGTGCAACCATTACACAGCATCTGACATCATAAACCCCCCAAAGCCCCCCTGATATAAGTTATGCATCAACATCTAGAAGTTAATACACACATTAACATACAATCCACAGACCATAGTAGTAGTACCCACAGAAACATTTTAATGCTGTCGCGACATGCTGTTTTCAAAGTAGTCTGGTAAAAAAGGTATGGTCCTTCAAACGGTTGAGGCTTTTTCAGATGCAATTAAAGGTGTAGTGAAATCAAAAATACATTTTTCACACTTTTAGGCCATATCTGTAGTCATCATATGGGCATACCTAACAATGGATGCCAAAAAAATAGAAAATTCTCATTTGTGTGTTTTTATATCAAACGTCCATCATTAGATTTTAATTACTTCCTTAGAACGAAAACGTGCTGCGTGAGATACACATCGATAAAAGCCAATACAGATGAAGCTCACCCATTTGATTACCATTGCTGGGCGTCCGTCCAAACACAGCTGCTACTAATTACAGAAATCCTCTGTTTTTAATCTCATTCAAGATGACATCCAGCCAGTGTATTACTCATTTTAAACTTAATCATCACACTATTATGTATCTAGGTTGTGTATAGGTCAGAAAAAAATCCCCTGGCTTTGCTGCCAATTCTGTCACTTTGTAAACAAACCACTGTGCATGTGCGTGCACGAGACGGACCTATATGACCCATAGCCTGGAGGGATGCATCGCTCTGATTGGTTCAGAAACTAAGATCCTGCCGTCTGAGGCTGAAACTTCAAAATTAAAAAAGCCATTTCACTACACCTTTAAAGAAGACCTGTTTGCCTGCGTGTTTTATTTTAATCATCTGGGGACCCTCCAAAATACTGTCGAGAACCCCTGTTGTACGCTATCACATTTAAAGCAGAAGTAACATCAGCAACAAAATAATGTATGTATGAATAAATACATAACATTTTTTAAATGCTGGTTTCAGGGAGCTTATTGCCCCAAGAATAATGGGACAGAATGGACAGCTCATTAGTCGTACATTGATGTATGATTGATCATACCATAAGTGGATGCTTAAGAATCAACAAAGACTTGGTTTCATCTTCAGTTAGCAGCACAGATGTTTGAACAGCATGAGGACATGGTAATGAAGAGGTGTTTACGTGGCCTGAATCAGACATACGTTTTGCTAACCATGCAGTCAGATCTGTATTATTCATCTAATTTGGCTCATAACTCGTTCGCTCTGCTGAAAAATGATTGAAGGTACAAATGAAAGGTTTTATGGACAGAACATTATAGTTTAAATATAGCTTGAGTATTTAATTTATTTTCATTGTTATGTTTATTTACTTTTTTTGCAGATTTTACTGGTATAGGAAGTAGCGTGGTTTGAGTGGATGGGAGAGCTCTTATGTGTACGTCCTTGTTGTCAAGTTGATCGTTACGTTTGTTGACATGTCTTATTTATCGTTTTGAATGTGTTGTGCCCGAGGACCCCCCTCGAAAACGAGATGAAGCATCTCAAGGGGCTCATCCTATAACGACATTTCAAATAGTGGCGCACTTGCCAGTGCGCTCATCTGCCTGCAACCCATTGCCTCTTGTCTCATGGAATTCATCATCACCAATAACTCTGCACATGGTAGAGTTATTGGTGATAACTCTACCCGATATGTTTTACCTGTGTGTTTTCTTAAGTCTCTGTCTCAGGAGTCTTCCTAAACAATTTATTGCGGCGAGCAAGTCTATTTTCTGTCGGTTTTCCGTTGTTTTAGCATAATTTCCCCCTTAGTTGGTGAAAGATTGTCTCTTTCATTACATGTGCAGCATCAGAAACTCTCTCCACCTTAAAGATCGCATAATGATCATGTCCCCCTTCGTGTCCAACACCCATAAAATGACATTCTGCTTTGCTCATTAAAGAAGCTAGTGAGACGGAAGGTATGCTTTTTCTTTCCCCCTCACCTGCTTAGCAGCTCATCAGCATGGGCAAAACTATCATTAGGGTGGTAAGAGAAGAGGCCGTTCCACTGCAATGGAAGATTAGACAAATGACGAGTCTGCAATGACGCCAAACATAAACCCAGAGAGTCTATCTCTCTTTTCCACAGTCCTTACTCCGTTTACAGTCCTTGCTGTGTGAAACCCCTCTCTGTATACTGCACACGTTTTCACATCCTTTTAATGCATGTCTTAGAACATGTATATTGACATGCATGAGATACTTGGAGTCATGACTTAGTCATGTGGCCCCCGTGAGAGAGGCAGCTGTAACACTTTAATTTCCTGTGAAGGGCAGCGGTTTGCGCTGGTGCTCAGCCGAGCAGCAAGCCTTCATTACTTCATTACCTGCTCATTGATGCCCGCGCTAAGAGTCCTCATGATGTAGGAGGAATGATAATGAGTCTGAATTGGGTTACTAACCCAACATGATGTTGTCTGTAACCTTGGTAACAAGGCCCCCTTGTCCTTGGGAAAGCTATCTGTTCACAGGTTACAGCTGACGCCATCTTGGGTCTAAGTAAATCTCTTGTTTGTGTGGCGAGGCTTCATACACACACACATCAGACGAACATTCTCTGTGCTGTCCATGTTTCATGGCCGCCTCAATGCTTTTCCAATGGAAGTCACATGGTTTGACCAAACAGTTGTGTGTGTGTGTGATCGGGGCAGGGGGGGCAATCAAACACAAGTGTTTGGTCAAACCACGTGACTTCCATTGGAAAAGCATTGAGCCGCCTCCATGAAACATGGACAGCACAGAGCATGTTCGTCTGATATGTGTGTACGAAGCCATAGGACCTTTTTGAAACTAGCTCCTCGCCACTCGACCTACACACTTCCACTCGGTTTGAGCATAGATATATAAATAATAGACGGCACTGGGATTCCCCTCCCATCCAGTGCCGTCTCTATGATTTATATATCTATGCTCAAACCAAGTGGAAGTGTGTAGGGCGAGTGGAAAAGAGCTAGTTTCAAAAAGGGGGTTAGGGTGGACTATTGTCACGGCTGCACATTGCCAGTGAGCACAGTGCAAGTGCATGGGGAAACAAATTACATGGCCTCGAGGTATCCAATCAATGCGATGGAGGCTCCCGCCGAACATCAATGGGAGGCTGCAGTTCCAACACAGCAGCTGCATCTCCTGGTAATTACTCCCCGTGTTTCTGTACGGGTCTAATGAAGTAAAACTTTTAAATGTCAGGGAACGGGTGGATTTCAAATTCTGTTCTGCAATTGATTTTGTGTTTAACCCATTTTGGACTGAGGTCAATTTAAAAAAGGGCTTCTTAAATCCTAACCGTTTTCTGAAAAACCTATGTTTCTATGTCAGTGGTGCTCAACGTTTTGCATGTCAAAGACCTCCAGAATTATTGGTATTTAGCCGAGGACCCCCCCATCTGAATATATGATGTTCCAGGGATGCCCCAGAAGCAAAGATTTGAGTTAAAAATGCTCTGAAATAATACAAAGATTTGTCACATTTTCACGATTTTTCAAAAAAATAGCAGATCTCCAAGCTCGTAGCGCGGCACTCTGTGCCGCGAGTGCCGCGCTTTGAGCTTGTAGATCTGCTATTTTTCCACATAATGCCCAAAACACCAAAAGGGCTTCACGTCCAGAATGGATTAATGCTCTGCACGCAGGGCTAGGTATCAGCAGACACAAGCCCCTCCCCCTGCTCAGAGGGCTTATCGATGATGTGCCAGAGGAACACCTGTTTGACTGAAGCAACACTTAACTCTCATTATCATCCCTATCTGCCTGTACAAGTATACAACCAATCCCCTGAATGATCTTTGGTGCGATTCAGGCGGGCTGTGAAAATCAAGATGTAACCGAATCCCGTCTTAATCGGCTTAAACGTAAACCCCCCCCCCCCCCTGCCATTCCTCGTCCAGGGCCCCACACTCACACATTTGCTAGCGGTGCAACGTACACTCAATTAATTTCCTTTGGGAGGCACGTGGTTTTCAAGCGGCCCGCCCCTCCTCCCCTCCAACCCCCCCATGGCACGTTGGAAACCATGTCACTTGTCTTCCATAGGAAATGGATGGAAATGGCTGTGTTCCCCCCCCCCTCCCGTCTTCCCCAGTGTATTCGACACATTGCTGCTCAGGATTGTGATAGTCTGGTGAGAGAGAGAGAGAGAGAGAGGGAGAAGAGAGAATGCCTTCATTTTGATGCCGTTTTTTCTGTGCAGTAGATAAGAAAAAACACCCATTAGACAAGAATGGTGTCGGCCTCAGCGCGGTAAGTTAGCCACCCTGGCCCATGGCGGCTGTGCAGAGCAGCAGAATGTTGCAGTGTTTGACATTGTTTTAAAGGTGTGTTAGTCCTCCTTTTATGGCCTGCTTGTGTCTCGGGTTTTCCGCTGTGTTGTTGCCACACTTGATGGAGTGTGTCATTAAGCACATCCTCCCAGAACCCCGCTCACCATGGGGCTTTGCCCAACCCCGTGCAAACCTAGCAGCCCCAGTCTGGGCCCCTGACGAGGGGAAGAGAGATATGAGGCCCCATGGAGCTCCCCGTAGTGAAGGGACCCAGGGGACGCACGAACGCACACACACACACACACGCATGCATGGACACACATACACACACTAGCAGCCTCTCCATCTTGCCTGTATTCCCAGCTTGCCTATATATGTGCAGCTACAGTGCTATCGTCTTATCTGTGAAAAGGACAGGATCTTCTATCAGCAGGTAAGGTCATTGTTGAGGTGAAGTAATTAAAGATATCTCTGAGAGGGAGGAAGCCGCACCAGGGGCTCCTGCGGGAATCGGTTGACAAAACCGATCTACATCTACATGCTGTATAGGTAAAGACCAAACCCACATCTACCGTACAAACAGGAATTTGGGTCATTTTATCCATTAAACATGATACATCTGCCATATTTAATGGGATGTGCTCCACTTTCATGGAGGATTCTCTTCTGGTCACATTCAGTGGAAATGCTCCATTTCTATTTTTCTACTTTTGGGTTCACTTGAGGGAAATTGGAAATTGGTCACGATTTGGCAAAACGTGGCGTTTTGCTCATATTTTGCCTATTAGTATATTAACCCTATCATCCCTACAGATCCCAGGTCTGGACCCATGTGAAGGCCACGGACCAATTTTTATGGGCTGCAAATAAAACATATATATTATATATATTTTTAAAGGTTTTAACCCCCCAAAAATCAATTTACACAATGAGTGCCACCTGGTGGACAAAATAGGTAGCACTTGGGTGCCACCGGATAAGAGTCTGTTTTAGTATGACGCACGTCCGATTTGTGGCCATCTTGGATGCTAATAGCATTAGCGCCAATGCTAGCGAGCCATGGCCCATCTTTGCTCCAGAAAACCGGCAATATTCTTAAAGCGATCACCGGAAAATCAGACATGACCTCCGAACATCGCCGATCTGATCAAAACCACGGACAGCGCTGTATTTTCAGAGAAATGAACGTGGAAAGGCAGAAGATAATGGAGTTGGTCGTGTAGACGCAGTGCAAGCGAGGCCCTAGCAACCGGGCAATTCCAGAAATGGACAATAGTGAGGCATTCTTATATATCGATTCAAAATGTCTTCTAAATTCTGGCAGTTTTCTGAAATACCTCATGTTTCTGTATCAGTGGTTCTCCATATTTCATGTCGAGAAATTCCACAGAAGGGAGTTTCAATCTCGAGGGGGAAGAGCACTGTATTGTCTGGTTGAGTCATTATTATTAGGAACTTATTAGTAGACAATGGACCATTGGTTGAGAAACAGTGGGATGTATTGTACAGTATACACATGGGATGCATAGCAAGTGTTACAAAAGCACAAATCTTAGCCCATATCCCCACCAAACACAACAGATTGATTCTACGTCAGGGTGGTGGTCCCTCGTTCAAAATCGGTTGAAAACCCCTGGTCCATCAAATGTGTTAAAATACATTTTTCAAAAAGTATTTTCTAAGTACAATCAATTACACTTCCATTATTATTTTTTAAAATAAATTAAAAACACATTTTAGAAGTAGTGAAAATAGCAACGCAGCTTGAAGCAACGCATTGTGAGCAGTGTTGTTTTCGTCGACGAAAAATGTTCGTCAACTACCTTTTTTCACTGACAAACTACATAAAAACTAAGCCATGATGACTAAAACTATGACTAAATATACTGTTGATTTTGTCAACAAATAAAACTAAACTAAAATTTTGGAAGGGACTAGTGGACAAGAGATCCAGGATAAGTCAATTTACAATTGGTTGCATGCTGAAAATAGCAGATCTAAAAGCTCACAATTGAGCTTCTAGATCGGCTATTTTCAGCAAGTGTAAAAACAGCTATTACGACGGCATCAAGCCCCACCAAAATACATTTTAGTCGACTAAATCAACTGTAGATTTAGTCGACTAAAATCTTATGATATTTAGTCGACTAAACCTAGACTAACACTAAAGCATTCCGGGTGACTAAAATGTGACGAAACCTATTTAAGAGACTACGACTAAAACTAAAATAGAAATTTGCTGCCAAAAACAACACTGAAGGCTGTGAGCTTGTTTGGGTCCTCGGCAAATGTCTAATTTCTATTTTGGGGCTTGAGCTAAAGCGATTTTGGAACCACCGCTATAGAGCTCAACAGTGATATTCCGGGACTAAATGTCCCATTCATTTCATCCATAGAGAATCCAATGTAGACTTATCCAATTACATGGTACACTTAAGCTAAATGTGCCCTATTCTTTAGACGATCCTTATTTTCTTTTTCCTCCCAATGCCATTATGCCATAATTGCCATTATGTAAATTTCCGGAATCCCCATGTGTTCTGTATTCTCCTAGTTTCGCACTCCACTAAACAAATGTGCCCTGACCAACCTGTAGGAGTCACTAGTCTCCACAGTGGGCAGGAACTTTACGCTTGTTTTGCCTGGGTGTCTCTCTCTGTTAAATTAACACTGACAATGTTACCGTCTGGCCACAGGCATTGTTGGCAGCATAGCCTCAGTTTGAGCTGTGTGATTCATCCTCTGTAGCAGTGTGTGGGAGATTGACAGATGCCCTTTTGACAAGTACAGGAAATGGAGTGTTGCCAGCGGCATCAAAGTCTCGCTGTATGGAGTTAGTCGATGGGAGTGAAGAGAACAGCCTTGTTAAACACGCAGCGAAGCTTCTTCACTCACGCAGCTGGAACCCACTCAAGAAATGTCTTGTATTTACATTTGCCTTTGTATAGCGCTTTCCACGCTATTTAATCCATGTTTTGCCCTGCGTAATACGCTAAACCTGCTATTTGTTTAATGTGTTTAATTCAGCCGTTTTTTCTAATAATTAAAAATAAATAGCAGATTTGTCGCGGACCTGGTGACAAGGCCGTCGTGTTATGATGATGAAACCAGAAATCGACCCGTGCTCTGGGCTGCAAGGGCTTCTGGGAAAATGAGTTCAATGCAAGTGAACGGTAGTTTCAACTGGACTCCATCAGCTCTCACAGCCTGTTGTTGTTCCGGATTGCGACGGTGGAAGAATTATCTTTTTCGACAACAAGCCATGGAACTATTTTCAGGGTGATTTTCATGGATCAAAGGTGCAAATACTTGAATGTATGTAAAGGTAATTAAACAATCTCGGCAGCCTCGGAAAATATGTCACCTTTTAATCTAAAGCCATAAAGGTGTTAAAAAGATGCCACATGCTGCCCTGCACAAAAGAATACTGTAAAAAGTCACACTTTATATTTTAAATTGACCCTTAGGATTCTGCTATAAAAAAACAAACAAATGAGTTTTAATTAACGGAGAGTAAAGCTGAGCTTGTAGATCTGCTAATAATTCGCCCCTTCCTACTCCTTGGTCTGAGTTTGTTGTCACTAACCGTAACCTCAGTCTTAACCGGCCACGTAGGTCGCTAACCCTAACCTCAGTCTTAACCGGACACGTAGGTCACTGACCCTAACCTCAGTCTTAACCGGCCACGTAGGTCGCTAACCCTAACCTCAGTCTTAACCGGACACGTAGGTCACTGACCCTAACCTCAGTCTTAACCGGCCACGCATGTCACTAACTCCAACCTCAGTCTTAACCGGACATGTAGGTCACTGACCCTAACCTCAGTCTTAACCGGCCACGTAGGTCACTGACCCTAACCTCAGTCTTAACCGGCCACGCATGTCACTAACTCCAACCTCAGTCTTAACCGGACATGTAGGTCACTGACCCTAACCTCAGTCTTAACCGGCCAAACATGTCACTAACCCTAACCTCAGTCTTAACCGGACACGTAGGTCACTGACCCTAACCTCAGTCTTAACCGGCCACGTAGGTCACTGACCCTAACCTCAGTCTTAACCGGCCACGTAGGTTGGACTAACGGGCAGTCCCCAAAAGACGACTCACCTTATATCGGGTATAAACATGTGTCTGTGTAAAACTCATACTGAGATCGTTACCCTACTGTGATCTCTGTTGTTCATACTTCGTAGGTTACACTTTTTGCTTTCTTACTGTCGGTTTACTGGTTTAGAAACTAATACCACAGCCTCCACCATTGTTGTGGGATCATAGATGGATGTATACCGTTGTCTCGTATTGGGCTGACTGATTGAAAGGGCCTCATGTCTGTCATTTCGAGAGCCTATCCTATCCTCATGTTGGCTGGTCTTTACTTCACCTCTCTGCCAAGGAAACATTGGGAAATTGGCAGTGGTCTGTCTATCTTCTAGTTTTTTTCTTTCTTTTTACAGATGGCAGACAGACATTTTTCGAGCAAATAATCAAGGCTGTGATTGAGACTGTGCCTTCAAGGGAACTTTGTAGAGATGAACAAAGATAACAAATCTGGTGGGCAGCTGCAGTCAATTCGGATACAGTCATTTAAGATGTGATATGTTTGTGTGTGTGTGTGTGTGTGTGTGTGTGTGTGTGTGTGTGTGTGTGTGTGTGTGTGTGTGTGTGTGTGTGTGTGTGTGTGTGTGTGTGTGTGGGGTGGGTCTGTGTCGGGGTGTGTTCTGGTGTGTGGTGGAAAAATCACACCTGTGTCAGCTGAGTGTTGCAACTCCCCCCCCCCACACCTCTCTCTCTCTCTCTCTCTCTCTCTCTCTCTCTCTCTCTCTCTCTCTCTCTCTCTCTCTCTCTCTCTCTCTGCTCATTAGCAGGCAACAGTGCAGCACTATCCCTCTCTCTGTTTCGGGCACAACAGCGCCCCTACTGGTACTCAGTCATATACTGGTGCTCATTAACCAACACATAGGCACATAGGTGAACACGGACATTGCTGTTCCTTGGAGTGGTTGCACCACTCAAAAATATGAACGTAAAAATACGAAAATTTAGATTTTTATTATTGACGATTCAGAATCGATTCACAGTTTCCAAAACACTTTCTTTGCTGGTGAATGATACAGGAGTTCTTACCATAATGACTAGGGGTTTAACGATACATTTTAACAGCAATATGATACGTATCACGATTCATGGTTGACGATATGATACATGGACGATGTTGGTTCATTATGGCGATCCGATTCAATGATTTGAAATCGATATAGTAACTACTTAAAATACATTGAAAACTAAGTAATTAAACCCCTCCTTTCTTTTTTCTTACAAAAATGGCTAAATACCACGCACAAAAATGTAGTATTGATACAATCGTTTAATTGCATAGCAAAACGATTCGATACCGATTATTTGCAGTGCAAAACGATACGATGCATAGTGTATGTTGCTGTTTTCATTTCGATATACTTCGATTCTTAAAATTAAAATATTTTTTTTGATGCAGTTACTATATTGTTACACCCCTAATAATTGCAGTACATTTCAACACGTAACTTGGATTTTGTCCGTTAATAAAGTAAAAATAGTTTAGCTCTTTATCCGGCTTTTTGGATACGATGTGCAGAACAGGGTGGTTTGGTCACAGCTAGCCTGCAGTGGGCAAAGATGCAGCG
Source organism: Protomyctophum parallelum (assembly GCF_964188405.1). NCBI lineage: Eukaryota > Metazoa > Chordata > Actinopteri > Myctophiformes > Myctophidae > Protomyctophum > Protomyctophum parallelum. Next base: position 47,788,767 of record NC_139699.1, on the reverse strand, counting down.
CAAGATGAAATGTACTTATAGGTCCATCCAGCACAGTCAGTAGAAGAGAGCTTATAGACCGGCAGCTTACTAATGTGGGGTGTCAACGAAAGAGGTTTTATGTAGCAAGATGGTGGATTCATACCGCCGCCTCCATAGTGCGCCCCTGACAGCCGTTCTACATCTCCTGTTGGGTCCATGGTCCTTTCAATCAGTCAGTGGCACTTCTTCCCTGCTTCCAGCCTCACTGCTGGAAAGACTGATAACCACACACACACACACACACACACACACACACACACACACACACACACACACACACACACACACACACACACACACACACACACACACACACACACACACACACACACACAGTTAAAGGTTACCAGGAGAGCAATGAAAGTAGTACTGCCCTATTTTACAGGTTATGGATGAAGTAATGGGACTAGCTCATCTGCCTGTCTCTATATCATACAATTACTCCCTACCAGTAAGACGCCTATAGGGCGAGGTCGCGTGCACTGGCCATATATGGAGCGTATCCTGAGTGTACAGAGTGCGATGAGGTCAGATCAACATATGGAATGTCAGAACAGGTCAGCTCCGTTATATGGAGATCTAAGGGTGGCAGCAGGGGCAGTGTCAGGGCCGGGCCTGTTGAGAACTCGTTTTCGCCGGCTGCCAGGTGCGGGTGCACACATAACTTTGGGGCAGGCCCGTCTAGCGTTTAAATGGACATGCATCAGTCAAAAGGGAGACATCGAAGAGGAAGGATGGATGGGGAAGCATTGGGTTCTGACATTCCATATGTTGATCCTTACAATGTGTGACCATATATGGCAACATTCCCGTATATGGGCTTAATATCCCTGATGATGTCATAGTGTCACGAAACCTAGGCACAATATATTTGGACTTTCCCCATGTATGGGGATAATGTCATAGTGATGTCACGAGACCTGTGCGACCTCTGGTCGCAATAAATTGAAATATGAGCTAACATATATTACCAAATAGTAGCCCGGGCTGTTGCCTGTTAATATGCTAAATCGATTCGGACCCCGGGTGCTTATAAGGAACCAGGCCGTTATTTGCAGTAGACTGTTATTTATTTTTGCACCGGCCAGCACAGGGCCATTATTTGGTTACAGTTACTGTCAAGCATGTTTTTAATTGCAAATTTAAAAGGTATATGACATAACATACATAGCAGGCAAAGTCTTTTGTGTTTTTGATTTAATATTGAGAATAGGTGATTTTATAGGCAGCTCCTGCAGCTGCTGCTTAATTGATTTGACCCAGATTCCAATATACATTTAAAAAGGCTGTCATATAGCCTACTCTTTATAATTTATTTCCAAAGGTTCTTTCAAGGTTTGGCCTTATAGATAAAAACAAATACATGTGCTCAGTTTTGTAACGAATACATTTTCAACTATTTGAATAAAGGTTGTACACATCAGTCAAATTAACCGCTGGGAAAATCCCTAATTGACAGAGCGTAGGCCTAACAAGCGCCACCGCTCAGTGCATGGAATATAGGCTGCATAGCTAACAGGGCTTGGGCGTTACCTACCTACCATCTCCATATCGTTTGATAAAGGCATTAGGTTTAGGTATATAAAAAACATGAGTCATACACCCAATGAAAATATAGACTTCATGAAGTATAGACCACTTGGAATTAAAACAATCGGTTGAGGATTGCCTGAGTATGGAACGAGTTCAATCTCAACTTTTTGCTGGCGGTGTTTTACCTATACTTGTGAGGACCTTTGCTTTTCATGGTGAGTGGCGCTGGAGCCTGCCGTGCACCAAACATGGAAGATCTGCAAGCTCACAACGCGCTGTCGATGCAACACTTGGAGCTTGTAGATACACGCATGACAATAAAGATATCACAGAATATATTCCACTTTGAATTAAAACAATTGGTTGTGCATAGTATATGGCACTCATGAAACTATAGCCTAGATTTATTTTGGGGATGTGGAGGACTTTGTTGTTGCGCTATTGTGAGGCCATGGTGAGTGGCGTGCGGAGATCTGCACACTGCACGCTGTATATATAATAATATAAATGAGGCTGACTAAGTTTGCAAATAACGGCACATGGGCGGTTATATGGATGAGGGCGGTTATTACGCAAAATGGTGTCAGAACCTGGGCCGTTATTAGTTAGTGGGCGGCTATTTGAGTAAGAGCTCTTATTTGGAAATATACGGTATATGCAACATGCTGTTTCTGTTTGGAATTTAATATTGGAAATTACACAGTAAAATCCACTGTGCTAATTTAACTCTCAGATGGTACGAATGTACAATTGTACAACCTACAATCTCAGAGTTAAAAATGCATTAATTAGCACTTTTCATACTGTACTGTTCATCGGGCGGAGAAGCCAGCTAAGAAATGTTTGCTTATTTCTAACCTATAATGTTTTCAGATACACATTGAACGTGCTTATTAACCCTTAGAAGAGCAATCACGGGAAAACCCGTGAAGTAATAGCGTTCCGTAAATGGGCAATCACTGGAAAACCCGTGATTCTGTTTCTTGATTAATATCGATATATTAATAACCTCCGCATCGCTGTGTGAAGTCCCTTTGTTGAAATTCCAACTGCAATACCCAGAAATCCCGTGTCACGTAACACGCGCGCACATCTTGGCTATAAAACGTGCCCGCCCCCTGGGGATCTGCATGCCTGGCCTGCATGGGGAGCAAGCCAGCTGCTTGCGGGCTTTCTGAGTTCGCTCTTCCCGGCCTGGCTCGAGCGATGACACCGTACTACGATCTGGACGGGTGACCAGATTTTTCTATGGTAAGAATCTTATTGTCTGAAACATTATATGCTATATCTATTCAGTGTGTATTATAGTTTCTAATCGCTGTTTGCCTCGCCGCTGGGGTAAGGCAGGCCGCTGAGCTAATGTGTTTTTTTTTCTTTGCCGAGCCTCTGGAGCGTAGCTAGCGTTACAGGCTGCGGCCTGCGCTCCAGAAGCTCTGCAAAGTTAAAAAAACAAACACTGCACAAATGGTTACATACATACGTGATACTAATTATACAATCATCCATTTGTAGCGACGACTCGGCACAATAAAATCATTTGATCGCTAGCAGTCATCGGAGAATATATAAGGGTCGGTATTAGCCCAAACCGACCATGTAGCTGCTAATTAGTTAGCATTACTATTAGCTATTTGTAGCATCGGCCCACGGCAGCACAATAAATGTATTTGATCGCCGGGTAAAAAACACCATGTAATGGACATATATAGTAGCGAGCACTGACTACAGCTAAATGTGTCTTTATTTGTATATACATCAGGCGAGCCGCGAGGACGAGGACGACCGAGGACCATGATGATGATGATGATGCTGATGATGACGATGAAGAAGAAAAAGACTTCTCCGACACTGAACCAGATACATTAATTCATTTCAGGGGGCAGTTGTGTTTTCTATTTAGCCTACACAGTACACACCGTCAAGAACTGGACTGCAGTGGTTTGGGGACACTGGGGGAGGCGTAACTGTTTTGTATGTAGAATGAATAGTTTATTTCGATCTTTTGAGAGGGAGACATTACACAAAAACAGTTTACTTTTTCTTTTGTGATCGAAAAGGCATAGGCAGAAGCTTAAAGCTTATTAGTGCCTATCCTTATCTCAACGTATTCCAAAATACTGTTGAAGATATGCATAACAATCAACATATAAACAAAACAAACAAATGACATTTATAGAAGAATAGAAAATTAAACAAACAAAAAACAACAGACAACGAGAAAAAACAAAACAAGGAGTGGAAAAAAGACAAACAGACAACGCTACAATGTTATACCTTAGTCCAACACTATACATGGCATAAACAAGGCTCAGCTCCCCGCTCATTCCAGGTTATATCTATGCAATAATTCCTGTTTGAGCCTCTTTTTAAATTGTTTTAGGCTGTAGGCCTATTTATTTTCTGTAATATATGTATTATAATTTTATTATGTTGGTAGTCAGAATAAATAAAAATGCACTATTTCAATCCGAGATACATGTCATTTTTTTACACTATTCTGAGGTTTATGTTCTGACTAAGCGAGTTTCAACTGTGATTTACTCTGTAACGGTAGATGGTAAGAACCCAATTTTTTTTTTATATAATACAGTAAACATTCAAGTCTACATTTCTATACATATCATAGGCACCAAGTCCGGAAAACTATGTCATTGGATGTGTTTTTTATCAAAACTGTGTTTCTTCATAACAGGTTTTTGAGATACATGAATGAATAGACTAGGGTACTGGTAAGACTATGTAAACATATTATATATCGAAATCTTCGTTAAAATGTCAAGTTTCATGAAAGAATAACAGTGAGTTTCTATCTTGTTCCAGTAGGGGGCAGTAGGCGGTTTTATTTGGGTTGGTCAGTTTGGTAATGACTGACCATGCTATTTATAGATGGCAAAATATCTACAGTGGTACATGTGGGAAACTTTTTATTTTTTTATTATTGAACTAGACAAATCACCCTTTAAAATGAGATATGTCATAGGTATAGGCTCCCTGTAGAAAAAAAGCTGTTACCAAAATAAACCTTAAAACGGCTGTATCTTTTTTCCATGTGCTAAAAACACTACATGGTGTAAGCGCATTGTTTTTTAAATGGCTTCCAACACAAAAACTATACATTGTATCAACTCAATTCATTTTTTTCCTGGAAGCAAACTTGTCAAGCTTTCTCTGAAGGTCTTTTATTGTCACAGAGTCACAACAGAGAATTTTCAATAAATCATTCAAAAACGCATATTTCCCATAGAGAAAAGCAATAACAACATGGGATTTGACTTGAACACTTCAGAGGGTTAAGTTTAATATGAGCTCTGTAATTGTAATCAGGTTTGTTTGAATTAACAGGTGAACGAACTCAAGAATAATTTATATACATGAAAGTGTATCTATGTCATTACGCAGCACATTTTTATTCAAAGGAAGTAATTCAAATGGGCTTTTTAAGTAGTTTTGATATACCGGTATTAAAAAAAATATCCCTTCTTTTGGCACCTATAGTTAGGCATATTATGCCTATGTATTTGGAGGGACAGCGGTGGCTTAAGGATTAGAGGAGCGCCCTTGTTACCAAAAGGTTGCCGGTTCGATTCCCTGGACAGGCAGGGAAAATCTGGGTCGGGAAGCGATTGGTCATCACTCACCCAACACCGCTGAAGTGCCCTTGAGCAAGGCACTGGACCCCCAACTGCTCCAGTGGAGCTGCTTAGTGGCCAACAGTATAAGACTGTGGTTGTACTGGTCAGCTCCAAGGTTTCAATGTGTGTGTCTGTGTGTTTCTATGTGCAGGGCGTTGCTGAAAATGAGTACTCAGATACTACCCTGGGCAAATACAGTATATAAAAATTCCCATATTATGACCATGGATATGCTCTAAAAGTGTGAAAAACATATACAGAGAGATTTCTAAGAGATTTGGTGTAGACTAGAGGTACTGTAAGCAGACCTGTAGTCTCTAGAGTCTTGGAGGACCCCCAGTCACTGTGTGAAAAGAGGAGTTACCGGGCAATTATGGGCACTAGATTTGCCCGTAAACCTCAAGTTTAGCGGGCATATACAGTTAATATACGGTAATATACAGGTGTGATGGTACAATTCGGGAGTTTACGGGAGTTTGTTGGAAAGTTTAACGGGGGTTTCCTGTAATATACACATCCATATTCCAAGCTTTTTTTGCAGTGTACAGTAAGTATCTAGGGTTTAAGTGGTTAATCACAAGTATGCCTAAATACATTCCTTGCACGGAAGGACCTCAGACGTGAAAGAAAAGCGTATGGAGTATAAGCGGTAATGCGTGTCAGTATAGAACATGGCCCTGTCACAGTCAGTCACGCGTGTTTGCCGTGACCGGTGTCTATCTATAATTGGCTGTTGACAGCAGCCGCAACCCATGCTGTCAGGCCGCATAAATGTGCTCGGCAGAACATTATCATTCTGATTGGTGTTGATGTTGCCTCCGCTACTACACTGCCAATATGCTCCGATGAGCTGGAATTATGTGTGAGGAGGTGCAAGGAGAGGGAGAGATATTATATAGGCAAGGAGGTGTGAGGAGAAGGAAGGGGAGGGAGGGGGTCAGGGGAAGATGAAATTGTCTCTGAGAATAACGTAAAATGGAGTTAAATGATCTTTGCATTTTCTCTTTCTCTTGGGACATAAAAGGTGGGGGAGGGGCAACGGGGATGCATACGTCCCACCCAGTTGCATCAGGACCATATACAGCAGGGGTGCCCAAAAGGTAGATTGCGATCTACCAGTAGATCACAAAGGGTGTGCAGGTAGATCACATGACATGGCCCTATAAAACATATATAATGTAATGTAAAAATATATAATTTGGCATCTGACACTTGAATTAAGGTGACTTGATTGATTGACATGAAAAAGAAAATTGCCTGTTAACCCACAACAAATTACTTTGTTTAAAAGAGTGTTGAGCACAAAGATCAGTAGCATTAGAAAGTTACATACCGTACAAAAACAAAAACTATTTCCATTTCCCCCCCTATATTTCCCATTCTAAGTGTGTTTGTCATGTTCTTTAAACTAATTTCAGCAATGAGATCATTGCTGAAATTGTCCACACACACACACACACACACACACACACACACACACACACACACACACACACACACAGGCGCCTTGATAACAGCAAAAGGCTGCTTGTGCATGTGTCAGGAGACAGGCGCTTAATCCAGCCTTGCAGCCCAACTCCAGATATCAATAACGTGTTAGAGCCGTGGGCAGGGACTGACTGTCATGCTTGAGAAAAGAGCAGCATCCGCTCCACATCCTATCCTCACTAGAGAGAGCAAGACATGGACATGTTCTCTGCACATCTCTTTGACTGTTTTCTGCAGGATTATTTCTAGTATTAAAACCCTGATCTATTTATCGTGCATTGCCAAGGTTTTTTCCGCTTTCAACCCTTATTTTGAAGATGGTGCAGTACTTAGTTTAGACAGTTTTTGGTTTAGACTAGTCATTGGTTAGACCAGTCATTAGTCCTACAACTACAACCTATATATCAAACCCTCACCCTAAACCTAACCTCCCACGGGGCAGCACACCTAAACCTAACCTTAACCCATGTCTAACCAATGACTAGTCAACTAAGTATGCACCCCGAGTCAAATATCCGTAACCGGATGTTAGGATGACATCCTAACATCTTGCTCGGTACATATACTCGGACATTCATTGCACCGATTTGGGCCATCGAAAGCAGCACATAGTGCAAGTGGTTGCGCGCACATCTTCAAAATGGCTGCGGCTACCGTCACACTTTACACTGGGATGCTAACGAGACACAGCTATCGATGCGATCCGATCAAAACATGGATATAAAGCTTAGAAAACGTAGCCTACGCTGTTGGCGGGTTGCCAGACTAAAGTTAATCTACGCTTTCTACGCTTCTGGCGGGCTCCGTGTTAAAGCGTATTGGGGGTAACAAATACAAGAAACAAACGGTACAATTAAATATGTTGACTTCTGTGGACTTTCCGTTTCTGTTTCCGTGTGGAGTTTGGGGAATGGAGGTGTCCGAGAATGGTAAAAGGATTTGTTCAGAAGATCAAAAGTCCAATCAGAGATGAGCCAAAGCGACAGAGAGCCATGCTATTGTGTGTTTTAATAGACCTCTGTGGACCCATGATCATATGGGTCCACAGAGGTGATTGCTCAGAGCAGGCTTTGTGTGTTTAGCTGATCTGTTCAGTTGGGCATGTTGTCAATAGTGCTTACTGTACTTTGTATGCTATGCTCGTCTAGCACCCCCGTGCAAACTTGGATGAAGGACAAGACATTATTTTTGACTGCACAAAATAGACAGTATTGCAACTGTGTCTTACAATGAATGCATCCTTTACTTAATCTTCATTGCTTTGTGTTCTTAATATATGTAGCTAACGCTGACCTACATATATTTACAGCGATTGAACACTCTGGGAACAGATGGGACTGTAGAAAGAGCTTTATGTATGTAGACATCAAGGTCACTGCATTAACTCAGATTCCCTTTCCCCATCAGAGTGTGTGTGTGTGTGTGTGTGTGTGTGTGTGTGTGTGTGTGTGTGTGTGTGTGTGTGTGTGTGTGTGTGTGTGTGTGTGTGTGTGTGTGTGTGTGTGTGCGTGCGCGCCATACTGATCTACTCGAGAACGATGACAATTTGGAATAGCCCTTGTACCCATTGTCAGCGACACACACGTGCATGGTGTCCTTGTTATGCCCATATATGGAGATATCTGTACCACGGCCACGTCACTATGACTCAGACATATCAATGCGTCCTCATAGCATCACTTACTTACTTACGCCTATAGCCCAACTTTGGGCATAGGCCACGAACAAGAGCTCTCCAGACATCCCAGTCCTGGGCCATTTTCTCCAGCTGTCCCCATGTGTGACCGGATCTCTTCACATCTGCATCCAGGCCACGGCGCCAGGTGTTTCGTGGTCTTGTGAACCCTTGTGGGTTCCAGAACAGGGCGCAGGCTTGTGAACAGTGTGGCCGATCCATCGCCAGCGCCTTTGGATGGTTTCTTCCTCCACTGGGTATTGACTTGTTCGCTGCCACAGTTCCAGCATCAGGCGCAAACAAATCAGTCACATAAGGAGGCATGCCATGGCCATATATAGGCATATACTGAATTACATCAGGATTTTAAAGGGACATGGACTAACCAGAGTGTAGACTAACATACACATATAGAGATCTCTATATACGTATGGGCATAAAAGGGACATGTACTACAGCTATCTCTGACATCAGGGATCTCTATAAGCAAAAGCATGTAGTTTGGAACTACAGATTTCACTCATTGCTATAATACATTTATACGTTTGTCTTTTTAATCCATGCATGTATGAATCAAAACAAACAAACTGTCCGAAGTTAAAGGCTGTGATTGCTGGTGATGAAAGGCTGCAGAAGTTGAAGAAAACGTTTGAAAACAAGTATGGAGAATCTCCTCTGTTCTATGCTTCTGCCCCAGGAAGAGTCAATCTGATGGGCGAACATATGGATTACTGTGGATACTCTGTTCTTCAATCTGATAGGCGAACATATGGATTACTGTGGATACTCTGTTCTTCTGATAGGCTAACATATAGATTACTGTGTATACTCTGTTCTTCAATCTGATAGGCGGACATATTACTGTGGATACTCTGTTCTTCTGATAGGCTAACATATAGATGAGTGTGGATACTCTGTTCTTCATATAGATTAATGTGGATACTCTGTTCTTCTGATAGGCTAACATATAGATTACTGTGGAGTGTGGATACTCTGTTCTTCATATAGATTACTGTGGATACTCTGTTCTTCCCATGGCCATTGAGCAGAGTATTCTTGCAGCTGTCTCAGTCAACCAATCAGGGAGCATCGAGCTAGCCAACACAAACCCACAGTACAAGGACTTTACATTTCCGTGTGCTGGTGACATCCATATAGACGGAGAAAATCCACACTGGTTTTATTATTACTTGCGCAAGCAGAGCGCGCAAGTACTAGTTTCGCCCAGGACGATATTCGATGCGTATCTATGCACCATCCCAGCAAATTACGTAATGACTACTTGTGCCTGATACGGCAGTGGTGCCAGATTACATACATGCATACATACAGTAGGAGCATTACCTTTAATCCTCACTAAAACATATCATTATGTCACCATCGGAAACCAATTACACTTTGGCATTGGGTCCTTTAATCCACATCTTTATTACGTCATCTTTGAGAGCTAGTTATTCCAGTTATACTATCATATGCTGGGACGGTGCATACGCATCAAAAGTGGCGCAAAGTAACCACAGTATACCGCTAATCAACTTACAAATTACATATACACAGAGGCATTTAGTATTAATATCACTATAGTACAATATTAAGTCAATTTAAAGCAATTGGCAATTTAAAATAAATAATTAAATAATTATACTGTATACGTGATAACATATTTTATTTCCGTTTATATACCTTTTTTTCATCTGATATCTATGATTTATTTTTCTTTGAGAAACTAAAAAGGGATCCAGAATAATTCTAAATCGATAAAACTATTTATTTTATAGATATAAACTTGTACCATACTTCATAATACTACTTTTTTACATACATAAAGTAGATACAGGTAGCAAATAGCTAAACCTAATAATTCAACATTTCAAATGTTCCTTCACAGAGAAGCTGAGATTTGACAGTTTGTAGTGGTCGACAGTACTTGCACGCTCTGCTTGCGCACTAGTAGGCCATTTATGGCCTACTAGTGTGCAACAAGCAAGTAGGCACTCGACAGAGTACAGTTCTAGTTTTCTCTGTGGTGTAAAAGGTATTCAGGAACACTGTGAGCTGAGCGATGTGGCCGGCATGCGGTGCGTGTGAGTAAAGTGAGTAGCGATCTTATTTAAATTAGTTTGAGCCGTGAATAAAGCTTGTTTTAATGGCAAAGAATGGATGGATTCTAGCGCCCCTCAAAAAAAACGTTAAAAGTGGACACTGCCGGTTATTTCCTGTTTACTCGATCGCCTAGCAACCCAGAGCTATTCCATATGGTGGTGAAGAGCACGATCTAACTTAAGTCAATAAAAACTGGGGGCATTGGGGAAAAACCTGTTTAACTCGTCCTTGGCAGTAGATGAGTTTTAATTAAGGAGGGAGGAGAAAGTGGAAAAGGGTGTTAGAGGCACAGGGTTGAATGTTACCGTGGTATAAAAAGTAGAGGGTCGGAGAGGCTCATTACGCCTCTCAGCCATTATAAAATACAAGGTAAACTGTGACCTCTAGTTAATTATTGCTTTTATATACCCACTGTCAGTGCACCCATTGTGTCTGTCTGTCTGCCTGCCTGCCTGTGTTCCTTTTGTGCCCATATGGACAAATCCTTAGGCAGTGGTAAACTAATTTGAAGTCGGTCGGGTCGAATGGTTCTTGTTGTACGTGAATTGCTGACGAAGGTACAGTATACAGTACACAGAGAGTGCTGTTCATTTATTGTAAGATAACGCTTCAGAGTTAAGGCGAGGGGGCGCAGAGAACTGGGGTTACTGGGGATATTCTCAATCTAAAATCTCAGTCACAACACCAAACGTAAATTACTAAAGCTTTCCAGAGAATGGACAACAGCAGCTCTAGTAAATGTCCAAACGCAAAGCAAGGTAAAAACTACAAGTGGGGGGGGGGGGGGATTTAACAGGGGCGGGTGGAGCTGCCGCGCGCTCAAATACGGAGCATGTCAAACATAGCACTGCGCATTCAGTGGCCTCTCCAATATGACACAGTGCATGTATCATCTATATCAGAGGTTCCCAAACACCGGTGCCGGTCCGCGGGACACGTGGCACTGGTACGCAAGAGGGGAATTCTAAGTTTTGCGTCGTTTAAAAATGTCCAATCTTTGTATCTTTAGCAGCAGCAGCTGTAGGCTATTTTGTGACGATCGCATTAATGAAACCAAACGCTACACGCTGTTCCGGTACAGGATTATTATTTCATGTGAATCATGTCAAAATGAAAAGATGATGTTATCCAGGTAAACTAGTGGTATTGGCACACAGCGCAGCAGCAGCACCGAGAACACAATGAGAGATATGACATTATTATTCTCCTCCTCCTCCTCCTCCACAACTCGATAACGTTCTCATTTGTTACTCATTTTCTGAGCCATGCAAATAAACAACAACCCGCACTGACCGGAGACGGAGAGGTTCATGTGCGCTGCGCGTAAAGCTTAGCCAGAAACAGACAGTCATTGCGTCAGCATGCATGTAGCCTCGGGAACCCAGACGTTATATTTCCAGGACGGAGGTGAGGGGGATATCGTTTGGGGGTAACGTTTGCGTGCTTCTATCTGTTACTTCTCTGACACAGCGCAGTTCAGCCAGTCTCAATAGTGGGACACCGCGCGCTGAGAGCCACATAGCCTACACAGCTGCATTTGGTTTTTAATTAAGGGCGCGTTCTGAATGCAATGAAAAAAGGGGAGGAAAAAAAAAAAAAAAAAGCTCAACTTTCGACTCGCGCTGCTGCGAGTCGACTCGTGACTCGTTTATCGATAAATCGATAAATCGATTTTTTGATGAATGCCCTAGTGTGTGTGTCATGTTCATGCACAATAATGAAAATGATGCCTTCTCAGATGTCACAGCTAATACATCAGATATTGTTGTTGTTGATGAGGACAGTAGAGAAGTGACCAGTTTGGAAGTGAATTTGACCACAGTCTCGAAGAGGTGGTCAAGGTGCTTAAGTACCAGCGTCTTAAGGATGCTATTATACAGCTTGGCTACAAATGTAAACTACTTGTGTTCATATTTGGAAGCCTCGGTAATGTCCATAAATCAGGCATGCCCAAGCCGAGAGCTAAGGCATCGGCAAAATTCTGTCCAGTGTCTGCAATAATTGGCAGTCGCCATATATGGAGAAGGCGATGCTTTCTGTACCCGTGATCTGTAACCTGAAGCACTTGTTGTAGATTTCTTTCAAGTTTGCGCATCCACTATTGTAAAATTCTTGTAAAATGTGTGTGTGTGTGTGTGTGTGTGTGTGTGTGTGTGTGTGTGTGTGTGTGTGTGTGCGTGTGCGTGTGCGTGTGCTCGTTCGTTCGTTCCATAGTCCTAGCATGGACATTGACACGTGTGTGCGAGAGAGAGAGATGATATTCTAACACTGCAGTCTCTGTCATTTCATTGCTGTTCGCAGGATTTATGAGCGTGTGATTGACGCCCCCCAGATGGAGATTACCCCCGGCAGTGGTGTCTGGTTGGGCCAGCATGGCCACAAGCATGGGCTCTTCAAGGTAAGACACAACACTCACACATTCTCTCTGCCGCTTTCTCGCTCAAACGCACTCGAACCCACTTGACCAACGTCAAAGGTTGCACTGCATAATGTCATCGTGCAGACCTACAGACTGGAGAGAGTGGCCAGAAAATCCTGGGACTAACTAGCTATAGCTCCCCTTTTTCTTCCCTTCACTTGCAAAGCCATTACGAGCTTGTCTATTTTTAATCATTGCTCATTTCTTCAATCTGCCATCTTTGCCCCACAGGAGCAATGAAACATACATGAAAGGATTAGGAAAGAAATGCCTCTACATATTTCACATGCTTCTGTATTTTTTTCCATTTTTCTAGTCAATTCTCAATTTACTGTATAATCCACACAGCATGTCACCCTGCTGCACACTTCCTTCACCTACATCGCTACACACTGACATTTGCAGGCCTGTGTCATTTTTTTTTTTTTTAACACTTTATTTTGATTTTTATTGATGAATAAATGAAAAAACATATGTGTACATTTTGTTGTATCCGACATGTAAATATCCCCCTCTCCCCCCCCAATCAAGGTCAGAACAAGACAAATAAAACATAGACAGACAGTACAAGACAGTAAAGGTAATTAGTAAACTAGTTTTGAAAGTACTAATGAACATAGTAAGAAGAAAAAAATAATAATAAAATAAAATAAACAGCATTTTCCATCAGCGTATGGTATCTAGGTTACATACATTGTATCCATCTTTCAGTTTAGATAGTAAATTGCTCTATATCCAACTGTCTACTTACTGAGGGCCTCCAACCAGAGGTCGCCCAATATCAGGTTTAGTGTGAGGTATCAGATTGTAAAAGGGAATATGGGTTTAAGTGAAAGGTATACTTTCTACAAACTCTATGAAAGGGGTCCAAGTCATAATGTATCTATCTTTAGAACCACTACGGTTGTACCTTAGTTTCTCTAGGGGAATCATGGAGAGGACCTCTTTGACCCACTGTTTGAACGAGGGAGGTTTCCCCGACTTCCATTGTCAAAGTATCAATCTACGAGCCAAAAGCGTTGTGAATGCCACAGTGTTTGCCTGAAGACCCGTGAGCCGTTCCTCGATTGGAGACACCCCAAAAACAGCAATCACCGGGCAGGGGTCCACCGTTCCACCACATATATACGACACCGCCTCGAAAATTTTCTCCCAAAACCTGACTAGTGATTGGCATGACCAAAACATATGACCCAGCGTGGCAGGCTTGTGCTGGCATCTCGGACAGCCAGCATCAAAACCAGGGTAAATCTTGGCTAGTTTTTCATTAGAGTAGTGGAGCCTATGTACAACCTTGAATTGGATGAGGCCGTGTCTTATACACAAGGAGGTGGTGTGAATTCTACTTAGACAGTTAAGCCAAGACTCGTCCGATAACGTGATGTCCAGATCTGTTTCCCAAGCCAATTTAGTGTTATCAAGGGATGGAGGGATGGAGTTCAAGTATTGTGTTTATAGCAGTCTTAGACGGCGGGGATGGGAAAGGGAAGTGTTTTTGAGCGAAACTGCGCACCTGCAGGTATCTAAAGAAATGGTTATTCGGGATGTCATTGTCTTGTTTCAGGAATTCAAACGAGGCAAATGAGCCCTCAGTGAAGAGGTCTTCAAAGTAGACTAGACCAGATCTGTGCCAAACCTTAAAGGCTGCGTCGTTCTGTGATGGGGGGAATAGGTGGTTACCAACCAATGGAAGGAGTGTGTTTGCCTCCTTGAGGCCAAAATGTTTTCTGAATTGGAACCAAATTTGTATGGAGTTTTTGACCACTGGGTTCAGATTTTGCAGGTCAGAGCCAAAGGGCAAGGGGCAGCTCAGGGCAGAAATCAAGGGAACCTGTGGATTGGAGTTAAGCTCCATTGAGACCCAAGTTGGACCCTCACCCGTCTCGTGCATGGAGAGCCAATATGTCAACTTGGACATGTTAGCTGCCCAGTAATAAAATAAAACGTTTGGCCTGTGTCATTTTTAAGTTCAGGCTAGTCTAGCATCCTATATGCATTTTATAAATGGGTAGGTGGCTATGCCGGTATATGGGCATATTGGTGGTTCTGCAGGACAACCGGATCTATATATGCAGGCCTATTATGGAGATCTGGTTGTCCAGTTGTAAATCACTCATTCAACCCATTTTGGGCGGGAACCCCCTTTGGTGTTAGCATTATGTTGTGCTTTAGCTATTGAAAAATAGCAGATCTACAAGCTCATAGCACGCCACTCGGTGGCACGCTATGAGCTTGTAGATCTGCTATTTTTTTGAACGACTGACATAGAAACATAGCTTTTTCAGAAAACTGTCAGGATGTAGAAGACATTTTTAGAATCTGATCTCAGGTCAAAATGGGTTAATCACTCACTCACGCCGTGGACAAGTGCCCATCCAAAAGTCTTCCCACCTGGCACATCACTCCCATGTGTCCTTGGCGATACCCATGTCAAGTTCGAAGTCGAATGGTTTGAGAGAAACACACACACACACACACAAATTATGTACATTCGGAGATAGATTCCTGGACAGCCGCTGTTGCGACTGACTTCCCATTGGGAAATGCACTCCGTGCAGGTTCTCTACCATGCACTGGCCAAGATCGAAGTCACACACAGACACACGCACAGAGATTCTGTGCATTTATGGAGGATGGATTAAAAAAACATGTCTGAGACAGATGCTGTCGCAAAGCTCATGTGAAGGAAGGGAAGGAGCGAATAAGGACAGACTCCTTCACACTCGCGCACAGGCCCAGCTGGTACGAGCTCCACTGCCAAAGTGACAGACGTGCTTGTCGTATAACGCTGAATATAACACCTGTTGCGCAATGTATCAGAGGCGCTTTCCTAAAACACTGCAGTGGTTTGCAAAGTAGAGACCGTGTCCCCAACAAAAATGTATTAAAATAGCATCAAAATCAATTCACCTTATATACATTGGATATTTGAAATTAGACGATCTACAAGCTCACAACATGTCGCAATGCGGCGTGTTTGCTTGTAGAACTGTTTTATTTATTTATTTTAATGTTTTTTTAAATGATCCATGGCACAAAGTATTTTCAGATGGAGGCTCGTTGCCAAATACATATTTTAATTTGTTCGTCCTTGAGAACCACTTCCTTAATTACTGCAATTCCAGGACAACACAAATTTGACCACATTGTTGAATATTGAATTCTTGATTAATTCCAGACCGTTCCTCTGTCTGTTATGTTGCTATGGAAACACAAGCTTGTAAGCAGAGGCAATCATGAAAAAAAAATAATATATATATATATATATATATATATATATATATATATATATAGTTTTTCGGGTTTTTCTCATATGTCCAGCTTTGAGGGTAAAAGTTGTAAATGTTTGCTGTAACGCAAACATTGTATGCCATGGACAATGAATGGCCTGCTTTGAGTGTTTGTGCAAACAGAAACATCTCTAAAAGAGAGAACCAGAACTCACAGAACTATCGTTTTAAGGCACTTTTACGCTGATGAAGGCTTGAACACCGAAACGCGTTTGTTGTGCTGATGCTCTGCAGCGTACCATGCCAACACTTCAAGAAATTAAATGTAAAACGAGAGTTCCTTGACTGCTGGTTTTCTCTTTTTAGAGATTTTCCTGTAAAGTTACTTACCTGCGCACCCGGTAAAAATGCTCAGAGAGTTTGAGACTATAGTTGGAGCGAGCTACTACCTTGATAAACTGTTTGTGCAAACACAATCAATGAATGGCCAGCTTTATCCCCAAACCATCTGACATGCGCTTGTCCCTCTGATGTACTTGTTCTTGATCCTATCCATCCTTGTTACTCCCAGAGAGAACCTCAGTCTCTGCTGCGTGATTCAATACCACGTCCATCTCTAGACACGTCCTGCCTGCCTCTGATTGGCCGGGTGCAGTACTTAGTTTAGACAGATTTTGGTTTAGACTAGTCATTGGTTAGACCAGTCATTATAGTCCCACGACTACAACCTATCTCAAACCCTCACCCTAAACCTAACCTCCCACGGGGCAGCACACCTAAACCTAACCTTAACCCATGTCTAACCAATGACTAGACTAAACTAAGTATGCACCCCGATTGGCCTACCGACACTGCCCGTCTTACCAGACTTTCCTCCGAGGTGGATAGTCTGATGACTCTGACTCTGACTCCGTGGTGGGAAATAAATATTACTTTATTATTCTGTCCATATCAGGTTGCAACTCGAACGGAGCGGAGTCTGCTCCAGCGACCTTCGCAACGCTCGACATGGCAACTTGGTGGTGTTTCCCGTGGCTCAAGTTTTCTAGAGATGGCTCCGTCGCGGTCTAAAACTATACTTTATCTGCAAAAAAAAAGAAAAAAGTCTGCGGTTGTTTGAAGATAGATGCGGCAGCGGGATGCCTCTGTCTCTAAACCACCATACAACATAGCTGTCTATCTCTAAACCACCATACACCATAGCTGTCTATCTCTAAACCACCATACAACATAGCTGTCTATCTCTAAACCACCATACAACATAGCTGTACACCTTCCCTTTCATTCTTGCTGTAACTTTCCTATCACACATCACACCTGACACTTTTCTCCACCTCTGCCTCTAAGGACCATATGCAGACCATGGCAAGGCGCTAACAAGGTGCAACTTCCCATTGACAGCCCATTCATCCAAAGTCCTATCTGTTTGTATTACACAACACAAACTCGCCAACATTGCAACTGTACGAAAAGCTTGAATTATCCTCTTTCTATCCTTTGTTTCACCGAGAGGTAGAATGGAAAAGAGAGGAGGAGAAACTCAGCCGAGAGCTATGGAACTACGGTTAGCGGAGGAGATATACTGGAGGAGGTGGAACAAGCACAGTGGCAGTAGCGGTAATCTACACACTTCCAGGACTGGGACTGAGCGATAATGATAAGATGAGCTAACTAGGCCTTTTAAATAAAACATATTGAGCTCTCGCTGAGAGGGTGAGCGCAATGCTCTGTCTCCACCCTGCCACCACGGTACCGCACTCCACCTCACACGCTGGGATTCTCTGTCTGAAAGAGCCACCATAATTGTGTGTGTGTGTGTGTGTGTGTGTGTGTGTGTGTGTGTGTGTGTGTGTGTGTGTGTGTGTGTGTGTGTGTGTGTGTGTGTGTGTGTGTGTGTGTTCTCGTTCTCCATGCACCATGTAAGGCAGTAATGATGGCTTTGAAGTCCAGAGCACGGCAGACAGTGTTGAAAGGCTTGTGCGAGTTGCGTAACACCACACAAAGAAGTTGTGAGTGATGTAAGCAGAACGAACCGCTGCACCTCTCTCCATGTCCACATCTTCGTCTCTCTGTCTGCTGAGTGTGCAAGATGCATGTGCACAGCAATATTACATTATTAATATATCAATACACTGAACAAGATATGCCTGACTTCAAACAAGCTTTTTTAACCGGTTTAAGATGATTCCATTTCCAATTAAACATATTCATACTTTAGTTGGGGCATTGAAAAGCCTGAGTTTCAATCTGACATGCATTGTGCTAACCCAGAAACGATGAGTGATACCATTTCTACAAGGACATGCTGTACCCTGTATACCACATCAATAACAAAACATAAAAAAATGTATTACAAGAATTTCACTGCTTAGTGTGTGCTTGGGAGTTGGGATGCAGCAACAGACATCAATAATAAGATTATTAGTATGTACCATTGAATGTGCAGTTAAAGGACAACTTTAGTTTTTTTCAACCAAGGTTCATGTTTTATGTTATTAGAGAAACTAAAAGATGAGTGTTAATTTTCTTTCATTTGCTGCTTTCTTTCGTTTTAGGGATTTTAGCTCTTTTTGACAGGGTGGCGGGGGCATTCAAGCATGGGGCTAAATATGTATTTTTTTACCAAATTTGATGGTGATTTATTTATTTATTATTTACTATAGTCCTAATAAACCCCAGGAAATTACATCTGGCCACAAAAGATCACATGATCTACTGAATGTGAAGGTAGCCTACTGGGGGAAGGCTTATACTGTGTGTAAAGGCTCAATATGTCAGTTTGTCACATTCAATAGATCCTGTGATCTTTTGTGGCCACATGCAATTTCTTGGGGTTTATTAGGACTATAGTAAATAATAAAAACATTAATCGCCATAATATTTTGTAAAAAAATACATATTTAGCCCCATGCTCGAATGCCCCCGCCCCCCTGTCAAAAACTGCTAAAATCCCCAAAATGAAAGAAAGCAGCAAATGAAAAAAAAAGAACACTCACCTTTTAGTTTCTCTAATAACAACCTAAAACATGAACCTTGGTTGAAAAAAAACTAAAGTTGTCCTTTAAGTAGCTAGAATATGAATGAGATATTTCTTTAGGCAACGGGATAGCACCTTCACTGAATATTTTCCTATTCTGAATGATCATTATTACATTTATCTTCGTGTAGCTTTCTCTGCCCACCTCACCTCACTATGAACTGTTATGTTTGCCTTTCTATTGCTTTGCATCTCAGCCTTGTCTTACTCTCTCTCTCTCTCTCTCTCTCTCTCTCTCTCTCTCTCTCTCTCTCTCATATATTCTCCATCTCTCCCTCCATTCCTCTGCGGGTAGTTAAGTAGGGAAGTGAGAGACTGTGAGGGCGAGAGAGCAGGTGGAGGTTAGGATTGTTTTTAGCCTGTGTTGTAACAAAGAAAGGTCATGTTTTACATCACCAGATGGCGATGGGAAATATCAGGATGAGCCTTTACCCCCAAAACAATAAACCTGTGTCAATCTAAGCAGTTTGTTGCCCGAGGGATCGCGCCACACACAACGATGTCCTGTTGCACTACACTACAGGATGAATGAATGAAGTGGCGCATGTGGAGTGGTACGTGCATGTCCATTGGCTCGGAGCATGTGGAGTGGTACGTGCATGTCCATTGGCTCGGAGCATGTGGAGTGGTACGTGGATGTCCATTGGCTCGGAGCATGTGGAGTGGTACGTGGATGTCCATTGGCTCGGAGCATGCGGAGTGGTACGTGGATGTCCATTGGCTCAGAGCATGCGGAGTGGTACGTGGATGTCCATTGGCTCAGAGCATGCGGAGTGGTACGTGGATGTCCATTGGCTCGGGGCATGTGGAGTGGTACGTGGATGTCCATTGGCTCGGGGCATGTGGAGTGGTACGTGGATGTCCATTGGCTCAGAGCATGCGGAGTGGTACGTGGATGTCCATTGGCTCGGAGCATGTGGAGTGGTACGTGGATGTCCATTGGCTCGGGGCATGTGGAGTGGTACGTGGATGTCCGTCACAAAGCACAGTGGAGCGCGTATGCAGGTCTGCGCCATGGTGCTTAAATGGCACACACGCATGCCTTTTATACGCACATAGACACGAACACACCTAAACAATAGAGAGTTGTGGTTTTCCATCAGGACACGCCCCCCCCCTCATCTAGACTGAGTGGCAAAACATTGAGCAGCATAGAGTGTTGGAGTTTGGAAGCGCTCGTTGAAAATCACTCAACCGTCCTGTGTACCACCTGTTTCTAAATGTCACATAATGCAGGAGGCAGCAAAATGTTTTGTTATTGAAAACAAGCACTTCCAAACTCTGACACTTAATCAAAAGAAATAATCAAATGCAGGGCATTTCTTGACAGAAAGTAGCTCATAACGTTTCTTTGGTGGATTTTTATGAAACAAAAACTTTACAGATAGAAAGTGGATAATTCAAGCTTTTCGTACAGCTGCAATGTTGGTGAGTTTAACATTGTTTAATGCAATCAGACAGGACCTTTCTATTTGGATGAATGGGCTGTCATGGCCAGAAAGTAGTTTTTTGCCACTCAGTGGGTGTTCCCGCATAACTTCCAGGTACGATGATGTCACATGCATACCCTCTATATGGGAATGGAAAGAGCCCTAGAATATCCTATACTCAAGTACAAGTATTTAAGTATTACCCATCGTAGAAGATTAACGATTTGAACATCACTCTTTTGAAATGTAGTACTACTAAGGTCCTGGGTCTAATTTGTAATGTGAATACGTCCTACAAAACAATATCTTGTTCAGTGATGCTCTCTTAACGGTCTTTAACCCATTCTGACCTGAGATCAGATTCATACGAGGTTTCCACTGGACAAGCTCATAGCGCGCCACTCGGTGGCGCGTTATGAGCTTGTAGATCTGCTATTTTTCAATAGCTAAAGCATAACATGATGCTAACACCAAAATGGGTTCCCGTTCAGAATGGGTTAAGAAAGCCTTCTTAAAGATTGTCACGCGTGGGAGTCCAACACAAACTCCAATAGAATATCCCCCTGATTGTGTCAGGACAGCATAATGATAGGCTACAGTAGTGTAATTATTGCCTTTCAGAAAATTGTTGAGTACTGGACTTTATTAAAAAATATTATAGGTCTCATGACATGCTGTTTTTCAAACCTTTAAAGTCTTTATCATGGTCCTTCAAACGTGTTTTAACAGAATACTCCACTCCAGTGAGCCGTGCCAGGTTATTTATTTTCTCTTTGTGTTATGAAGCTATTGATTACATGACACACCGTGGCTCGCGTGCACACTTGCGTGCACGCACACACACACAGAGACGAAGCAGAGATGTAAAGTACATTTCATAAGTACTGTACTTTTACCATACGGGCCAGATTTCTATATCTTGCAGAGTTACATAACTGATCAATGGTGGTGATGTACAGCCGGGTTCTTTATTACAGCACCGACACGTCTCTGATCTACAGTACACACCTTCATTCCCTTCCCATTCTCCCTGACACTGACAGCCTGCTCCTCAGTGTCCGCTGCTCAAACTGTGTGTGTGTGTGTGTGTGTGTGTGTGTGTGTGTGTGTGTGTGTGTGTGTGTGTGTGTGTGTGTGTGTGTGTGTGTGTGTGTGTGTGTGTGTGTGTGTGCGCGCGCTGCTCAAGGCTTATTTCTCTGAATTATGATGTGTTCAGGTGCTGTTTACATCCCGGCCGACCAAATGGATTTCACAATTTAAGCATAATGCTGAAAGGAATCGATGCCATCTGTGCCTGGGCCGAGCTGTAGAATTGTAATGTCCTTCCAGTGTGTTTATCGTGAAACCCAATGGCGTTACATTGTGTTGCATCCCCCCCCCCCCCCTGACTTGGTTGTTTGAATGAATAGACGTGATGGTTTGTAATGATGGGTATTGGGTATACCATGTCACCATATGGTTTGTAATGATGGGTACCTTTTCACCATATCATCATATGTGACAAAATTTGACTGAGGGACTGCCATTGGATTTTTGTCATATGTCATATGAAAGCAGGGAATCATAGCTTCAAATTGACAAATTGGTTGTTCAGTTTGGCCCACCGGTTTTGGAGATATGGCTTATAGAGTAATGTCTTGCAGAAAACAGCGAGTTGAGAAAACAAAAACATTACTTCAATAAAGAGTGTGATCACAATTTCTCCACCAAGCCTGATTTGCACTGTGCGTGCGTGATCTTGGTGATCAAGACATATCTGTCAATTCTTTCATATTGCATTCCATTTGTTAAGTTTGGCATTCAAAGTCAGCAGGAATGATCAATTTTTAACAAAATGCCTCAAATACTGAATGCAGTGTGAGATCGCTGTGAAACTTCTTTCAAACTGGCCAAATTTGTAATGTTGCGGGATATACGATGACCTCCATAACATATTTACAATTAGTGTAATGTCACCAGTTACCAGTTGAAACACTTATCCGCAGTTGAAACCATTATCCGCAAAATAAATAAATCCCGTAGTTACTGCACCGTGGCTTTGTAGGGCAGTATAGTAATGTACTGAATGATAATTATGTGTGTTAAATCTCTCTCTCCGTCTGTCTCTTTGTCTCTGACATCTTGCCTGTCTATGTCTCCTCAGGGCATTATTCAGGACGTGAAGCTGATCTTTGCCCCTAATGGTTTCATCACACAGTGTCCAAACCTCAACCGCAGTAAGTATTGTGATTACTCGGCCAAACGCTCTGGGCTAGACAAAGTTACCTCTAATTAGGTTTCCATAGGGTTTGCATAGATACAGTATATCAATTATCTAGTTAAAAATCGTTAATTAATAATATGTTTGACTGTTGCTACAAGGTTTCAAAATAACAACCCGGTCTCGCCCAAACACGGATTGGCATATCCGTTCATACACTACTAGAAAACCCCAAAATCCGTACATATTAAACTGAAATCCTTCCCAAAGACTGTGACGGAGCGCCGCCATCTCAAGCAAACTTGACACCACTGAGCGAGTAGGGGTGCAACGATACATTTTAACAGCGACACATGGTTGACGATACGATACATGGACGATATTGGTTCATTATGGTGATCCGATCCGATTCAATAACTATTACAGTAACTATTTAAAATACATTGACATTATTTAAAATTAAGTAATTAAAGACCTTTTTCTTTTTCCTTCAAAAAAAAGCTAAATACCACGCACAAAAATGTAGCATTGATACAATCGATTATTTGCATAGCAAAACGATTCGATACCGATTATTTGCAGTGCAAAACGATACGATACATAGTCAATGTTTTCATTTCGATATACTTCGATTCATGAAATTGAAATCGATAATTGAAATCTATTTTTCAATGCAGTCACTATATCGTTACACCCCTACGAGCGAGCTAAAGCGACCAGGTTGCCGTGGCGAACGTTGCGATGTTCGATTTAGCCGATCGTCCGAGTTGTAACCCTATAGAAAACCCCACCACTCTAGCTGAGAGTGGGGGCGGAGCAGTAGCAGGTTGTCTGTTGGTGGTGTGGGGGCGGGGCTAATAATCTGCACACCTGAGGGATATATAGGCCTAACTAGGCAGCATACAAACATTTGTGTCTCACTGAGAGGTGCTTGCAGCACCACAACTCCTATGTGCCTGTATACTGATGCATTAATGCAAGTCTGCTTTTCCTATATATCCTACTCGTTGCATTGCCTATATGTTTCCTTTCCTACTGTGTATTACGCCTGACCTATCCCCATTATTGTTTGTTATTTATTTCCTCCTCTTGCCAGTCAAATCATCACTCATCCGTCATTCACCACTGCCATACCTGTATCTGCAAAGACTGAATAAACTCTCTGACATGTCAATACTGTCTGGTCTGGTTCATGCTCTAACAGGCATGTTGGTGTAGAGGTGCAAAGGTACATAGCCAGTACCACCCCCCCTCACTAGAATATTTCAAACCCAATAGCACAGGATCGTAAATATAATGTCAACCCGATCTCACCCAAACTGAAATAACACGGATTGGCAATTCCGTACATACACTACTACATAGTGAAAGCCATGCCTCCGTCGCAGTCAAAACTATAATAATATGTACGGATTTTGGTGTTTTCTAGTAGTGTATGTTACGGAATTGACCATCCGTGTTATTTCACCGTGTTTGGGTGAGATCAGATAGGCTCGGCCTTTAGATTCCACACACACACGCACGCACACGTGCGCGCGTGTGCACATAGTAACTTGAACGTAATGTACCCTTCACTCCTCTATCCCCACCCACAATCTGTTTTCCTTCAAATAATTTAGCCAAAGAGTGCTAGCTTCTCTCTCTCTCTCTCTCTCTCTCTCTCTCTCTCTCAAAAATAACCTTAATAATAGAGAAAATATATCAAAAATGAATACTGAAACTAGGTATAATCATTAAGGAAAGTTTATGCATGCACCACATACTATGTGTAAACTCCTAATTTCCATTTTCCAGCCATTCAAAACAAAACAAAAAAATGCGACCCGCGGGTTGATAACCGCTGTTCTAGGGCGTGCGTGACATGAAATGCATGGCTAATGGTGGTGCTCTCGTGTTATTTTAAATATATTAACACATTATGCCAATGTATGGCAAGTATATGCAGAATATAGCCTATGCTGTATATACATGCAATATTCAGGTTAATCTATGTGGATAAATAGGAAATGTATCTCTATATAGATTATGCAATTTATATTTCCATGGGGGGGGGGGGGGTGTGGAGGTCAGGAGGTAACGGGTGGAGGGGGGGAGGAGGTCAGGAGGTAACGGGGGTGGCGGTCAGGAGGTAACGGGGAGGGGGGGTGGCGGTCAGGAGGTCAGGTACTGTAGGTCAGGAGGTAACGGGGGAGGGGGGTGGCGGTCAGGAGGTCAGGTACTGTAGGTCAGGAGGTAACGGGGGGGGGGGTGGCGGTCAGGAGGTCAGGTACTGTAGGTCAGGAGGTAACGGGGAGGGGGGGTGGCGGTCAGGAGGTCAGGTACTGTAGGTCAGGAGGTAACGGGGAGGGGGGGTGGCGGTCAGGAGGTCAGGTACTGTAGGTCAGGAGGTAATGGTGGAGGGGGGGTGGCGGTCAGGAGGTCAGGTACTGTAGGTCAGGAGGTAACGGGGGAGGGGGGGTGGCGGTCAGGAGGTCAGGTACTGTAGGTCAGGAGGTAATGGTGGAGGGGGGGTGGCGGTCAGGAGGTCAGGTACTGTAGGTCAGGAGGTAATGGTGGAGGGGGGGTGGCGGTCAGGAGGTCAGGTACTGTAGGTCAGGAGGTAACGGGGAGGGGGGGTGGCGTTCAGGAGGTCAGGTACTGTAGGTCAGGAGGTAACGGGGGAGGGGGGGTGGCGGTCAGGAGGTCAGGTACTGTAGGTCAGGAGGTAATGGTGGAGGGGGGGTGGCGGTCAGGAGGTCAGGTACTGTAGGTCAGGAGGTAATGGTGGAGGGGGGGTGGCGGTCAGGAGGTCAGGTACTGTAGGTCAGGAGGTAACGGGGAGGGGGGGTGGCGTTCAGGAGGTCAGGTACTGTAGGTCAGGAGGTAACGGGGGAGGGGGGTGGCGGTCAGGAGGTCAGGTACTGTAGGTCAGGAGGTAACGGGTGGAGGGGGGGTGGCGGTCAGGAGGTCAGGTACTGTAGGTCAGGAGGTAACGGGTGGAGGCTGGAGGGGGGGTGGCGGTCAGGAGGTCAGGTACTGTAGGTCAGGAGGTAATGGTGGAGGGGGGGTGGCGGTCAGGAGGTCAGGTACTGTAGGTCAGGAGGTAACGGGGGAGGGGGGTGGCGGTCAGGAGGTCAGGTACTGTAGGTCAGGAGGTAACGGGGGAGGGGGGTGGCGGTCAGGAGGTCAGGTACTGTAGGTCAGGAGGTAACGGGGGAGGGGGGTGGCGGTCAGGAGGTCAGGTACTGTAGGTCAGGAGGTAACGGGGGAGGGGGGTGGCGGTCAGGGACGTGCACACATAGACATCAAAGGGGGCGTCAGCCCCTGCCCTTTAACCCGTATGTGACAAGTGGCAACTGCCCTTTCCAGACCACGAATGCAGCATTCACTATGGTGAAAGGAATGCAAATGCCACACAGCATTCAGCAGAATTGCTCTTTTTCCGAAGTCTCCTGAAAGTTTACACAGTATTTTGTTTTGAAATCCATGTCACATCTCCACTAGCTAAAGAGTGCTGGGTTGTGCCCCAAAAATACTTCAAGCTCACAACGCGTCACAGCATATATATTTTGCATAAAGACATGTATTCATTTCAAAGGACCAAACTGTATCGATATTAAAATGTATGTTTAGTCCAGGAGAGGACCGATGTCTGAATTATACTTATATAGGCCTATACTTTATACTGTCATGCACCAAATGTTGTATAGCAGATCTACAAGCTTGTGTTGCATCGCATATACATCAGTATAAATATATACTATAAATTAGTCTTGAGGGTCTTAACTGTGTGTTTTTACCGCAGAGTCCTTATTGGTTGGCAGTAACTTAGTCTCGCGTTAACCAGACTGTTGACTCTCGCAATTTCCAAATACGTCATCATACAGTCTGGACCAAATGGAAGAGCTGTCATGCGTAAGCGATAAAGCGGAAGTGGAGCCTCCTCCCCACTCCCGTTTTGTCTTTACAGTCGCGCACATTTATTCTAATATAAATATAAATCATCTAAGCATATATAGCTTGATGCTTAGCAGGTAAGGAAATACAAAAATAAAATGTAAAGATATTTTAAAAAATATTTGAAAATATATTGAACGGAAATGGCAGCTTCCTTTCTCAGCTCATGGGGGCTATATTTCCAGACTATATAGCATTCGGAGATTGTGTAGTAACTTAAATGAACAATGTGAAACTAATTACCCTTCCTGTTTATCCCATTCTTTTTTTTTTCTCTCTTGTCTCCTCATCTTTCCTGGTGCTTCTCTTTCCTCTGTTGAGCCTGTCCAACCTGCAGTGATTTCCTGAGCCTAGTGCAAGGCATTATGGATCTCCAGGAGCTGCTGGCAAAGATGACACTCAAGGTGAGAGTGAGGGATCTCCCCAACACCCTAACACCCCTATTCATAACACAAGGCAACACTCTTAACTCTAACACCCCTATCCATAACACAAGGCAACACTCTAACCCTAATCCATAGACATTAACCCATTTAGACCTGGTGCAACCTATACAATTTAGGCATTTAGCAGACGCTCTAAATCCAGGGTGTTTTAGAGAAGGGAGAAGAGTCTGGGACAGGTGGAGCGTTGTCCCGGGTGTTTTAGAGAAGGGAGAAGAGTCTGGGACGTGTGGAGTGTTGTCCAGGGTGTTTTAGAGAAGGGAGAAGAGTCTGCGACGTGTGGAGCATTGTCCCGGGTGTTTTAGAGAAGGGAGAAGCGTCTGGGACGTGTGGAGCGTTGTTCCGGGTGATTTAGAGAAGGGAGAAGAGTCTGGGACGTGTGGAGCGTTGTCCAGGGTGTTTTAGAGAAGGGAGAAGAGTCTGGGACGTGTGGAGCGTTGTCCAGGGTGTTTTAGAGAAGGGAGAAGAGTCTGGGACGTGTGTAGCGTTGTCCAGGGTGTTTTAGAGAACGGAGAAGAGTCTGGGACGTGTGGAGCGTTGTCCAGGGTGTTTTAGAGAAGGGAGAATAGTCTGGGATGTGTGGAGTGTTGTCCAGGGTGTTTTAGAGGAGGGAGAATAGTCTGGGACGTGTGGAGCGTTGTCCAGGGTGTTTTAGAGAACGGAGAAGAGTCTGGGACGTGTGGAGCGTTGTCCAGGGTGTTTTAGAGAAGGGAGAAGAGTCTGGGATGTGTGGAGTGTTGTCCAGGGTGTTTTAGAAAAGGGAGAAGAGTCTGGGAGGTGTGGAGCGTTGTCCCGGGTGTTTTAGAGAAGGGAGAAGAGTCTGGGACGTGTGCAGCGTTGTCCAGGGTGTTTTAGAGAACGGAGAAGAGTCTGGGACGTGTGGAGCGTTGTCCAGGGTGTTTTAGAGAAGGGAGAAGAGTCTGGGATGTGTGGAGTGTTGTCCAGGGTGTTTTAGAAAAGGGAGAAGAGTCTGGGAGGTGTGGAGCGTTGTCCCGGGTGTTTTAGAGAAGGGAGAAGAGTCTGGGACGTGTGCAGCGTTGTCCAGGGTGTTTTAGAGAAGGGAGAAGAGTCTGGGACGTGTGTAGCGTTGTCCAGGGTGTTTTTGTGAAGGTCCTTCAATAGCAGCAGTGCTGAATCAAATGTGCAAAGAGGTGTCAAACATTATACATCACTTATTTATTTTGTCAGTATATCTTTGGTTTTTATCCATGTCCTTATTTAGTGCCGGGGGAAAAAGCTCTTACTAAGCCTTAAGCCCTTGACTGTAAGGCACCTCAGGCACTTCCATTATACAAATGCACATAGTTAGTTTCTTTACAACTCTTTTAACCTCAGTAGCACAGATTAGATAGACATCTTGTAAAAGACACACAAAGTCAGCCAGCTGTAAAATATCACTTCGATGGCAGTCACATTTTTGGTGACTGTGATTTTGTCTGACTTTGTGTGTGCAGCGCTACGCACGCTACGCACGCTACGCACGCACACACCCACACACCCACACCAGGAGGGTGACAGGTGTCCTACAATCTCTAAGTCACAACATCACTCACACACCACAGGGAGCAGGATGACCATTTAGAAAAGTGTGCGTGCGTTTGTGCGTGTTCAGGGGACTGCGAGAACGTGATCATATGCGAGCGTGTGTATTCGCCTATGAAATAAAATTGCGTATGTGTGTGTGCGCTCATACTTAACCCGTGTGTTTGCGTGTCATTGCACATGAGCATCTGCTTGTGTGGTTGTCTTTATATAGCATGTGTTTGTGTACATGATTCCATGGTGGTGGTGGTGGTGTTGTTCATGTGTTTGTGTACATGATTCCATGGTGGTGGTGGTGGTGTTGTTCATGTGTTTGTGTACATGATTCCATGGTGGTGGTGGTGGTGGTGTTGTTCATGTGTTTGTGTACATGATTCCATGGTGGTGGTGGTGGTGTTGTTCATGCGCCACGGTGCGTGCCGTGGAGAGGGCATTATGCACGCTGCTGGCTGGTTGGAGTGCAGCGCAACAGCCTTTCTGTCCAGTCCGACGCTACGTGTATAGGCTGGCGAATGATATTCGTTAATAAAGATAGCTGTAAAGGGGAGATTGTCTATGGTCAGTCCATGCTTTTTAACCATAGTTAATTAGGGCCGTAATAATGCGGCGCAATGACGGTAGGCAGTAGCCTAATAGCCTACAATGTAAACAACTTGCGCAAGCATTGAAAATGGGGTTTAATTGTCGGGTAACGGAAAATAATCTAATAACTTGTTACTTTTCTCAGAAGGTAATCTGTAACGGTAAGGGATTATTTTTATGGGCAGTAATCCAGTAACCTGACGACGTTACTTTAGAAAGTAACGATGCCCGACACTGGTGATTCTACATGAGAACGTGAGGCTGGTCGAAAGCAAACACCCTGCGTGTAAGTGTGCAGAGATTACACACGTGAGCCCGATCATTAGCATGCGCTCAGTGGTGTAAAGTAACTAACTACATTTACTTAAAATGAGAATGACACATTACCTACTACAGTATGACACATTACTACAGTATATGACACCGACCGGTGTGTTCCTCCACACACACACACACACACACTGGAATGGACACTACGAGCGCTTCCCACCTGTGTCCGTCCATTGCTCCTAGACAGCAGAGTGGGTGAGGGAGGGAGGCAGGGCGGTTGTTGTCATCTCCAGCACTAAGTGGCTTTTCTCTCATCCTGTGGCATGGAGAGACTGGGGGGGGGGAACTGGGGGGGGTGATGCACATCGACTACGTGATGTGCTTGAGCTTGTAGATCGGCTAAGTGTAAAATCAGTCATTATGACGGCATCAAGGCCCGACAAAATACAATTTCAGGCGACTAAATCAACTGTAGATTTAGTCGACAAAAATCTTATGATATTTAGTCGACTAAAACTAGACTAACACTAAGACATTCCGGGTGACAAAAAAATTGACTAAAACTAAATGAAAACGTTTCAAGAGTATGACTAAAACTAAAATAGAAATGTGCTGCCAAAAACAACACTGCAGTGTAGATAGAAAGACAGATTGTGTTAACATTATGTTCCACATCCATGATTCCATATGTTCCATACTAATAAGTGTTATACTGTTATAGTAACACAGCTAGCAGTGTACATTGCAACCCAGGGGAATGTGGTACCCCACTGACATCCAACACTTTGCAGTTCTCTATCGTTTAACAATCCTCCGTCTGTCCAATTCCATGCCTGTGGGCTCTCAGGGAGCAACAGGGGCGCAATGTACACAGTCAATGTTAAGTGTTAATTTAACTCAGAGATTGTACAAATGTCCACAAGGGTCCGTTCGGCTACATTGATACACTTTCTGAGTCCCAGAGGGATACATTAACACTGAGCATTTTCATGTGTATAGGACTGTAATGGGCAGGCCGGTGTGGCAAGACCACTTTAGATCATCGGGAGCTAGACTTTCATGCTTTGACCCTTTTAACGGGGCTTTGATCACAACCTGGGGGTCAGTTGCAAGAGCTGTCCTGTGTGTGTGTGTGTGTGTGTGTGTGTGTGTGTGTGTGTGTGTGTGTGTGTGTGTGTGTGTGTGTGTGTGTGTGTGTGTGTGTGTGTGTGTGTGTGTGTGTGTGTGTGTGTGTGTGTGTGTGTGTGTGTGTGTGTCTTTATATAGTGTGTGTTCGTGAGCATAATTCTGCAGCTGTCCTGACCCTTATGTCCTCCAGGTTATTGTATATGCACATAGTGAGGCAGGGAGAGAGTACTATATGGTTACTGTACATGCATATAGTGAGGCAGGGAGAGAGTACTATATGGTTACTGTACATGCATATAGTGAGGCAGGGAGGGAGTATATGGTTACTGTATATGCATATAGTGAGGCAGGGAGGGAGTATATGGTTACTGTACATGCATATAGTGAGGCAGGGAGGGAGTATATGGTTACTGTATATGCATATAGTGAGGCAGGGAGGGAGTACTATATGGTTACTGTACATGCATATAGTGAGGCAGGGAGGGAGTATATGGTTACTGTACATGCATATAGTGAGGCAGGGAGGGAGTATATGGTTACTGTATATGCATATAGTGAGGCAGGGAGGGAGTATATGGTTACTGTACATGCATATAGTGAGGCAGGGAGGGAGTACTATATGGTTACTGTACATGCATATAGTGATGCAGGGAGGGAGTATATGGTTACTGTACATGCATATAGTGAGGCAGGGAGGGAGTATATGGTTTCTGTACATGCATATAGTGAGGCAGGGAGGGAGTATATGGTTACTGTACATGCATATAATGAGGCACTACTAGGGTTGATCTGTTCTCTGAGGCTTGGAGAGTGAGATGAATGACACCTACTTCACCTCCATCTCCTAATGAATGGATCTGCAGCTGCAGAAAGACCATTTAAATGTGCAAGTGCAATTTGGCAAATGTTCTGATACCACTAGAGCGAGCGCGTGTGTGTGTGTGCGTGTGTGTGTGTGTGTGTGTGTACACTGTGTGTGTGTGTGTGTGTGTGTGTGTGTGTGTGTCTGTGTCTGTGTCTGTGTCTGTGTCTGTCTGTCTGTACAGTATATGTACGTATATATGTGTGTGTCTGCATACATGGCCTTGTGTATGTGCATGTGTGTCTGTCACGTACATGCATAAACATGTTGATCGGTCTGTTTTGGCGGCGTGTGCGCTCATGTGTCCTCCTGTGTGTGTGTGTGTGTGTGTGTGTGTGTGTGTGTGTGCGCGCGCGCGCATGTGTACGCGTCCGTGCATGTGTGCACTGCAGTTGAACTACGCTGAGTCCAGGCTAACCCAGCTGGAGGGCTGTCACTGTGAGAGGACGTGCTCCGCCAACGGCCTGGTGTACAGGGACATGGAGCTGTGGGTCGAGCCCGAGAACTGCAGGAACTGTGCCTGCAAGGTCAGTGTCACCCCACGCCCCCTTCCTTCCTTAATAAAACCCATTTTGGGGCGGGAACCCCTTTAGGTGTTTTAAGCATTATGTTATACTTTAGCTATTGAAAAAAAAAGCAGATCTACCAGCTGACCTACAAGCTCGTAGCACTGCACTCTGTACCCGCCATGCTGCTATTCTTTTTTCAATGTATTTTATTGAGGCTCTGAAATTTCACAGCTGTTCAACATAGGAAAACTAGTTCCCCAATACGGACATTACAATGCACAGACAAATGAAAAAAAAAAAAAAAAAAAAAAAACGAGACAAACCGAGTAGACCACAGTCTTGACATGATTGTACATTCCAGGTCACCGGAGTCTTTGTTATTCACTACCGTTCAATAAGGTACATTGAAGCGCAGACTAGAAGGGTCCACTGTATCTGTATACCTTCGTTGAACCCTTTCATGTTATTGCAGAGGAGATAAGTCAGTTTCTCCAGAGGAACCACAGTCATTACCTTCCACTATAGGAACGTCTCTATGAATCCAAAGCTTGAGTATAGCCTTTCTCGCTATGTATGAGAGTATTCCAACCAATTTGGTGTTGTGTCTGGTCCTTGCACTGTATACCTTAGCTGCTAGTACACGCTGGAGAGGTGACAAGTTCAAATTATATCCAATCAAGGTGTCCAGCTCATTCTTCACCTCATTCCAAAACACCTGTATCTTTGTACATTTCCAAAGCATATGTGCATATTATGTACCAACTTCTGTGTCACATTTATTACATTTAGGAGAGCTGAGACAAAGCTTGCTTCTCAGTAGAGGTGTATAATGGAGTCTGTGTAAAATGTTGTATTTGTCTTCTATCTGACATTCCAAGTCAATCTGCCACTGCCTTTGAATATGATCAGTGGAGTGGTTTGAACTTACATCAAAGCATTCATACCGATAGGAAATAAATCTTTCTGGCACAGGATGTGTAAGAATATTTTCCAGGAAGGATGTCCTAGGGGCTTGCATGTTCTTTGTTACATAATGACGGATTTGTAAAAATCTAAAGAAATGTGACAGTTTAGCAAGCTGGTCCTCTAGTCCCTTATCATGCCAAACCCTGAATACTGGGTAGGTCTGCTATTTTTTGAAAAATCGTGAAAATGTGGCCCAAATCTTTAAATATATTCTTTCGGAACCAAAGTTTTTAACTCAAATCTTTTCTTCCAGGGGGGGTCCCTGGAACAATATATTTTTAGATGGGGGGTCGGCAGCCAATCACATATATTTCTGGGTGTCTTTGACATGAAATAGTTTGAGCACAACTGACGGAAACATGAGGTTTTTCAGAAAACTGTCATGGTTTAGAAGACATTTGTGACCCAGGCCAGCAGAATGTGCCTCATGTCGCCAGAATGAACATGCCTTAAATCAATAAATAAACTCGTTTTTTTTTTTTATGTGATTTTCTTTTTTTTTCATATTAATACAGTTTGAATGTTGAAGAAGGTTTTCATTCAAACAGATTGTTCATTTGGGCAAATGAAATGTATACATTTATACATCAAAGTGGGCTTGTTTTTTAACAAGTTTCTGGAGGCAGAAGAGCGCAGTTCCGAGATTTGCATGTTGGTTACGATTGGTCCTGTAATCTCTTTGTCCTCAGGTTTCACGCTCTGATCACCGCCCATTAGCGTGCTTGTGTTTGTAAACACAGAAGTATTCTGGGCATTTGGGTTAGACTTTACAGAAAATAAACAAAACCACGTATAGCTACTCGCTGAAATACACTTCCCAGCTTGGAGTCTTTCACCAACAAACAACAGGCTAGAAGCTAGCTAGCCTAGTTAGCCGTTTGTGTCGTGTGTTAAAGAGCAAAGAGATCACACGTCTTTTCTTTTAATCACAACTCGCTCATTTCTTGCTCATTTAAAAAAAGGTTATATACTATGTAAACTATGAAATGCAGGCTTTCATTTGGTATATAGAACGTTTGTGTAGGCCGTCTCTAAGAAACGGTATCAATTGAAAAGGAAATGTCGGAATTTTTTTTTCCTCGCGCACCCAGCAAAGAGCTACGTCTTTTCAAATACGGCCGTTAGTACTGTTAATTCAACATCCGGTGAGGGGAGGATACGGATCGTGTATGTATTGTGTATATAAATCAGGGCATACAGTGGGTGGGCTTTAGACCGGATGTAAGCCTTGCACACTAAATAGACACCCGATGTAGTATGAATCCACCCATCGAATGCACAGGAATTACTATAAATGAAACCAGGCATTGTGACTGCATGTGGACAGATCTGTTTATTAAAATAGCAAATCTACAAGCGCACAACATCATAGCCTGATGCGTCGATTTTATTTATTTAAAATACTGGGTCAATTGTCTGACTTTGATTGCTTAAAGTAGACCTGCATAAAATGGTGTACTGCAGCTATTTACAACCAGGTAGTGTATAAGTTAAATTGAACACTTAACTTAATATTTAATACTTGAATACTTATACTTAGTATTTAATACTTAGTACTTTCAAAAGGGTTTATTGGGGCACCTTACAAATTGCATTGTTTGTTCTACTGGCTTAAACATGTCAGTGTTTCTAGTGTTGCACTGTTGACAGCTAAAACGTCCTATTGTCTCTTGTCCCTCCCATTGTCACACCCACTTCTGTCCAGCTCTAAGGTGATAAAATGTTGTGAATATTGAAAAGGGCTTTTCTCAGCTTTGGGTGAAAGGCCCCAGTCATTTTAAAATGGTTATATCTCCTTCAATTATTGTCCAATTTCATTGAATGATACATCATATGAAAGCTTACATTCTGTACTTTAATAATCTGTAAAAATCTGAAAAATGGAAAAGGCGACATGAGGCATGTTTTGTTGGCACTGGTCACATTTGTATGTCTAAATTATTTTTTAATGAAGTTAATTCCTCTCCCTCTCTTCTTTCTTGTCCTTGGATGTCCGACCACAAAGCCACCACAACCTCTGCTCATTCAACTGCAGGACATTGTGGTGTCACCTGACAATGTCCCTCAACAGCCCCACTGTCATCCCTATAACAGCACGGTCCTAGTGTCGGTCTTCATCCCCACTAGCTCTCCTCTCCCCGTCCTTCACTGACATCCACACAACGTCTCTTTCCATTTCCTCTTCTCCGTCTTCCCTCCTATACTTCCTAACAAGCTCACCCTCACTTTCTGCGTGAGAGCTGCAAGCCTCTCAAAGATTGTGTCAAATTCCTAGGGGGAATTAGGCTCGCTGCATCATTGCATACATCAAGTGCACAGGGGAGTTTAACCCTCCTGATTTCCTCCTGCGGACATGTCATTAACTGATAACCGCAGAGTCCCCAGGGGGGGGGAGTGGGTGACCCCATTTCAGATGACTCATGAAATGAAATACCGTATAGCACATGCTGAGAGAGTGATATCAGCCATGAACATGAACGTATAGGTCTCCAGGGACCCCTGGAACAACTGCCTCGGTATATCACACTGTATGATGATTGTGTGATTACTCTACTGTACGTCCATGGTCAGGTTATAGCAGTGGCGCAGTCGGTAGCGCTGTAACGTCACAGCTAGAAAGACAGTCCTGCGTTTCATTCCTGCTGGAGATGCTGTGGGTGCTGGGCTGGGGGGCGTGTTCTCTCCTGCGCGTCATCAGTGCCCAAACCTTGGGTGGGGTTGACAAAAGTGCCTAGTGCCGGCCCGGGCGGCTGGTGTAGCGGTCCAGGCACCTTGCACCTTTGGTTGGTAATCCAGTCTGACAGCGAGCTGCCGGCTCCCAATCCCGGCGGCCTTTACTGCGTGTGTGTGTGTGTGTCCCATCTCTCTCCGCATTTCCTGTCCGCCTACTTTCATCTATCGCTCTGTCAATAAAAAGAAAATGGCGAAAGCCAAAAGCACCTAGTCCCCACCTGACTCCGTCAGATGATGGCAGTAGTGAGTGCCTCCTCCTGCTCCCATCTGGTCTCTCTCGGGCAGAGACGATGTACTCCGATCAAATGCTGATCGGAGCGATATGCGACCGTATGCGGCCGCTAGAGGCGGGATCAACGCGAGACTGGTGACATATTGTAGCTGTGCCACAGCGCAAATGTAAACACAACCTATCAGGACTACAACTCGAAAATTATGGATATTTTTTTGTCCCGCTGCTTCGGGTTCATCGTTTCTGCTTGAGAGAGACCAGATGCAGGTAGGAGGAGGGAACTTGTGAACTCAATACTGTCACCATCTGGCGGAGTCAGGTTAAGGGTATAGGTACCCTCGCAAAAAATGATCCTGGTCTCTAAACTGCTTCTCCCTGGCCAGCCTGATGGAGTGGAAAGGAACTGGTCGGAATAACGTGGTCCTTCGACACGCTATGTCCAACCGGGGAAACTCCCCCCTGTCGGGTGAAAAGAAGCGGCTTGGTCTCCTCATGCATAGAAGGAAGCATGAGGTCAGTCCGTTGCTCTCCCCAGGTTGGCAGAGAGAGTCTAGCACCCAGGATTAGAATTGACACTGAGTGAAAAAAATTGATTGCAAAATCGTGGGATAAAAATGTAATTATGTATGTATGTATGTATTATTAAACAAAGGAGGTCAAGGTGTAATCGGTAGCCCAAGAAGTTTACCTATTATGTTTGTGTATTGTGAACACACACTCGGCCATTTTTCGTGCCTTTCAGCATTGGGAGCACACTAGGCATGTGAATCTCGTCTCATCTCACGATTCGATACGCATCTCGATGCACTGCCAGCGATGCGATACATTAGAGATACATGGAATCCCCTGGCGATACGATGCGATACGATTCTCCCTCTTCCCGATGCGATGCGATAACCATTTAGTTCAAATCAATGTGATACGATGCGATTCACCCCTCTACCGATACGATGCGATTTGATGGCGATTCATCACAATAGAAAGGATTTATATTAAAGCTCTATTAATTTCCCAAAACATGTAAAAATGCATTACATTTAAATTCAAAGCAATTTATTGTTTTACTGTAGGTTAGTATTATAGCTCTGCATCTCAAACAACCCAACTTATAGAATTCTGTAAGTAAACAAAGGGTCTGCTCTCTGCTGGTTATTGTGGAATTGTTAGATTACTAATAATCATAGGCTATAGTATAATTATTATATCTCAAAGGTCAATTTGAGGTTTTGAGTATAGAGGGTTCAAGAGATTAAAATGTAATAGCCATCATTTAATCATTCATCAGTTCATCAATTAATGTTACCAACAAAACAAAAATTACAGGT
Source organism: Protomyctophum parallelum (assembly GCF_964188405.1). Taxonomy (NCBI): domain Eukaryota; kingdom Metazoa; phylum Chordata; class Actinopteri; order Myctophiformes; family Myctophidae; genus Protomyctophum; species Protomyctophum parallelum. The sequence continues at coordinate 47,751,471 of NC_139699.1, read as the reverse complement.
CACACTTGTAGTGCTGTCAAACAAGTCTATGTCTAGTTTAATCTGCAACGGTTTTATAATATAATTGCCTATGTAGGCCTATAGTGGGGGTCCCTACTTGATCTCTCACTCTCAGCTAAGTGGTCCTTGGCTTGACCTGAAAAGCATTGAAGACCCTGGCCTGCATGTATTATTAACATGTATGTATATAAGCAGATGTACAAGCTCACAACGCGTCTCATCCACGCCCCGCTGTGAGCTTGTGGATCTGCAATTTTAGGCGTGCGACACCGTCTTGCTGCAGAATATAAATAAGGCTTCTATCCCAGAGAACAGCAGGGGAAAGCTGGACAGTGGAAAGTTGTAAACGACTTTAAACGCAACGCAAGCAGTACACCCTGCTGTGGCGTAACGTGTGTGCAGACTGCAGAAGCTTTCTTTAATTACAAATTGATGATGATCGCAACTCAGATTTGTGTCGGATAATCAGCAAGCACAGCTGTGGAGTGTGGATCAGATTCATTACGAGCAGTCCAGCACGCAGCGCTACAGTGAAAAGTCAACTGATCGACGGACAAAGCTACTCGGACAGCTATTTTATAAAGCTAAAGAGTAAAGGTGGTGCTTCTTGTTTAATGCGTGGGGCTCACTTCTGTTAGTTGCGACTCGCGGGTGCTCTTTATAGTCTGAGTCCGTTTGTTGTCTCAACGCGTCTACTCTGACTGCACCGTCGTACGGTAGCTTCTGTTCACTGACTGTGTGCGCTGCGAGAGACCTTTTTTGATGGTACGTTCAATGCGCCTCGGAAACACAGCATAGGGTGAAATTTACCATGAAAAAACGGTGCAACCACGGATTTTACCGATGCAAGCACTCCGCAAACGATGCATCGAGATTTCACCCGTCAATTTTACCGATACACAGTGAATGAACCGATTCACTCGCATCGCGCACGTCATAATCGATGAATCGATACGTATCTATTATTTTCCACATGCCTAGAGCACACGCACAAACAAAACCCGTCCCACACAGGCCAATTATAAAAACATACTTAACTGCTCCACTGCTGGTTGATTTCAGTACTACATTTTCCAATATTCGCAAAACCAGAATGGTTTAAAAAGGATTTCAGTCAGTATCAATGGCATATAACTGTATACCACATTTTGACAAATCCGTGATCCTCTGCCGTGACCACTGGAACGTATGGGCGTCAAAGCCCTTAGAAATGTATTTCAGTTACCACCAACTCTCTAAAGACACTCTGTGTGAACATTTATTGCTGCTGTTTTGCACATTGGGTGTTTTTCTTTTTGCAATGAAGCTCATTTGCATAGAAAGGGGTTGATGCAAATCATACAGAAGCAACTTGTCATTTGCTTGGCAGTGCGGTTAGGTGTGCATTTCATAATTGCATTGTTTATGTTTTGTGTTATACTGTATATGCACGATTTTTTTGTTTGTTTGTTATAGTATTTTGAGTTAATTGGGCTTCGTCTGAGCCTTCATTTGACAGCAGCCCGATCTCACCCAAACACGGGGAAATAGCACGGATTGGCAATTCCATACATTCACGCCTAGAAAACCCCAAAATCCATACATTTTACACTACTACTATATTGACTGCGCGTGGCTTTCACTAGTATTGTATGTACGGAATTGTCAAGCCGTGCTATTTCACTGTGTTTGGTTGAGATTGGGTTTGACATTATTTACGATTCTGTACTATTACTATAGAGCGTCGCAGTCCCTCGTGAGACCCAGAAAATAAATCCCCGTTCATTTTCCTCATAGACTTTTCAGAAAGTATTTATTTAAAGACGTTTACGCCGCGGACAAAGCCAACTCTTGTCGTGACAAATCATGACAAACACAATGTTTTGGGCCAAACAAAGAATTAGAAAGTAGAAAGAAACGGCAGGTTACAACACTTTTGTTGTTGTTTTTCTTCTTTGTAATTATTCGTTTGGTCCAAAATATTGTGTTTGTTGTCATGATTTGTCACGAGAGTTGGCTTCGTACGAGGTCTTTAAATAAATACTATGGGAAAAATGCATTGGGATTCATTTCCTGGGCCTGGCGTCGTCATGAAAGGGGACTGCGACGCTCTATTGGGTTACAACTCGGATGGGGCTGAGTCTGCTCTACCGAACTTCGCAGCGTTCGACACGGCAACTTGCTCGCTTTAGCTCGCTCGGTGGTGTCTCTCATGGATTAAGTTCGGTAGAGATGGCTCCGTCACTGTCTCTGGGGAGGATTTCAGTGTTAGATTTTGGGGTTTTCTAGGCGTGTATGTACGGAAATGCCAATCTGTGATCCATTAAACATTCAATACTCAAACTTGACAAGCAACAGTGTAGCAAATAATGACACAAAATAAGAATATCACAATATATAGTTATACCAAAAACTCTCTTCGGACATGGTCCCTTAAAAAGGTTACTTCTTTACTTCTGGTAAAGCTTGTATGCTCTTGGGAGGCTCTGGTGCCTTTGCGTCTAACTCAAAGGTTTAGTGAGTGTCCTCCCATTCCTCAGATTGTAGCGACTTGTCTTTGTAGTCTAGGCTCTGGATCATTGGACTGGTCCCTTCTCTCAGTAGCCGATTAAATTCCCCTAGAGCGGCGGCCTCTCTCCTCGCCTCTAGAGTAGGGAAGGAAAACCACTATACAGCATTATTTATGTTACAGTATATTCCGTGAATGTCTGGGTGTAAGGTGAGACGCAGCAGCGTATACTCACTATACTGTATATGTGTCAGAAGTTCAGAACTCATTCTCTCCCTGTTTCTGATGGTTTGTTCTTTGTTTTAGTAAAATAAAATGCATTTTTGTTTAACAGAATGGTGTGGTGGAGTGCCGTAGAATCTTCTGTCCGCCAACAAACTGCTCAGAGGACTCACTACCTGTGCACGTCGATGGTACCTGCTGTAGAAAATGCAGACGTAAGTACGAGGCCTACAAACTTCCTTGTTGACTGGATCAAAGAGAATGGGGAATTGACAAGGGTGGCCGTCAATCACATATGATGACACAACACAACAACCCACATGCAGCATTCAGTGTCCGGACATCACCTCGTCTCGCAGCAAAAGCATACAGCAAATAAATAATTAAATACCGTATACATTCCACATCTTTCAAAAATAATAACCATTGCTGATAAAAAAAACTATATTTTGGGACAATGCCAGTGTGATTTGGTTGGCATGCAGACATACTTTTCACACCTCGACTAACCAAAGTCAACTCGACATCGCCTTGCAAGCATGGTCACCACTGCTTTTACAGTAATTGCCGTGAATAGGAATTATGTGGACCACATGTTTAAAATCAGGTCACTTTTACGTTGTTTTTTTTTATTATAAAAAGGATATACCTTCCAGACATTTGCCCTCAGAGCACAGAGCGTCTTCTTGTGTCCATCTAAGTTAAGATACAGGGTCGGCCAGTTCTGGATATTCTTGGGTGGTGTGACGCAACTGTCAAGAGTCTCAAAGCTATTCACAGTTCTGGCAAGAACAGTGTCTCGTTCGCCCAGACTGCCAAACCACAAAGTCCCCCAAGGGGTACATTTGGGGAGGGGTTTTTGAATAATTTGTCCTACCCTCCCAGCATCCTCCCCTGTGAGATATCAGAACCCTGGCACAGAGAAGCTCGGCTAGTCCTGCACCCTGGAGAGGAGGAAAAGCAGGGCTTCACAAGCTATATGAAGATGATATATAGCTTAATTTTCTATTTCTGCCTCAGAGGATTATGCAGAAGGGTCCTCCCTGTTGTATTCTTAATATATTGTTCATGCATGCTAACGAAGCTCAACTTTGTTTTGAACTTAATTAACTACAGAACTTGAAGCTGGGAAACTATCTTCCTTCTAGTGTTAAACGCATTTTGTGGCATTTCGACTGTTGTTGGAATGACTGTTGGAACTTAATCTAAATCTTAATCTTATCTAATTATTTCCTCGGGCATATCCTTATCAAGATGTCATGAAGTAATTGCTATTTCTTCCCACAGCTAAATGCACCTACATGGGCCAGACGTTGTCCGAGGGCCAGCGCTTTTTGTCCAAGAGCTGCAGGGAATGCAAGGTAATCCCCCCCCCCCCCCTTTGAAGTGGAACATGTGCTGGATGTTCTGTGATGTTCCTGTGTTTGTGTCTCGTGGCGTTTGATTACAGCAAATCTGCACATGCATAATACAGCAGGAACCTCTCCTCTCCTCTCCTCTCCTCTCCTCTCCTCTCCTCTCCTCTCCTCTCCTCTCCTCTCCTCTCCTCTCCTCTCCTCTCCTCTCCTCTCCTCTCCTCTCCTCTCCTCTCCTCTCCTCTCCTCTCCTCTCCTCTCCTCTCCTCTCCTCTCCTCTCCTCTCCTCTCCTCTCCTCTCCTCTCCTCCTCCTCTGTGCTATCCCATGCACCATAATTGTAAAGTTACCCCCAGCACAGAGTTGGCTAGATGCAGCCCAAACACTACGGCGTCCAACACAACGCCGGCTGTCCCCTCTGTGTAATGGCCGTCTGCGGTGGACTAATCTGTGTTATTCAATTAGCTAGCAGGCCTTATTAGTTCCCAGTCCCTCCCCAATCTGTTCAATCTCCCTTTGTTTGTTCCCTCTGCTGGAGAGATAGCCAGGTCACGTGAATAATTTATTAGCATGGCAACAAAGGGCTGTTTTAGATTGTGACATCATCTCTGTGTACGTTATAATTAAAGTCTACGCTGCGGCACAGGGAAGACAAAAAGGTGATCTCCCCTCACTCAGAAGCCATTTATCTTCTAAGAACATCGTTTTAAAAAGGAGAAAATGCACGTGTCATGCGTATAATTGGTTACAAACTAACTAACAGAGTATTCCCAGTGCTCCTCATTAGCCTTTTGAGACCTGAAAAAACCCATCACTGTATTGTTATATGTAAGCCGGGTTTCAGGCAATTACAGACATCACTTATACGCCTGGATGGATGGTAAATTGGCAATTTGTGTGTGTGTGTGTGTGTGTGTGTGTGTGTGTGTGTGTGTGTGTGTGTGTGTGTGTGTGTGTGTGTGTGTGTGTGTGTGTGTGTGTGTGTGTGTGTGTGTGTGTGTGTGTGTGTGTGTGTGTGTGTGTGTGTGTGTGTGTGCGCGTGCGCGTGCATGTGCGCGTCCTAAACAATCCCATAACGACAGTGGATGTCAGGACAATAACACAGTGTTCCAGGTCTTACCAGTAGTGGTTTGCGTGACCTTTGGACTCTCTTATCAGGAGGAAGTCTGTCAGAAAGGCTTTACTAAAAAAAAAATACTCCTCTGATCATTTGATCTCTCCATGGGGATGTGGGCTTAGGTTCGGGGGAGGCGCAGAGGGAGGGAGTACATGTTCAAGTTGTGTGTGTGTGTGCGCGCGCGCGACCCGCGCGTGCTTGTTTGGCTGTGTGTGTGTGGGGTGGTGGTGGGAGGGAGGTGGTGCATGTGTGGGGGGAGGTGGTGCGTGTGTGTGGGTGGTAGTGAGAGGGAGGTGGTGTGTGTGTGTGATATGTGCCAGTGCTGAGGCTTTGCCTGCTGACTGTTGATTAGCACCATGACCTTCCATCCCTCTCCGTCATCTCCCCCTCGCAGCAGGAGAGGTGGAAGGGGAGGTGTCTGAGCGACAATGAATAAATGCACAGGCACACGGAGAGAGAGACACAGCGAGGTGAGCCAAGGGGGCTGTGTAAAATGAAATGCAGAAAACACACCCTGTGGTTTTTGTTGGCCCTCTTTGAAGTGTAGCTAACGCAGTCTGTGATGCTTCCTCGGTCTTTAGCAGAGCCCTGCGTGGCACCGTTTTCTTACGCCTGCTTCCCTCACATTGGACTTCACATTGGACTTCTGACCATTCCCGCCCATGTTTAATAGTTTAATTTATGACCTCCCACCCAAAATGTAAGTATGATTCAGACCAGTAGCCTATAATCCCACATTATTACCATCTCTAGTCCTAGGTCATTCCAGCACCATGGACAGTGACATGGTAAACTAAAGACAGTGAGGCCATTCCAGCACCATGGACAGTGACATGGTAAACTAAAGACAGTGAGGCCATTCCAGCACCATGGACAGTAGTGACATGGTAAACTAAAGACAGTGAGGCCATTCCAGCACCATGGACAGTGACATGGTAAACTAAAGACAGTGAGGTCATTCCAGCACCATGGACAGTGACATGGTAAACTAAAGACAGTGAGGCCATTCCAGCACCATGGACAGTGACATGGTAAACTAAAGACAGTGAGGCCATTCCAGCACCATGGACAGTAGTGACATGGTAAACTAAAGACAGTGAGGCCATTCCAGCACCATGGACAGTGACATGGTAAACTAAAGACAGTGAGGTCATTCCAGCACCATGGACAGTGACATGGTAAACTAAAGTCGGTGAGGTCATTCCAGCACCATGGACAGTGACATGGTAAACTAAAGACGGTGAGGTCATTCCAGCACCATGGACAGTGACATGGTAAACTAAAGACAGTGAGGTCATTCCAGCACCATGGACAGTGACATGGTAAACTAAAGACGGTGAGGTCATTCCAGCACCATGGACAGTGACATGGTAAACTAAAGACAGTGAGCCCATTCCAGCACCATGGACAGCGACATGGTAAACTAAAGACAGTGAGGTCATTCCAGCACCATGGACAGCGACATGGTAAACTAAAGACAGTGAGGTCATTCCAGCACCATGGACAGCGACATGGTAAACTAAAGACAGCAGTGAGGTCATTCCAGCACCATGGACAGTGACATGGTAAACTAAAGACAGCAGTGAGGTCATTCCAGCACCATGGACAGTGACATGGTAAACTAAAGACAGTGAGGTCATTCCAGCACCATGGACAGTGACATGGTCAACTAAAGACAGTGAGGTCATTCCAGCACCATGGACAGCGACATGGTAAACTAAAGACAGTGAGGTCATTCCAGCCCCATGGACAGTGACATGGTAAACTAAAGACAGCAGTGAGGTCATTCCAGCACCATGGACAGTGACATGGTAAACTAAAGACAGTGAGGTCATTCCAGCACCATGGACAGTGACATGGTAAACTAAAGACGGTGAGGTCATTCCAGCACCATGGACAGTGACATGGTAAACTAAAGACAGTGAGCCCATTCCAGCACCATGGCCAGTGACATGGTAAACTAAAGACAGTGAGGTCATTCCAGCACCATGGACAGCGACATGGTAAACTAAAGACAGTGAGGTCATTCCAGCACCATGGACAGTGACATGGTAAACTAAAGACAGTGAGGTCATTCCAGCACCATGGACAGCGACATGGTAAACTAAAGACAGTGAGGTCATTCCAGCACCATGGACAGTGACATGGTAAACTAAAGACAGCAGTGAGGTCATTCCAGCACCATGGACAGTGACATGGTAAACTAAAGACAGTGAGGTCATTCCAGCACCATGGACAGTGACATGGTAAACTAAAGACGGTGAGGTCATTCCAGCACCATGGACAGCGACATGGTAAACTCGGCTGCTTGACAGTAGAATATCAATAAAGACATGCTCTGTAGCCTACCTGTCGGTAACATTATTTTCTCCTTTGCATTTTTTTTTTAGCTTTTGCTTTGTAATCTTCTGCTTTGATCTTCTTTTGAGCTGTGATTGTTGACACTATGCTCCTCCGTGCTCCCACCCTGTTGCATGCTTCCGCCACGGGTTCTCAACCCGTGGGTTGCGACCCCTCGGGGGGTCGCCAAATTATTTTGGGGGGTCCCCAAATAGTTAATAGTTTTTTTGCAACTGAATGGCCGGAAAATGGAAATGAAGAGTTTACATACAGTACTATATGGGGGTCGGGGGTCTCTCGGGGTGTTGCCAAAGCATTTCCGGGGGTCCCCGGCCAAAAACGTTGAGAACCCCTGCACTATACATTCAGTTTATTGCAGGATTTTGCGGGACTCCCAGTTGTTGTTGTTTTTTTTATCTCTCACTGCAGTTAAAAACAGCCTGCTCCTGTGAGATCCATTCCCAATACAGGGCTCTAGTCTGGAGCACTGTGGCTCAGTCCACGATATTTCCACTATCCTCCAGTCTTGCGGTGTGATTTTTCTCCAATCCAAACAGCACAGGTGTTTGTGTACAGTACATTGATTTTCTTTCCCCCAATACTGTTAGAGAATGTTTATTTGGTTGTCGATTGTGTGAGTGTTGAGGGTGAAATGTGGTCTGTTGTACGATAGTTGGGTACTAGAAATCCAATCAGGATTGGCTCGGAATATTCTTTTCTCTGAGGAAATGTAGTCATTCGGGTCGAATTTGTCTCCACTTTTGTTGAGCGCCGGTAATAGTCCTTGATTCCAAATGCTGGGGAAAGTCCCAGAACTTAGGATGATGTTAATGTGTTTTAATATAGCCAATTGGAATTTGGGGTCTGTGTATTTTATCATTTCATTTAGGAGGATACAGTCTGTATCTCTCTGGGTTCTTGAGTTTGAGCACATTTTTAGTTCATCTTATGTATTTGCATTTTCTCTTTGTTTTTCTTTACTAGCCCTTACCCCTTGTGGCCGTGGGGGGTACTGCACCCGGGTGCGTTTGTAATTGACTAATCAATTCATTAATAATCATAAATGTGTCAAATCGAAAAAAGGGCTTCGTTACGCCCTCCACATTCATATGGTCAATGCCTGTGTGACATTGTTAGAATTATAGTATGATATAGTATGATTGAGCCAAAGAGTAGTTTAACCATACAGTATGTCTCCATTTTGGATTGGTATAGCTCATCCTGTTGTTGTTTTAGGGGCAATTCACACTATGGTCCCGGGTGCGCACTCGGGACCACTTGGCAGATGTTGTGATAGTGTGAATGATGCGTACCGTTCCCGGGAGCGGATCGCCCAACCGTCCCCGGGACCGCATGGGGGGCGGGTCTCTGGACCGTTGAAGTGTATTCAGATACGGATCGTTCCAATGTGAATGCATGTGTACCTAAAGAAGGAAGTGGACTTTCTTTTTATGAACGTGACATAATCTCTAGTCGACGAGCCAAGCGTCAACAAAAAGAAACACACAGACGCTGCACGACGCATAACACCAGCGCATTTCTCAACGCCGCACGTCTCCTGTTGAATCTGCATATACGCGCAGCACCACAGTACGCGCTGATCTTATTCTGCGGACTACACGTGGCTCTTGGGCTTTGCTTGGCATAGTTTCCAAAGTAAAACAAAATAACAATAATGCTAAGGTAGAATCCATAGCAAACTAATATCAAACACGACACTGGAGCACAGAACTGACTGACACAGTGAATAGCAGGCAGGCTGTAGTATAACGGCAAAGAGGCAATGCAACTAATGTGTGTCTGGATTTATTTGAGACAATATGTCGCAGAGTTTATGGTCAGTGTCCGGGCGTGCCAGCCATCAAGCACACCGCCATCTGGAGGATTAAAGTGTGTTATTCAAGTGTACCCGGTGCACTGTTGAATCTCGAGCAATGTGAATCATGGCCAGGCAACCGTATTCGGAAACGGTTCCAATGAAACGGATTCAGTCCGTCTCAGTGTGAATTGCCTATTAGTTTCTTCCACTGCCTGTTTCTCCTTGGGTGGTCTGCGCCAACCAACAACGTGCCAATACAATACTCGAGACATTCAATTAAGATGAGAACAGCAGCAGGAGCTCTGTTGACTGCAGCATTATCAAAGGGGTAGGAGAATACTTAATTCTGCCCTGACAGTCGGGGCTGGTAACTATAACCTGGCTGGCTGGCTGGTTTAAGTATAATGGAGTTATCCAAAGTGGAATATAATTCAGTTCAGTTCAACTTGGTGTTTCAAGCATTGTGTTATACTTTAGATATTGGAAAATAGCAGGTTTACAAGCTCATAGCGCGGCACCGAGTGCCGCGCTATGAGCTTGTAGTTCTGCTATTTTTGAAAAATCGTGAAAATGTGGCACAAATCTTTGAATATATATTCTTTCAGAGCCAATGTTTTTCACTCTGGGGAGTCCCTGGAACAACATATTTCCAGATGGGGGTCGGAGGCCAATTACATATATTTTTGGGGGTCCTTGACATGAAAATGATGACGACTGACATAGAAACATAGGTTTTTTCAGAAAACTGTCATGATTTAGAAGACATTTGTAGAATCGTCCTCGGGTCTAAATGGGTTAACACTAGCTTGTCTGAACTCAACTCACCTACTACTCTGACGGCTAACGGTAATGATGACCGTGTTTTTGGTGCAATTCCATTGGCCACTCTCTCCCTGCATCTCTTCTAATGCTCTTCACACCTCTCCCACCCACGGCGGGGGGTTGACGACTTGCCATTGTCTTCTAAATGTCACATTCCAACTAATTCAAGGCAGCGTTTCAACTCTACAGGACAACTCAAGTTATTTTATTTTTTTATTTGCAATTTACCAAACTATAATTATAGTGACGGTGTGAGCGCTATATTGAATACCCTTGCACAGCCCAAAGTAATTGACGCCAACTGCCTGCAAATTATTTGGTCTTTGATTGTGTGATTAACGGATTATATATAAATCCTTTTAGACCAAATAACACATTTAATAAAAAACTGGGCGTTGGGGGTGCGTCAGCTCGGTCAGGAGGTAACAGGGGGTGCACCTACACAGTTTGGTAATGGATAAAACACTGTCCGACTTTTTATTGAGCCAATGAAATACCACACGTTATTGTAACAGCCAGAGCCTGCAAGCGCATTGCTCAGTCAAACGAAATACGACAGAGTTATATATATTGTCATTTTTATATAGAGCGGGAAACATTATAGCTACACGTGTATGGGTAAGGGGCCGGGCGCATCGATGTAATTAATATAGGCTATATTTGATTGATTGTGAGAGAGGAAGGGGGGAAAAAAGGAGAGAGCCGTGCGTGCGTGCAAATCAGTTCCACTGGTCGCTTGCAGAAAAGTTTACAGACAAAGAAGGACGGACAAAACTGTTATCTTTTGACTGAAAAAAACATTTAGAGGTTCGGGAGGTCCATCGGGATGGAATGATTTTTTATTTGGAATCGCATCGGCAAGCATTCTCTTTCCAAGGAAAGGAAATGTCGGTCGGGTCAAACCGACCATGCACAGCTCGTAGTCACGATGGTACAAACTTTATTATTCCAACATAATTATGCTATAAAGATGCCGTGTATAGTCAACATTAATTTATATCTATTGAGCTATGCTCTTGGTGGAAACACACCATATTTCACCATATATTTTTTCCGTTTCGGGAAAAATAGACAGACATTGTTATTTCTGCAAATCACATATAACAAATATAACCTCTAAAACTACATTTGATCTATGTTGTGAGTACATTCGTAATGTAAGTTTGCCTACATGTGGAAGTAGTTGGAATTCAAATGACCCATAACTTGAACAATGCCCGTCTCCAGCCGGGAGGGAGGTGTGAACTTCACTGCTTGCGGGGGGAGAAAGGGTGACGGCGGTCATTTGGGTGAAAAAGTGCAGATATAGTAGGTATAAGTATGCCTAAAATCATATTTACAAAACGTTTCAGATGAAAAACACAAACAGATGATTTGAATCGAATATTTAGAAAAAGTCATGCAAGGGGAACTTTCTCAGTACTTCATGGGCAAAGAAAATCCACTTCAAAATCGGTCAGATGGACTGTGTTAAGTGATTTCTATGTGATCAATTATAAGTAGGCCTTTTGGGAGTGTGAAATAAAACAATACGTCATACACACATGTATCTCAGAGCAGATGTGAGTTTTGGGTGGAAAGATGAATCAGACTATGTCCGTGGGAGGGAACGCTCGCATGAGTGGTGTTTGATCGTAGGCTCATTTCGTGAATGAAGTCCATAGTATGGCTGTACTGTATGTATAAATAGCACACAGTGCAGTCAATGAATCGGCACAATGTTGAACCAGAATGCTGTCTTTGAAGTGACTTTTGAAGGGGATTTTAGTCAATGCCTCAGACCTTGGAAGGCAAACTGGGGACTACCAGAACACGGCAACTGATGACACGGCCATGCTGTGTACACCATATACTCAGAGAAACTGTGTGTGTGTGTGTGTGTGTGTGTGTGTGTGTGTGTGTGTAAAATGTTTTGCTTTTGCAGCTGCTACAAACAGCTGCAAACGTCGGATGCATCTTTTCATCTTCATGTTGCTGGCTTCCATTGATATTTGATAGTGAATGGAAGACTATCTTTGTCTGTGTCAACGCAGCATAAGACTTACAATGGACTATATGTACACACGCCATTTTGGAAAGAACTTGTGCCACTTCCCTACTTCCTTCACAGGTGTTACCGATTATACTAATGAAAGCTCTGTTCCATTCGGGTTCAAACGGAGTCAGGGTGCTGCTGTTGCGCATGTTGTTCTTGAGTGGCTTCCAAATGGTTATTGGGAGTTATGCCATATTGTTGCATGCTTGTGTTGTGCAGCGAATCTACAATAGCTATTTTGAGCTTTAGGGTTAGGAAAAAAAAAAGTCATAACTGTAAAAGTCGCATTCAAAAAAATTGCTGTCCTAAAGTGTGTGTGTGCGAGCGCGCTTGTATCTTTTTTAGTGTATCTGTACCTTCATGTCCTTTTTGTACCACAGCTTTTTGGCTGAGACCCAGTCCGTTGTCATGGCAGCTGTATTCAAGATCCGTTACATATTGGTTGCCTAAAGCTATGGTTGCACTGTACTGCAAAATGAACATTAGTTGGGCCCTCATGGGTTCATTTTTACGCTCTCAGAGCAAAACTGATACTCAGGATTTTACTGTGGCATGGAGGGCCAAATATATGATGGGATTCCAACCCGACATTCATACTAATGAGCATAACTTCAAACGGAGAGAGGGAGACTAATTAGTGAAATCAGCTGGTGTAACATTTGGTTGGAACAAAAACGTTATAGACTCAACCTGCCAAGGCAAACATTTGTCCCAAAATGGCAAAACATATCAAAGTTAGATATATGCATACTGTGGAATAGATTATTGCCTGCATTCGTTCGTCATAGCTGATTCCAACCGACACCAATGAAGTGTGGCATTTCAACATGGGAACATAAAAAGAATAAGATATATACATTTCCTTTTGCCTTGTAGGCCGTTTAAAAAATGGTCACAGGTCAGATTGTAATAACTTGACACTTAACTTGAACGAGAAATGACTGACAATGACCGGTACAAATAATAAAAAATAAATAATGTACTATGGCCAAGAGCAGTTCACTGAATAATCGTATACTTTTTTTCCCAAAAATAGACAATAAATTATAAACATTTCAACCTTTTTGAAAATGTTTAAATGACCCACAACGATGTGTAAATGACAATAGAAATATGACATTTCATATTTCATTCAGCAGTTATGCAAAATAATTTTGATCAGGTGATTATTAAATAATTCTCTTGCTTTCACTGTGAACTACCCGTCATATCAGCCCTTGACCAAAGGGTTCATCATTATTGTTCCTTCTACCACCCTCACCCAGGGCTGGGTATGTGATGAGAACATACTGTAGATATGATATAGAGCGTCGCAGTCCCGCCCCCTTTCAGAACGACGAGTGGCCCAGGAAATTATTCTCCATACATTTTCTCCATAGGCTTTTCAAAAAGTATTTATATAAAGACGGTTACGCCGCGGACAAAGCCAACTCGGATCGTGACAAATCATGACAACAAACACAATATTTTGTGCCGATCAAATAATTTGAAAGAAGAAAATAAAGGCAGGATACAACACTATTTGTTTTGTTTTTCTTCTTACTAATTATTTGATCGGCCCAAAACATTGTAATGCGACGCTCTATACTGTAGATATCAGTGACTTTGCCACATAAAGCTTTAAAGAGAACCTAAACTTAAGTCTTGATGAAATGGAATCGCTAATTTCAAGATCACGCTTCGTTAATTTGTGCCAACTCTGTTGTATCTTCAATATCATGGGCTTTGAGCTGACACATGCATCTCTCGTTCTCAGAACGGCTTGATGGTGAGAGTCACGGAGACCTGTCCAGAACTCAACTGTACCCTCAGCGAGCAGATCCTGCCCGACAACAGATGCTGCAATGTTTGCAAAGGTGGGTCCTCACTTCATATGTATGCTCCTGTACTCCGCCCGGGACTGTGTTTGTATTGCGTGAGGCCGTCTAACCATCTCCCCGGCTCATCAGTCCGACATGCTGTTCGCCACATTCCAATGAGGTGTGGGTAGACTGCGCAAAGATGCGGCTTCGGGGCTGTGCTTCTCAAAATGACTCCCATTTGTCTCCTCGCGTCCTGGTATGAATGCTTCATCTGCTCATGGCGGCAATACACATCGAAGCAGATTGGTCTTGTCTAGGTTTGGAACACCCGCTATGCCAATTTGCCTCGACTCAGCAATGTTTTGTTGGCAGCGAGGTAGAAGGTAAATGGCCACAGGTAATTTAGTGAAGAGATTGAATAAACAAACCGTAGGAAGCTGTCAACGATGGAGCCATAATGGAGGCAACCTGGGGGAAGGATCGGAGAGGAGAAAATTGCGCTCACATTTAACCCATTTTGGGCGAGAACCTCTTTTGGTGTTTTAAACATTATGTTATAATTTAGCTATTGAAAAATGGCAGATCTACAAGCTCCTAGCGCGCCACTGAGTGGCGCGCTACGAGCTTGTAGGTCTGCTATTTTTTAAAAGTCGTGAAAATGTGTCACAAATCATTGAAAATATATTTCAGAACGAACATTTTTAACTAAAATATTGGCTTCTGGGGGGTCCCTGGAACTACATATTTTCAGATGGGGGTCCGTGGCCCAATAGAGATAATTCTGGGGGTCCTTGACATGAAAAAGGGTGAGTACCACTGACATAGAAACATGGTTTTCAGAAAAATGTCAGGATTTAGAAGCCTTGTTTCTTTTTAATCGACCTCAGTCCAAAATGGATTAAGTAAAATAAGCAGAGCAGGTTCGTGACGGCCATCTGGAAAGTAGAGGGGTGGGTGATTGGGGACGAGGGTGGTAAGAAGAGACGGAAAGGAGTTGCAAGCTGAGAAAACTGAGAAATTACAAACAGAGGCTGCGAACAGAAGAGTGGAGGAGATGCGGATGAGGGCAGGCGAGCGACGGTACCCAGAGGACACTGGTAGTAGAGTCATAAAGGAAGGAAGGGGGGGCTGAGGAGAGGAGAGAGCCCATGAGACCCGAACGCATGGAGATCAGAGCCATCCCTCGCTCCTCCCTCCCGCCCATTGTCTTGATATATCTCACACCCACGTCTGAGCTAAAACTAAGTGCTGCTCATTATCTCCACATCAGTATTGGTTCCCTGTCTCAACTTGGGCAACTCGCCACTTTTCTCCTGCTTCCGAAATGTTCTCTTCTATTAAAGTCTTATATGTCACAGACTCGGGTCAAATTGGATCATTACTTGTTTGACATGAAATCTGTGCAGGATCTGAATAGCAAAATGGCTTCTTTGTTCAAGGAATTACTCTTTTCCTTTGTAGTGCCCGTCAATGTATGTGCATTTGTCTGTGTGTGCTTGTAATTACAATAAATGTGTATGGGTCTGCACGATTGTGCATGTACACATACAGAACGTGCATAACGTGTGTAACATGTCTTATTAGCTTTCCTGCACACTGTGTGCACAGTCTCTGTATCAAAAACAAGGCGTGTACTTTTAATTAGATGCAGTACGTGGTACTGAATCTGTTTCACCCCTGCAGGTTGGTCTCATCCCTTCCATAGTATATTACATGCTCTCCTGTAATAGCATGAAATGGTCTCAAAATCAGCACGCAGAATTCAGGCATCTTCATCTTTATTCACAAGTTCTCCGTCAGTACAGCAAAATAGGCAGCACCACTGCTTCCCAGTACTCTCCCCTCATCAATGAAAACCC
The DNA here is from genome assembly GCF_964188405.1 of Protomyctophum parallelum. Lineage (NCBI taxonomy): Eukaryota > Metazoa > Chordata > Actinopteri > Myctophiformes > Myctophidae > Protomyctophum > Protomyctophum parallelum. Next base: position 47,735,613 of record NC_139699.1, on the reverse strand, counting down.
TTCCCCTTTATTCCCTCCCAACCACATTCACAACAATAGAATAGACAGTAACAGATGGTCATACTAATATGTACTTTCTTGGTGGTGAAAGAAGAGGGCAGGAAATGGTCCTATTCTAGATGAGATAGTTACAAATACAGTGGTATATTTAAACATAGAGGCAGCTGTCAGATTGACAGCTGTCGGTCACTTAGAAATGAGGCTCAATGGTGAAGAATAGACTGGATGGGATAATGAGATAGTAACAGATCATAATTATGTATGTCTAATTGTATAATTGTTTCTACTGTGGCATTCTAAAATTCCCACCACACTCCCTAGCCTAACAAGTCCTTCCATATATATATATATACACATGCACAGTTTTGCACACGCAATTCCTGGGTTGGGGGGCTAAAGAGAGAAGGTATGCGAGAGACCGAGAGAGAGGGGGGAGAGAGAATTCAGCAGATGCAGCCCTTTCTGTTTTCTCAGTAATGGCTCCCTGAGCCCCTTGCCTCTCAGGGCTTTAATGTACGCTAGTCTTTACAGCACATGATGGGCGGGCTGATCTGCTCAGACACAGTAAAGACAGCAGGAGGGACTGGTCTGTCTTTCATCGTCTGTATCTAACGTACCTTGCTGTCTGCCTGCCTTTCATTCTCTAACTCAGTCTTTAACTTTCTTTCTCTTTCGGTTTGTCTCATTTCCTTTTGCTCGCTCACCCTGTTGTGTTGTCTTTGCGTTAGTCACTTGATGCCTATCTCTCTTTCTCAAACTTTGTGTGCACCTCACTTTAGCCACCCATATTTCAATTCACCATATTTATAAATACTGTAGATTGAATATATTTATATTGTACTAATGCTGTCTGCCTGTTTGTCTGTCTCCCTGTCTGTTACTTTGCCGTCATCTGTGTGATGGATTTTGTGTCCACTGTTATCTATTGGCATTTATTTTTCATGCGTGCAAGCGCACATTGTTTTGGAGTGTAAGGCTTTTAAAGGCTTCACAGTGCAGTAGCACGGGAGCCCACTATTGTCTTCTTTGTTTGTGTATGGCCCTGTTTTATGTGTGTGTATATAACTCTTCAATATCTCGAATCAGCTGAATTTAAGGCTGGACTGGAGTAAACCCAGTGTGGAGACCCATTGTTTTGTCCTTCTGTTCCAGGCTATGACTTCTGTGCAGAGGGACTAATTTGTGGAGAAAACTCAGAGTGCAAAAATCGGAATACCAAAGCAGAGTGTGAATGCAAGGGTGGCTACGCTTCCATCCACGGGGATTCCACTTACTGTGAAGGTAAGGAGCGAGTTCCTCAGTCTGAACTGACACCCTTTGTTTTGACTCATAATACTGACTGCTCCATCTATTCTGGAAACGATGCAATTAGAGATGTGTGAAAGCATATTTCTTGTGTTGCTTTTAGAAGGAAATGGGATCCTTTCTAGGCCCCTGCGGGCTCGGAACGAGACTTGATTATTCAGTGACTCGAGATTATTTTTGCATGAGATTAACAATAAAGCAGGATTATTCCTTTCCTCTTGCATTATGTGCAAATTCACAGTAGCACACAGGGCTGTTGAGTGATATCCAACGAGCTCTTCCAAACTCAAACACCAGTAATCGTCTGCAATTAATTTCTTGACAGAAAGTAGCTCATAACAGTGGATTGTTATGAAACAAACACAGGTAGAAAGAGGATCAGTAAGACGCCTAAGTGCGAGAAGCGACCTCGCCCTAAAGAGCGAGGTCACGTGCACGCATCTGCCTCAATGACGGCAGACTGGTGGGCACGGTGGCACAGTTGGTAGTGCTGTCTCCTCACAGCTAGAAGGTCCTGGGTTCGATTCCCGTTCGGGACGCTGTGGGTGCTGGCGGCGTGTTTCCTCCTCCGCGTCATCATTGCCCATACCCGAAGGCAGGGTTGGCGAAAGGGCCTTTCTGTGTGGAGTTTGCATGTTCTCCCCGTGTCCCATAGGGTAGGTACCCTCACAAAAAAACATGCAGTAATCCTGGTCACTAAACTGCCTCCCCCTGGCCAGCCGGGGCGCCTGATGGAGGGGAAAGGAACTGGTTGGAATAACGTGTTCCTTCCACGCGCTACGTCCAACCAGGGAAACTCCCCCCTGTCAGGTGTAAAGGAGCAACTTGGACACTCAGGCATGAAGGAAGCATGAGTTCAAGTCCGTTGCTCTCCCCTTGTCCCCCATATATGGGGACTAGGTTGGTGGAGGGTGTGTAGAGCCCAGGATCACATTCGATGATTGACACAGGGGTGAAAAATGGGTTACAAAAACGTGGGATAAAAAATATATATATAAAAAATAAAAAAATGACGGCAGACTGGTGGTTGAGTGCTGGCGTTTTGGCATGGGGGGGGGTCAGATCAACATATGGAATGAATTCTATACTGGCCATATAAGGAGCATGTCTTGAGTGTACAGGGTTTGATGAGGTCAGATCAACATGTGGAATGTCAGAACTGGTCAGCTCCGTATCGATTTAAGGGTGGTAGCGGGGACATTCTCTCGAGTGTACAGGGTTTGATGAGGGCCCGGGTCTTAAATTTCTGGCCGGGCATGGCTGCACTAACTAACTTTGGGGCGGGCCCGTCTAGAGTTTGAATGGAGTAAGGATGGATGGGGAAAGATCAACATTTGGAATGTCAGAACCTGTTCTGACATTCCATATGGGCTTCCATGATGGGCTTAATTGCGACAGAAGATCACATTTACTATGACATCAGATGTCATAGTGATGTCATGAAACCTGGGCACCATATATGGGGCTTTCCCGTGTATGGGGGTTTTGAGTGATACACTGACGGGAATTGCACATTTTCATAATAGTAAATGCAACCTTCAGTCGCAATAATTCAAGTTTTTTTGTACAGCTGAAACGTTGGTGAGTTTGACGTTGTTTAATACAATCAGATAGGACTATTCTGCATGGATGTACCACCCTGCCATTAACTTAATGGCAAGATGGCTGCGGTCAGGATTTTATTGTTGGCATCCATAATCCACTGGACACATCACATCACAGCTGTCTTCATGCCTCTGTTTGGTCTGCATGGTAAAGATTTTCCATTCTGTATCATTGATACATTAATGACATGGATAGAATTCGTGAACCCTGGCTTCGTATTGCTCTGGCTATGTAATATGTGTTGGGGGTCGGTCCCTACAGGCAGAAAAGCTCAAACCTTTATGCTAAACACATCAGCATAACCCGAGTATATGGGAGGATGGGACATGTCAACTCTGCATATTAAACCTGATGTATACTTGGTTGTGCACGGGCATTGCATACCCTGCATTTCTGGTGTGCAACACCCGCATGCAATTATAACTCGGGCTTCACATGTTACATGTTAACACCCTGAGCGTGAAGGGCGGAGTTCTCCGTTCAACCATCTCAAGCTGAACCCAGACAAGACTGAGCTTCTCTTCTTCCCAGCTAAGTCCTGCCCTATGCGGGAGCTAACTATTTCCGTAGACAACGCCCTGGTAACGTCTGTCCCAACAGCCAGGAATCTTGGTGTTGTCCTGGACAGTCAGCTCTCGTTCAAACCTCACATCACAGCTGTCACTCGATCCTGTAGGTTCTCACTCTATAACATACGACGAATTAGACCGTTCCTCACCCAGGAATCAGCCCAGCTCCTAATCCAGACAACAGTCTTATCAAAACTCGACTACTGTAACTCCCTCCTTACTGGCCTACCAGCATGTGCACTTAAGCCTCTCCAGCTGATCCAAAATGCAGCAGCTCGCTTGGTCTTCAACCAGCCAAAATTCTCACATGTCTCCCCCCTGCTCCGCTCCCTCCACTGGCTCCCGGTCGCTGCCCGCACAGAATACAAAACTCTGATGCTGGCATTCAAAGCAACCAAAGGTATGGCTCCCCCATATCTTACAAGTATGATTGAACCCTACAAACCCTCCCGCGCACTCAGATCAGCCAACGCAGGGAAGCTGGAAGTACCCTCACTAAAAACGCCGGGACAACGCTCCACACGTCCCAAACTCTTCTCCCTTCTGGCTCCAAAACTGTGGAATGCACTTCCCATTGCAGTCAGAACTGCAGCATCACTCCCAATCTTCCGCCGTAGCCTGAAAACCCACCTTTTCAGACTCCATCATGGCCCTTAGCACTTACCCTAAACCCTTAGATAGCATTTCTGTTGGATTATATAGCATTTGATACAGACTTATAGCATGTTATGTAGACAGCACTGTAATTGTATTGTATGTAGTCATAGCACGCCATAGTACACATATATAGCATAGTAGTAAAGATGTATAGTTTATATGTATAGTGTATGTATAGTTTCACTATATAAATATTCCACTGTTACTTTCTTAGCTTACGCATGTTTCATGATAAATGCTTTTTATGTGATGTATTCCCATGCTTTGTTCTTGCTTAAATGTAAGTCGCTCTGGATTAAGAGCGTCTGCTAAATGCCTAAATTGTAAATTGTAAATTGTTCAATCAATTAGTAACACTGCGTGAAAAGAGGAGTTAACGGGCAATTATGGGCGCTGTATTTTGCCCGTAAACCTCAAGTTCAGCGGGCATATGCAGTTAATATACAGGTGTGATGGTACAATTCGGGAGTTTACCGGAGTTTGTTGGAAAGTTTAACGGGATTTGCTGTAATTTACACATCCATATTCCATGCTTTTTGCACAGTGTAACGCCCAGCACTCAGGACGGAGATTGATCAAAAGGACGGAGAATATTGATATCAAACCGATCGCATCGCTCCACAGGCTGGGAGCGTCTGTTGCGCAACATTCAATGTTATTTTCCGGTGGGACATCATCGAAAATGTCCCCCCCCCCCCCTTTAGCTAACGATATTGAACATCTTAAAACGTGAATAACTCTTGATCTAAACCTAAATCTAAATGTGTTAGACGGCCCAGTCGTCTAGTTGCTAAATGTGCTCTGCTGCTATAAATCGCAGGGCGCTATGATTTAATGGATGAAATAACCCCGGGTGTTCGGAGTGTAAACACATTGGATGCTTTTTGGGGAAAGGGAAACTGAAGGGAGAGTGAAATGCTTCAGAACAAAAGCTCCCTGCATCCGGCTGGCACCACAGCGAGAGTGCTGGAGGACTTTAGTGGCACTGATAGTCCAGCTTTTTTCTTTGTCCATCCATCCATCCATCTTAAACCGCTTATCCGTAGTCGGGTCGCAGGGGCAACGGCTCCACCAGAGAGCTCCAGACAGAGCAACATTAATGACTTCCTCCTGGGGGATCCCGAGGCGTTCCAAGGCCAGTGTGGCGATGTAATCCCTCCATCTCGTCCTTGGTCTACCCTGGGGTCTCCTCCCAGTGTGATGTGCATCAAGGACCTCCCAGAAGCAGAGACTCTACTTTGAGTCTCTCTCGCGTAACTAAACTTCTCACTCTCTAAGGGAGATGCCAACCACCCGTTGGAGAAAACCCATTTTGCCCGCATGTATTCGTGACCATAGGTGAGTGAGAGTAGGAACGAAGATTGCTCGGTAGACAGAGATCTTTGCCTTCTAGCTCAGCTCTCTTTTCATCACAACAGTGGTACAGCGACCTGCCGCTCCGATTCCCCAGCTGATCTTCTTCTCCGTCGTCCCCTCACTCGTGAACAAGACCCCGAGATACTTAAACTCCTTCACCTGGGGTAATGGCTCCTTCCCTACTTGGATTGCACAATCCATCAGTTCCCTATTGAGAACCATGGCCTCAGATTTGGAGATGCTGATCCTCATCCCAGCCGCCATATGTAGATTGCTTCATATTAGAGTTATACACACCGAGTTTGCGCGCTGATATGCTAGATGTTCTCTTCAGAAAATGTATTTCAGCATGAACACAAACATTGCTGCTGTGCTGGCTGTGGGTGGTTGGGAGCCATCAACAAATGTGACCAAATGTGTAATGGTATTGAAAAGTAATGGTTAAAGAGGAGCAGTTTTGTGCAAATTTGCACTTCATAACAGCTAGCTCAGAGTTCCATTCACACAGATTACAATTGTGTGAATGTTCAGCTCACAGTTTTGAAGTTTTAAATACAGTATGCTGCTTCTAGATATTATTTTCCATTAGAATATCCTCTTAACCCATCCACACACGTCCTAAACTAAATAGATGAATTAGAATCACAGATGGATTACTTTTAAAAGCCAAGAAAAAAACTAAGTACATTTTGTACCATTTTAAACAGTAAAGTTTTTTGAGACAATGGAAATTGTATTTAGCCTGAACTATGCAGTAGTTAAAAAAACATAAAATTAGATTAATATGCTTCCAAGCGAGTTGGTGCAGTCTCCACCGCTGGCTTCATTACAGCTGCTAGCTGATACGTCTGATATGATTTGACTTCTGCAGGACACACACTTTAGTGAAATAAAGTATTGGAAAAAAGGAATGAATATACATATCTTGAGATTAGAGATACAATCTGGCTAGTCTCTTTATTCACCAACTTAGAACAGTCTTGCTGGAGTTGCACATGCTCAGTTAATTAGTTGGACAAAGAGAAGTTCAGTTGTCTGTTCACCAAAAAACATGAGCGCATTCAATGAATACACTCTTTTAGCGCATTCATGTGCAACACTGAAGACAAGGTTATTTACTTGTTGAAAGTGGCAGTGAGTTCCAGACCACTGTTTCTCAACGTCTGGTCCGTTCATAAAATATGCTTACGGGCACGGTGGCACAGTCTGTAGTGCTGTTGCCGAGATACTGTACCACTGTTATGCTGCCCACATTTATTCTGTCTATATTCTATTTTCTCTTCTGGTTCAAGTTAATTGATTAAAAGTGTGGACTTGTTTTCCCTGCTTGGGGATTGACTCACTGCAACGCACATATAGACGTCCTAGACACTCAACAGTAGTAAAAAAAAACAAAAAGGAAAACAAGTTGACAAATTGAATCGAAACCATGGAATGAGCTTTTGCTGTCTTTTGCTCTCTTGCCTCTCTCTCTCTCCATTTCTGTGTCCCTGGACCCTTTGTGCACACGTCTCTCTCCCCGCATCTTTCTCTCTCAACGCCAACGTCTATTTTCTCTCGAAATTGCCTGTTTTAAAAGAACAAGTCTTGCACACGTACAGTGCATCCCTTCCAGGCACGGCTAATATAATGAATAATACAACTATTATGTTGGCTTATATGAAAACAAAGAATGCCTCCGGGGCGGGTGTTTGCTTCCAATTTCTCTACAATTCCGATGAGACCAGAGTAAAGCATGTCAGTTTTGACATGGATTAGGGGGGAGGCTATGCCCACTTTGCATGTGTGTTGTTGTTGTCCTATTTATGACAGCATTTGCATGCTCAGCACAAAAAACTAAGGGCAGCGTAGGAATTAGCCTCTTGATTTAATCTTTAGATTGACGTGAACAAATTGCAAGATAACGTGCACTATATTGATTGGATGATGTCTGTGCTATCTCGTGTATGTGATATAACGTTCGTGACAACGGCCTGTTTTTGCAGTCTCTACTTGAATCTGTTCATATTAATCTTCCCTGGTGGAAAAGTGCTTAGATGTGCAGAAGTCTCACAGTTGTGGAATTTGAATGGCACGCACGCAAACAAGTCAGTGTATGTCTGTGTGTTCCCCCACCCATGGAAGCCTGTATGTCTATTAAATCAGTTAAAGGCAGGTTAGTGAATATGTTTTGACGTCCCTGTAGGTGTGTTTCATGAGATAAGCTCAGCTGGAGCCTTTTTTTCCCTCCGAGCGTCGGCGGCTGATGAGAATCCGGCTCCTCCTCCTCCTCTCTGTAGGTTTTGAGACACTTCCTAATCCTTCCAGGAAGGCAGTAGCTGCTATTGATTGGTCATGTCAACACTCAGCATTTCAAAGGCTTCTGACAAGGCTTATACTGCCGGGCCCGCTGGCTAAGCCTGGCCAGCAGCACTGGACGTAGCGAATCAAGATAGACAGGACGGTGTGTCGAATGACTGTTATGTACCGATAAGACAGGAAGAGGGCATCGGATCTGCTTTTTACATCGTGGTCTTCCTTATAGCTACCAGTAGATCTCTACTAGTATCATTGTCAGTATACCTCTCTGCTTCATACTAAAAACCCAGTGGGTAATAGGAGAACTTGTGTATCTGGTCCATACCATACTGTTAAAACTTGGAGAACTCAATGAAGTTTGTGAGACACGGCAGACAGATGAGAGATGTTCCGATGTTGGTTTATTCAGCAAAAGTACAGCACACTAGCACATCATAGCATAGGCCCACACAGGAGCCAGCTGGCCACAGCTAGTGACCAGCCCAACTGACAAAATGGTCGTGTTCTGGTTAACCTTTTAAGCATTTTACATGGGTGTAGGCCGGGTGTCGACAGAAAGATGAATACAATTCAATTCAATTCAATTCAAAGGGCTTTATTGGCATGAGAAAACATACGTTTACATTGCCAAAGCAGAAAGAACAATACAGCAATACAATCAAAACAAAAATGATGTACATTTGAAGGTCAGAATCTTCAATAGATCAAATTCTATGTACCAAGGTCACTCAATGCAGGTATAGTGCAGGAATATACACAATGATTAGTCTTTAGGGTGGTTGTGTTCCATTTGATATCCTTCTATCACAGCAACTCACAAATCTTGCTGCTGTGCACATTGTTGTACTTCGCCCAGCAGATATGGGAGTTTATTGTCATTGGTCATGTTTTCAAAATCTCTGTGTGTGGTTGTAATCTGTGGGAAGTATGTGTCTCTGATGTCTTGTGTAGGGTTGGGATTCGGAACCGGGTCCATTTCAGACCCGGTTCCGACATTGCGGATCCGGAGCCGGTTCCATCGTTTTTTTATTAACGGTTCCCCAAACGGTTCTCATCAGTCGTCATTTAGCTCCGCTGTGTCTGTGCAATGTGCATGCATGCAAGCAGAGCCTGAGGTGACGTCACCCCACCTAAAGGAGTGTGTGGGGTCGGGGAGGATACGCCCACTGTTCTGTGCATTCAGCGACCGCTCACCGCTGCGGAGCGAGTGATGTCGAAGAGATCTCCAAAGTGTGGTTAACAGAGAGGGAAATGACTCTGAGGCTGAGCACGCAAAGTGGAATAAATGTTATGCTATAGTTCCCTGCAAAGGTTGTTGCAACTTGTACCAGTTGCACGTCCACATTGATGAAACAACTCAAAATCAATACGCCTACACGAGTCCACAACTCACGAGAATAATCTAGGCAAATCGCGTTTGAGAGCCATGCGGAAAGCTCACACTCCCCGCAGCTCCACCACAGCCGGCGGGGGATGAGGATGATGCAAGGCTGGTTCACTTTCCCCAGGCTAGTAACGTAATAGAAAATAAAAACTACTAATGTCTACAGAGCTTTTCATTAGGTGTATTGTACAACTGTTGTTAATGGTGTTAATTTAGAACGCCAATGTCTCGACGTCTTTCTGTCTGATATTTTATGAATCATGCCAAATCAATTTTCTGCACTTATTTTTTACAACTTATAAGCAACTCAACTGCTTTTGATTTGGCTCTAAATTAATCGCGTGACTGTTGAGAGCCCAGCGTTTAGGTGCATATACCTCCATAGATTGATTAGCCTACTTTATAAACAGTTTGCAGAAAAAAGCACAGGAACGTAGCCTACAGTTCAATACAAGGTCTGCTAAAAGGATTTCTTTATTCCAAGAAAGCACTATTTGTTTCCATTAGGGTAAGGGGTCCTTCATATTAAATTAATCTGAACATTAAAGACAACATTTGTCACCACAACAATATCATTATTGCAATGTGTACTGTATTTAATATACAGCAAATTGCAATATAGAGTAAAAATGATATTGTTGTGGTGGCTAGCTGGTGGTGGTGGTGGTGAAGTTTAAATAATAGTGCCACCTCATACTTGTAAAGTGCATTTTCAATAATTTAATTAATTCATTTGTTTTTATTATGTACTTGGTTAGGTTAGTTATAATATAAGCATCATTTATGTCAGAAGAAATTATATTAGGATCCGTTAAGGGAACCGTTAGGAACCGGAACCGTTAAGAGGGATCCGGGAAGGATCCAGAACCGTTAAAATCCTAACGAATCCCAACCCTAGTCTTGTGTAGCTCGGTTTCCACTTCATTTTGTGTGCAGTGGGTGCATAGTGGGTGCATAGTCTTGAATACACTTGAATACACTTTGATCCTTTGATCAACCAGTCTGTTTCTTCATGTCAACAAACTCCTTTGTCATACAAATAGCCACATGAATTCGTCTCCAGGAGTGTAAACAAGGAGGGTCTCAGGCGACACCCACGTAGGTGCCAACAGCTGAACACACATTACTTATGAAATACGCATAGAAGTATTGGTTCCAGATTCCACACTTGTACATGTATATTATAGCCATACTGTAGCTATTCCCTTAGCGGTCCTCAGCCTTCAGACACCCCTGTAGGATTAGTTTATTATAATTGAATCTCACCGGTATTGTCCTCTTAGCTCATTGTATCCCTCCCAGACAGATTCCCAATAAAGTCTAAATTAGATGAGATTATCCCAATGGAGGGCCGTGGTACAGCTGTATCCCGTCCTTGGAAGAGGAACGACGAAGAATGCAGGTTCATCATCATAATGTTCGTCATCACATTCATACACATAACCTTATTTATTCATATAAATGTGTATTTGATCAACAGTGTAATTGAATGAAGAGATCAACATCACATCGTCGGGGGGGGGGGGGGGGGGGGGGGGGGCACCGCTGGCAGGTGTTGCTTCGTCCCTACGCAGTGACTCAATGAAGGTTGCCGTTTTCCACAAGGAAAGTGTATACTACACCATCCGCAACAACAACAGTGTTTGGTGGCCGAGTGTCATCCATGGTTCACAGGCTTGAGTCAGGGCACATGAAGGCTTATTACTGTATGTGATGAAGACATATGTGCTGCCATTCTGACTTTCACAGACACACACACACACACACACACACACACACACACACACACACACGCACATTTGTTAGCACTGTTGTTGCTTTGTTTTTTGTATTGTTGACAGCTTGTTTACGGTGGCCCTTAAAATGTCTTGTAAACACACTGTGCAGAAACGAGAACGAACAATTGGCAAATAAAGTGCACAAGTGCCACTGTGTTTTGTCATGTTAACCCGCTGCTGTTGGAAAAGAGCTTGCATCACCCCTGGTAAGCAAACAACATAATTCCCCTGCTTGTCAGTGCAATGCAGCAATGCAGTCCCATATGTCTCCTGGATACACAGGGGGCCCCTACAGTGCAGTGTTGATTCTCAGCACGAGACTAATGTAGAACAACGACTCTTTATAGTGCAATTCTTCCCTGTAGCGCATGTGTTTTAAGCTTAAATGGCCCAATCTTTTTCTGATGGACACCAAACGATCTTCTGCTTATAGCGTGAAGCCATGTGTGCTTTTATGACCTCTCGAGTAAAGGTCCTTGCAGACTGGTGTGTTTGGTTTTTTTTCAGTTTTTCCGAAAAACTGCAGCAGTCCTTTACTCCTTTTCGCCAGTTTTGCCCTCTGCGAGCACCATGCTTTTTAGCCCCTGTCTGCATTGCCTTTGACTTTAGGAAAATGTCAACAAATCAAAAAGTGAATCGGGAGCCCTTACCCCTGGCTGAGTATGTTATTTATACAGGTCTGCAATTTATTTGTGGAAGTGCGCGAGCGGGAGATTATTGTTATGCAAAGCCGTGGTGCTGTCATGCGGTCCCATGAGTCACCCTGCTATACCCACACAGTGGCTCCACAGTTCCAGCTCTGTGACTTCTCCATGGCCCCAGTGTACACAATCCTGCTTCATTGCTCACACTCAGCTCATCTACAACAGAAGGGGTGAATAGAACTGGATTTCTGAGGACTGACAGATATATAGAGACTTTATTAGGACATGGACACACAATAAAAATATCATTTATTGCACCTATTTTCTGTTGCTAGTAGAGGGTGGAGGGTTAGAAACAGAACCTGCTTC